>NC_079189.1:261385862-261694803 GCF_029499605.1 Hyla sarda
TCACTGTGCCCTGCCAGACAATCAAAATATCGTCAATATAGCGGCCCCACGAAATCACCTTGTCAAGGTGAGGGGCCGTATCAGACGTAAAAAGGGTCCTCTCCCACAGCCCCAGGAACAGGTTAGCGTATGAGGGCGCACAAGACGCCCCCATCGCTGTGCCCTGGCGCTGCAGGTAGAGGACCCCTTTAAACATGAAGAAATTTTTGCTGAGAGCAAAGGTAAGTAGTTCAATGATAAGTGCACATAAATCCACGTCAGTATTGTTTGCCTCCAGAAAGAATTTTGTTGCTGCTATTCCATCTGAGTGACGTATAGAAGTGTACAGTGACTCAACGTCACATGTCACTAAGAGCATGTTATCTTCCAACTGTAACCCCTCCAGCTTTTTTAGGATATCATTGGAGTCTTTGATGTAAGATGGTAATAGCTCCACTAGTGGTTTAAGGAAAAAGTCCACTAACCTGCAAACCGGTTCTGTTAAAGAATTGTTGCCAGATACTATTGGCCTTCCCGGGGGTGTACTCGGGTCCTTATGTATCTTGGGGAGCAAATAAATTGTTGGGATTTGTGGGTGTTCGGGTAGCAAGCCTGCCATCTGTCTCTCGGTTAGGATACCCTTTTCCTTGGCATCATCGAGAATCTGGCCTAATTGTTGCCTAAAGGAGGATAAAGGGTTAAATGTAAGTCTCTGATAGCATTGGGTGTCCTTTAGTTGTTTATACATTTCTTTTTCGTACAAAACTGTGGGCCATAATACCACGTTACCTCCCTTGTCGGAAGGTTTTATCACTATATTGGTCATCTCTTGCAATTCTTTAATCGCCTTCCTCTGGCAGAATGTCAGATTATCATATTTTTTAGTTTCAGGGATAGTTCTCAGTTCCCTTATCACAGTTTTGACAAATACATCTATCTCTGGAAATAAAGACAATGGTGGAAAGGTAGTACATTTTGGAAGCAGGTATTCAGGATACCTGCCTTTAGGTGTCATATCTTGTTCTTCCAAGAGTGATTGTAGATCTCTCATAACAATTTGGTCATTATCTATAGTTCCCAGAATATCATCCTGTTCTTTGCACCGGTTGGTATGGAGCTTATGGAGTACCAGCTTCCGTGCAAATAAGTGAATATCCCTTACTGTAGAAAAAAGATCGTAATTAGGTTCAGGACAAAAGGATAACCCCAATCCTAAAATTTGTTCCTGTATGGGCGTAAGTACATTATCAGATAAATTTATTACCTTTAGCGGTTGCCCTGCGTGGGTCTGATTGTATTGTTGTCTGGTTTGTCGTTTCTCCCCTTGGCGTTGCCTATAATCAATACGGCGACGGTTACCACCCTGGTTACGTCGGCCTGAGGTGGTTAAGGGAAATAGAGATGACGCATACCCGGAGGTGAGGCAATACTACGTTGACACATATGATAGGCTATTCAGGTGTATAAATAGGCGGCAGACCCATAGCTAACTACGCCCCGGAAGAAGCATTTAATTGCGAAACGTTGGGTGACGGAGGTCCTGGTGTGTCCTTAGAAGGTGATATTAACATCCTCTTGCTATATGTATGAATGTATATGGCTGTTATTTGATTAAATATAGCTACTAGCTGGGATACTTTTGCTACCATAGCCATTAGCTGGGACACTTTTTGTTATTATAACGTAGGCTCTTTATAGCCATTTGTATATATAGATATTTCCTGGTGATTTACCTGTTGCTTTATGGACCTCCGGTTGTGCATTTGTAGGACCATCTTGGTATTCTGTAACCCCCCTTTTTTAAAAATGTTTTTAAATGTATGTCCTTTCTTCTAAAACAATAAAGTTTGAAATTTGTGTCCCTGAATACCCTGGTTTTTTCTTTGATGTTCTATTGTGGATTTAAGCATCAATAAATATTTTTATTAATCGGAGAGGATGGCGGCAACAGAGCAAAATGTCAATGGCACCTTGGATTGCCAGCCAGTCTCCCATGCCGGTAACTGCCGGGCAGCAGTCTGCGATCTGAGGAGAGCAGGCACGTTCAGGCTTAGGATGGCCGTTGACAGCTTCACACCCTGTATATTGTGGATTTAAGCATCAATAAATCCTTTTCCGAATCGGAGCGGAAGGCGGCAACAGATTAAAATGTCAACTGCACCCGGGATTCCCAGCCAGTCTCCCATGCTGGTACTTACCAGGCCCTAAGCTGTGTAGCAGTCTGCGATCTGACGAGAGCAGGCGCGTTCAGCTTAGGATGGCCGTTGACAGCGTCACACTTTGTATACTGTGGATTTAAGCATCAATAAATAATTTTCGGAATCGGAGCAGAAACAGAGCAAAATGTCAACTGCACCTGTGATTCCCAGCCAGTCTCCCATGCTGGTACTTAGCAGGCCCGAAGCTGGGTAGCAGTCTGCGATCTGACGAGAACAGGCGCATTCAGCTTAGGTTGGCCGTAGACATCTTCACACCCTGTATACTGTGGATTTAAGCATCAATAAATCCTTTTCGGAAACGTAGCGGAAGGCGGCAACAGAGCAAAATGTCAACGACACCTGGGATTCCCTGCCAGTCTCCCATGCTGGTACTTACCGGGCCCTAAGCTGGGTAGCAGTCTGCGATCTGACGAGAGCAGGCGCGTTCAGCTTAGGATGGCCGTTGACAGCTTCTCGCCCTTTATACTGTGCATTTAAGAATCAATAAATCCTTTTCGGAATCGGAGCGGAAGGCAGCAATAGAGCAAAATGTCAACGGCACCCGGGATTCCCAGTCAGTCTCCCATGCCAGTACTTACCGGGCCCTAAGCTGGGTAGCAGTGTGCGATCTGACGAGAGCAGACGCGTTCAGCTTAGGTTGGCCGTAGACATCTTCACACCCTGTATACTGTGGATTTAAGCATCAATAAATCCTTTTCGGAAACGGAGCGGAAGGCGGCAACAGAGCAAAATGTCAACGGCAGCCGGGATTCCCAGCCAGTGTCCCATGCCGGTACTTACCGGGCCCTAAGATCTGTACCAGTCTGCGATCTGACGAGAGCAGGCGCGTTCAGCTTAGGTTGGCCGTAGACATCTTCACACCCTGTATACTGTGGATTTAAGCATCAATAAATCCTTTTCGGAAACGGAGCGGAAGGCGGCAACAGAGCAAAATGTCAACAGCACCCGGGATTCCCAGCCAGTCTCCCATGCCGGTACTTACTGGGCCCTAAGCTGCGTAGCAGTCTGCGATCTGACGAGAGCAGGCACGTTCAGCTTAGGATGGCCATTGACATCTTCACGCCTTGTATACTGTGGATTTAAGCATATATAAATATTTTTTTTAATCGGAGAGGAAGGCGGCAACAGAGCAAAATGTCAATAGCACCTTGGATTGCCAGCCAGTCTCCCATGCCCGTACTTGCCGGGCAGCAGTCTGCGATCTGACAAGAACAGGCGCACTCAGCTTAGGATAGCCGTAGACGGCTTCACACCCTGTATACTGTAGATTTAAGCATCAATAAATCCTTTTCGGAATCTGAGCAAAATGTCTACAGAGCTACAGAGCAAAATGTCAACAACACCTGAGATTCCCAGCCAGTCTCCCATGCTGGTACTTACCGGGCCCTAAGCTGGGTAGCAGTCTGCGATCTGACGAGAGCAGGCGCGTTCAGCTTAGGATGGCCGTTAACAGCTTCACGCCCTTTATACTGTGCATTTAAGCATCAATAAATCCTTTTCCGAATCGGAGCGGAAGGCGGCAACAGATTAAAATGTCAACTGCACCCGGGATTCCCAGCCAGTCTCCCATGCTGGTACTTTCCAGGCCCTAAGCTGGGTAGCAGTCTGCGATCTGACGAGAGCAAGCGCGTTCAGCTTATGATGGCCGTTGACAGCTTCACACTTTGTATACTGTGCATTTAAGCATCAATAAATCCTTTTCGGAATCGGAACGGAAGGCGGCAACAGAGCAAAATGTCAACGGCAGCCGGGATTCCCAGCCAGTGTCCCATGCCGATACTTACCGGGCCCTAAGATCTGTACCAGTCTGCGATCTGACAAGAGCAGGCGCGTTAAGCTTAGGATGGCCGTCGACAGCTTCACACCTTGTATACTGTGGATTTAAGCATCAATAAATTCTTTTCGGAATCGGAGCGGAAGGCAGCAATAGAGCAAAATGTCAACGGCACCCGGGATTCCCAGCCAGTACTTACCGGGCCCTAAGCTGGGAAGCAGTCTACGATCTGACGAGAGCAGGCGCGTTCAGCTTAGGATGGCCATTGACAGCTTCATGCTTTTTATACTGTGTATTTAAGCATCAATAAATCCTTTTCGGAATTGGAGAGGAAGGCGGCAACAGAGCAAAATGTCAATAGCACCTTGGATTGCCAGCCAGTCTCCCATGCCTGTACTTGCCGGGCAGCAGTCTGCGATCTGATAAGAACAGGCACATTCAGCTTAGGATAGCCGTAGACGGCTTCACACCCTGTATAATGTGGATTTAAGCATCAATAAATCCTTTTCGGAATCGAAGCGGAAGGCGGCTACAGAGCAAAATGTCAACAACACCTGGGATTCCCAGCCAGTCTCCCATGCTGGTACTTACCGGGCCCTAAGCTGGGTAGCAGTCTGCGATCTGACGAGAGCAGGCGCGTTCAGCTTAGGATGGCCGTTGACAGCTTCTCACCCTTTATACTGTGCATTTAAGCATCAATAAATCCTTTTCGGAATCGGAACGGAAGGCGGCAACAGAGCAAAATGTCAACGGCAGATCTGTACCAGTCTGCGATCTGACGAGAGCAGGCGCGTTAAGCTTAGGATGGCCGTCGACAGCTTCACACCTTGTATACTGTGGATTTAAGCATCAATAAATTCTATTCGGAATCGGAGCGGAAGGCAGCAATAGAGCAAAATGTCAACGGCGCCCGGGATTCCCAGCCAGTCTCCTATGCCAGTACTTACCGGGCCCTAAGCTGGGTCCGATCTGACGAGAGCAGGCGCGTTCAGCTTAGGATGGCCGTTGACAGCTTCATGCTTTTTATACTGTGCATTTAAGCATCAATAAATCCTTTTCGGAATCGGAGAGGAAGGCGGCAACAGAGCAAAATGTCAATAGCACCTTGAATTGCCAGCCAGTCTCCCATGCCCGTACTTGCTGGGCAGCAGTCTGCGATCTGACAAGAACAGGCACATTCAGCTTAGGATAGCCGTAGACTGCTTCACACCCTGTGTACTGTGGATTTAAGCATCAATAAATCCTTTTCGGAATCGAAGCGGAAGGCGGCTACAGAGCAAAATGTCAACAACACCTGGGATTCCCAGCCAGTCTCCCATGCTGGTACTTACCGGGCCCTAAACTGGGTAGCAGTCTGCGATCTGACGAGAGCAGGCGCGTTCAGCTTAGGATGGCCGTTGACAGCTTCACACTTTGTATACTGTGGATTTGAGCATCAATAAATAATTTTCGGAATCGGAGCAGAAACAGAGCAAAATGTCAACGACACCTGGGAATCCCAGCCAGTCTCCCATGCCGGTACTTACCGGGCCCTGAAAACTGTACCAGTCTGCGATCTGACGAGAGCAGGCACATTCAGCTTAGGATAGCCGTAGACGGCTTCACACCCTGTATACTGTGGATTTAAGCATCAATAAATCCTTTTCGGAATCGGAGCGGAAGGCGGCTACAGAGCAAAATGTCAACAGCAGCCGGGCTTCCCAGCCAGTGTCCCATGCCGGTACTTACCGGGCCCTAAGATCTGTACCAGTCTGCGATCTGACGAGAGCAGGCGCGTTAAGCTTAGGATTGCCGTCGACAGCTTCACACCTTGTATACTGTGGATTTAAGCATCAATAAATTATTTTCGGAATCGGAGCGGAAGGCAGCAATAGAGCAAAATGTCAACGGCAACCGTGATTCCCAGCCAGTCTCCCATGCCAGTACTTACCAGGCCCTAAGCTGGGTAACAGTCTGCGATCTGACGAGAGCAGGCGCGTTCAGCTTAGAATGGCCATTGACAGCTTCATGATTTTTATACTGTGCATTTAAGCATCAATAAATCCTTTTCGGAATCGGAACGGAAGGCGACAACAGAGCAAAATGTCAACTACACCCGGGATTCCCAGCCAGTCTCCCATGCCGGTACTTACTGGGCCCTAAGCTGGGTAGCAGTCTGCGATCTGACGAGAGCAGGCGCGTTCAGCTTAGGATGGCCGTTGACATCTTCACGCGTTGTATATTGTGGATTTAAGCATCAATAAATATTTTTATTAATCGGAGAGGAAGGCGGCAACAGAGCAAAATGTCAATGGCACCTTGGATTGCCAGCCAGTCTCCCACGCCGGTATCTGCCGGGCAGCAGTCTGCGATCTGAGGAGAGCAGGCACGTTCAGGCTTAGGATGACCGTTGACAGCTTCACACCCTGTACATTGTGGATTTAAGCATCAATAAATCCTTTTCCGAATCGGAGCGGAATGCGGCAACAGATTAAAATGTCAACTGCACCCGGGATTCCCAGCCAGTCTCCCATGCAGGTACTTACCAGGCCCTAAGCTGGGTAGCAGTCTGCGATCTGACGAGAGCAGGCGCGTTCAGCTTAGGATGGCAGTTGACAGCTTCACACTTTGTATACTGTGGATTTAAGCATCAATAAATAATTTTCGGAATCGGAGCAGAAACAGAGCAAAATGTCAACTGCACCCGGGATTCCCAGCCAGTCTCCCATGCTGGTACTTACCAGGCCCGAAGCTGGGTAGCAGTCTGCGATCTGACGAGAACAGGCGCATTCAGCTTAGGATGGCCGTAGACATGTTCATACCCTGTATACTGTGGATTTAAGCATCAATAATCATTTTCGGAATCGGAGCGTAAGGCGGCAATGGAGCAAAATGTCAACGACACCTGGGATTCCCAGCCAGTCTCCCATGCTGGTACTTACTGGGCCCTAAGCTGGGTAGCAGTCTGCGATCTGACGAGAGCAGGCACGTTCAGCTTAGGATGGCCGTTGACAGCTTCTCGCCCTTTATACTGTGCATTTAGGCATCAATAAATCCTTTTCGGAATCGGAACGGAAGGCGGCAACAGAGCAAAATGTCAACGGCAGCCGGGATTCCCAGCCAGTGTCCCATGCCGGTACTTACCGGGCCCTAAGATCTGTACCAGTCTGCGATCTGACAAGAGCAGGCGCGTTAAGCTTAGGATGGCCGTCGACAGCTTCACACCTTGTATACTGTGAATTTAAGCATCAATAAATTCTTTTCGGAATCGGAGCGGAAGGCAGCAATAGAGAAAAATGTCAACGGCACCCGGGATTCCCAGCCAGTCTCCCATGCCAGTACTTACCGGGCCCTAAGCTGGGTAGCAGTCTGCGATCTGACGAGAGCAGGCGCGTTCAGCTTAGGATGGCCATTGACAGCTTCATGCTTTTTATACTGTGCATTTAAGCATCAATAAATCCTTTTCGGAATCGGAGAGGAAGGCGGCAACAGAGCAAAATGTCAATAGCACCTTGGATTGCCAGCCAGTCTCCCATGCTCGTACTTGCCGGGCAGCAGTCTGCGATCTGACAAGAACAGGCACATTCAGCTTAGGATAGCCGTAGACGGCTTCACACCCTGTATACTGTGGATTTAAGCATCAATAAATCCTTTTCGGAATCGGAGCGGAAGGCGGCTACAGAGCAAAATGTCAACAACACCTGGGATTCCCAGCCAGTCTCCCATGCTGGTACTTACCGGGCCCTAAGCTGGGTAGCAGTCTGCGATCTGACGAGAGCAGGCGCGTTCAGCTTAGAATGGCCATTGACAGCTTCATGATTTTTATACTGTGCATTTAAGCATCAATAAATCCTTTTCGGAATCGGAACGGAAGGCGACAACAGAGCAAAATGTCAACTACACCCGGGATTCCCAGCCAGTCTCCCATGCCGGTACTTACTGGGCCCTAAGCTGGGTAGCAGTCTGCGATCTGACGAGAGCAGGCGCATTCAGCTTAGGATGGCCGTTGACATCTTCACGCGTTGTATATTGTGGATTTAAGCATCAATAAATATTTTTATTAATCGGAGAGGAAGGCGGCAACAGAGCAAAATGTCAATGGCACCTTGGATTGCCAGCCAGTCTCCCACGCCGGTATCTGCCGGGCAGCAGTCTGCGATCTGAGGAGAGCAGACACGTTCAGCTTAGGATGGCCGTTGACAGCTTCACACCCTGTATATTGTGGATTTAAGCATCAATAAATCCTTTTCCGAATCGGAGCGGAAGGCGGCAACAGATTAAAATGTCAGCTGCACCCGGGATTCCAGCCAGTCTACCATCCTGGTACTTACCAGGCCCTAAGCTGGGTAGCAGTCTGCGATCTGACGAGAGCAGGCACGTTCAGCTTAGGATGGCTGTTGACAGCTTCACACTTTGTATACTGTGGATTTAAGCATCAATAAATAATTTTCGGAATCGGAGCAGAAACAGAGCAAAATGTCAACTGCACCCAGGATTCCCAGCCAGTCTCCCACGCTGGTACTTACCAGGCCCGAAGCTGGGTAGCAGTCTGCGATCTGACGAGAACAGACACATTCAGCTTAGGATGGCCGTAGACATCTTCACACCCTGTATACTGTGGATTTAAGCATCAATAAAACCTTTACGGAATCGGAGCAAAAGGCGGCAACAGAGCAAAATGTCAACGACACCTGCGATTCCCAGTCAGTCTCCCATGCTGGTACTTACCGGGCCCTAAGCTGGGTAGCAGTCTGCGATCTGACGAGAGCAGGCGCGTTCAGCTTAGGTTGGCCGTTGACATCTTCTCGTCCTTTATACTGTGCATTTAAGCATCAATAAATCCTTTTCGGAATTGGAACGGAAGGCGGCAACAGAGCAAAATGTCAACGGCAGCCAGGATTCCCAGCCAGTTTCCCATGCCGGTACTTACCGGGCCCTAAGATCTGTACCAGTCTGCGATCTGACGAGAGCAGGCGCGTTACGCTTAGGATGGCCGTTGACAGCTTCACACTTTGTAAACTGTGGATTTAAGCATCAATAAATAATTTTCGGAATCGGAGCAAAATGTCAACTGCACTCGGGATTCCCAGCCAGTCTCCCATGTTGGTACTTACCAGGCCCGAAGCTGGGTAGCAGTCAGCGATCTGACGAGAACAGGCTCATTCAGCTTAGGATGGCCGTAGACATCTTCACACCCTGTATACTGTGGATTTAAGCATCAATAAATCCTTTTCGGAATTGGAGCGTAAGGCGGCAACAGAGCAAAATGTCAACGGCAACCGGGATTCCCAGCCAGTCTCCCATGCAAGTACTTACTGGGCCCTAAGCTGGGTAGCAGTCTGCGATCTGACGAGAGCAGGCGCGTTCAGCTTAGGATGGCCATTGACAGCTTCATGATTTTTATACTGTGCATTTAAGCATCAATAAATCCTTTTCGGAATCGGAACGGAAGGCGGCAACAGAGCAAAATGTCAACTGCACCCGGGATTCCCAGCCAGTCTCCCATGCCGGTACTTACTGGGCCCTAAGCTGGGTAGCGGTCTGCGATCTGACGAGAGCAGGCGCGTTCAGCTTAGGATGGCCGTTGACATCTTCACACCTTATATATTGTGGATTTAAGCATCAATAAATATTTTTATTAATCGGAGAGGAAGGCGGCAACAGAGCAAAATGTCAATGGCACCTTGTATTGCCAGCCAGTCTCCCATGCCGGTAACTGCCGGGCAGCAGTCTGCGACCTGAGGAGAGCAGGCACGTTCAGGCTTAGGATGGCCGTTGACAGCTTCACACCCTGTACATTGTGGATTTAAGCATCAATAAATCCTTTTCCGAATCGGACCGGAAGGCGGCAACAGATTAAAATGTCAACTGCACCCGGGATTCCCAGCCAGTCTACCATGCTGGTACTTACCAGGCCCTAAGCTGGGTAGCAGTCTGCGATCTGACGAGAGCAGGCGCGTTCAGCTTAGGATGGCCGTTGACAGCTTCACACTTTGTAAACTGTGGATTTAAGCATCAATAAATAATTTTCGGAATCGGAGCAAAATGTCAACTGCACTCGGGATTCCCATCCAGTCTCCCATGCTGGTACTTACCAGGCCCGAAGCTGGGTAGCAGTCTGCGATCTGACGAGAACAGGCGCATTCAGCTTAGGACGGCAGTAGACATCTTCACACCCTGTATACTGTGGATTTAAGCATCAATAAATCCTTTTCGGAATCGTAGCGTAAGGCGGCAACAGAGCAAAATGGCAACGACACCTGGGATTCCCAGCCAGTCTCCCATGCTGGTACTTACCAGGCCCTAAGCTGGGTAGCAGTCTGCGATCTGACGAGAGCAGGCGCGTTAAGCTTAGGATGGCCGTCGACACCTTCACACCTTCACACCTTCACACCTTCACACCTTCACACCTTCACACCTTCACACCTTGTATACTGTGGATTTAAGCATCAATAAATTATTTTCGGAATCGGAGCGGAAGGCAGCAATAGAGCAAAATGTCAACCGGGATTCCCAGCCAGTCTCCCATGCCAGTACTTACCGGGCCCTAAGCTGGGTAGCAGTTTGCGATCTGACGAGAGCAGGCGCGTTCAGCTTAGGATGGCGGTTGACAGCTTCATGCTTTTTATACTGTGCATTTAAGCATCAATAAATCCTTTTCGGAATCGGAACAGAAGGCGGCAACAGAGCAAAATGTCAACTGCACCCGGGATTCCCAGCCAGTCTCCAATACCGGTACTTACTGGGCCCTAAGCTGCGTAGCAGTCTGCGGTCTGACGAGAGCAGGCGCGTTCAGCTTAGGATGGCCGTTGACATCTT
This sequence comes from Hyla sarda, assembly GCF_029499605.1. Lineage (NCBI taxonomy): Eukaryota > Metazoa > Chordata > Amphibia > Anura > Hylidae > Hyla > Hyla sarda. Next base: position 261,396,633 of record NC_079189.1, read on the forward strand.
CACGCCTTGTATACTGTGGATTTAAGCATCAATAAATATTTTTTTTAATCGGAGAGGAAGGCGGCAACAGAGCAAAATGTCAATAGCACCTTGGATTGCCAGCCAGTCTCCCATGCCCGTACTTGCCGGGCAGCAGTCTGCGATCTGACAAGAACAGGCACATTCAGCTTAGGATAGCCTTAGACGGCTTCACACCCTGTATACTGTGGATTTAAGCATCAATAAATCCTTTTCGGAATCGGAGCAAAATGTCTACAGAGCTACAGAGCAAAATGTCAACAACACCTGAGATTCCCAGCCAGTCTCCCACGCTGGTACTTACCGGGCCCTAAGCTGGGTAGCAGTCTGCGATCTGACGAGAGCAGGCGCGTTCAGCTTAGGATGGCCATTGACAGCTTCATGATTTTTATACTGTGCATTTAGGCATCAATAAATCCTTTTCCGAATCGGAGCGGAAGGCGGCAACAGAGCAAAATGTCAACTGCACCCGGGATTCCCAGCCAGTCTCCCATGCCGGTACTTACTGGGCCCTAAGCTGGGTAGCGGTCTGCGATCTGACGAGAGCAGGCGCGTTCAGCTTAGGATGGCCGTTGACATCTTCACACCTTGTATATTGTGGATTTAAGCATCAATAAATATTTTTATTAATCGGAGAGGAAGGCGGCAACAGAGCAAAATGTCAATGGCACCTTGTATTGCCAGCCAGTCTCCCATGCCGGTAACTGCCAGGCAGCAGTCTGTGATCTGAGGAGAGCAGGCACTTTCAGGCTTAGGATGGCCGTCGACAGCTTCACACCCTGTACATTGTGGATTTAAGCATCAATAAATCCTTTTCCGAATCGGAGCGGAAGGCGGCAACAGATTAAAATGTCAACTGCACCCGGGATTCCCAGCCAGTCTCCCATGCTGGTACTTACCAGGCCCGAAGCTGGGTAGCAGTCTGCGATCTGACGAGAACAGGCGCATTCAGCTTAGGATGGCCGTAGACATGTTCACACCCTGTATACTGTGGATTTAAGCATCAATAAATCATTTTCGGAATCGGAGCGTAAGGCGGCAATAGAGCAAAATGTCAACGACACCTGGGATTCCCAGCCAGTCTCCCATGCTGGTACTTACTGGGCCCTCAGCTGATTAGCAGTCTGCGATCTGACGAGAGCAGGCACGTTCAGCTTAGGATGGCCGTTGACAACTTCTCGCCCTTTATACTGTGCATTTAAGCATCAATAAATCCTTTTCGGAATCGGATACGGAAACGGAAGGCGGCAACAGAGCAAAATGTCAACGGCAGCCGGGATTCCCAGCCAGTGTCCCATGCCGGTACTTACCGGGCCCTAAGATCTGTACCAGTCTGCGATCTGACAAGAGCAGGCGCGTTAAGCTGAGGATGGCCGTCGACAGCTTCACACCTTGTATACTGTGGATTTAAGCATCAATAAATTATTTTCGGAATCGGAGCGGAAGGCAGCAATAGAGCAAAATGTCAACGGCACCCGGGATTCCCAGCCAGTCTCCCATGCCAGTACTTACCGGGCCCTAAGCTGGGTAGCAGTCTGCGATCTGACGAGAGCAGGCGCGTTCAGCTTAGGATGGCCATTGACAGCTTCATGCTTTTTATACTGTGCATTTAAGCATCAATAAATCCTTTTCGGAATCGGAGAGGAAGGCGGCAACAGAGCAAAATGTCAATAGCACCTTGGATTGCCAGCCAGTCTCCCATGCTCGTACTTGCCGGGCAGCAGTCTGCGATCTGACAAGAACAGGCACATTCAGCTTAGGATAGCCGTAGACAGCTTCACACCCTGTATACTGTGGATTTAAGCATCAATAAATCCTTTTCGGAATCGGAACAGAAGGCGGCAACAGTGCAAAATGTCAACTGCACCCGGGATTCCCAGCCAGTCTCCCATGCCGGTACTTACTGGGCCCTAAGCTGGGTAGCAGTCTGCGCTCTGTCGAGAGCAGGCGCGTTCAGCTTAGGATGGCCGTTGACCTCTTCACGCCTTGTATATTGTGGATTTAAGCATCAATAAATATTTTTATTGATCGGAGAGGAAGGCGGCAACAGAGCAAAATGTCAATGGCACCTTGGATTGCCAGCCAGTCTCCCATGCCGGTATCTGCCGGGCAGCAGTCTGCGATCTGAGGAAAGCAGGCACGTTCAGGCTTAGGATGGCCGTTGACAGCTTCACACTCTGTATATTGTGGATTTAAGCATCAATAAATCCTTTTCCGAATCGGAGCGGAAGGCGGCAACAGATTAAAATGTCAACTGCACCCGGGATTCCCAGCTAGTCTCCCATGCTGGTACTTACCAGGCCCTAAGCTGGGTAGCAGTCTGCGATCTGACGAGAGCAGGCGCGTTCAGCTTAGGATGGCCGTTGACAGCTTCACACTTTGTAAACTGTGGATTTAAGCATCAATAAATAATTTTCGGAATCGGAGCAAAATGTCAACAGCACTCGGGATTCCCAGCCAGTCTCCCATGCTGGTACTTACCAGGCCCTAAGCTGGGTAGCAGTCTGCGATCTGACGAGAGCAGGCGCATTCAGCTTAGGATGGCCGTTGACAGCTTCACACTTTGTATACTGTGCATTTAAGCATCAATAAATCCTTTTCGGAATCGGAACGGAAGGCGGCAACAGAGCAAAATGTGAACGTCAGCCGGGATTCCCAGCCAGTGTCCCATGCCGTTACTTACCGGGCCCTAAGATCTGTACCAGTCTGCGATCTGACAAGAGCAGGCGCGTTAAGCTTAGGATGGCCGTCGACAGCTTCACACCTTGTATACTGTGGATTTAAGCATCAATAAATTATTTTCGGAATCGGAGCGGAAGGCAGCAATAGAGCAAAATGTCAACGGCACCCGGGATTCCCAGCCAGTACTTACCGGGCCCTAAGCTGGGTAGCAGTCTGCAATCTGACGAGAGCAGGCGCGTTCAGCTTAGGATGGCCGTTGACATCTTCACGCCTTGTATACTGAGGATTTAAGCATCAATAAAAAAAATTTTTAATCGGAGAGGAAGGCGGCAACAGATCAAAATGTTAATAGCACCTTTTATTGCCAGCCAGTCTCCCATGCCCGTACTTGCCGGGCAGCAGTCTGCGATCTGACAAGAACAGGCGCATTCAGCTTAGGATGGCCATTGACAGCTTCGTTATTATTATACTGTGCATTTAAGCATCAATAAATCCTTTTCCGAATCGGAGCGGAAGGCGGCAACAGATTAAAATGTCAACTGCACCCGGGATTCCCAGCCAGTCTCCCATGCTGGTACTTACCAGGCCCTAAGCTGGGTAGCAGTCTGCAATCTGACGAGAGCAGGCGCGTTCAGCTTAGGATGGCCATTGACATATTTATGCTTTTTATACTGTGCATTTAAGCATCAATAAATCCTTTTCGGAATCGGAACGGAAGGCGGCAACAGAGCAAAATGACAACTGCACCCGGGATTCCCAGCCAGTCTCCCATGCCGGTACTTACTGGGCCCTAAGCTGGGTAGCAGTCTGCGATCTGACGAGAGCAGGCGCGTTCAGCTTAGGATGGCCGTTGACATCTTCACGCCTTGTATATTGTGGATTTAAGCATCAATAAATATTTTTATTAATCGGAGAGGAAGGCGGCAACAGAGCAAAATGGCAATGGCACCTTGGATTGCCAGCCAGTCTCCCATGCCGGTATCTGCCGGGCAGCAGTCTGCGATCTGAGGAAAGCAGGCACGTTCAGGCTTAGGATAGCCGTTGACAGCTTCACACCCTGTACATTGTGGATTTAAGCATCAATAAATCCTTTTCCGAATCGGACCGGAAGGCGGCAACAGATTAAAATGTCAACTGCACCCGGGATTCCCAGCCAGTCTACCATGCTGGTACTTACCAGGCCCTAAGCTGGGTAGCAGTCTGCGATCTGATGAGAGCAGGCGCGTTCAGCTTAGGATGGCCGTTGACAGCTTCACACTTTGTAAACTGTGGATTTAAGCATCAATAAATAATTTTCGGAATCGGAGCAAAATGTCAACTGCACTCGGGATTCCCAGCCAGTCTCCCATGCTGGTACTTACCAGGGCCAAAACTGGGTAGCAGTCTGCGATCTGACGAGAACAGGCGCATTCAGCTTAGGATGGCCGTAGACATCTTCACACCCTGTATACTGTGGATTTAAGCATCAATAAATCCTTTTCGGAATCGGAGCGTAAGGCGGCAACAGGGCAAAATGTCAACGACACCTGGGATTCCCAGCCAGTCTCCCATGCTGGTACTTACCAGGCCCTAAGCTGGGTAGCAGTCTGCAATCTGACGAGAGCAGGCGCGTTCAGCTTAGGATGGCCGTTGACAGTTTCTCGCCCTTTATACTGTGCATTTAAGCATCAATAAATCCTTTTCGGAATCGGAACAGAAGGCGGCAACAGAGCAAAATGTCAACGGCAGCCGGGATTCCCAGCCAGTCTCCCATGCCAGTACTTACCGGGCCCTAAGATCTGTACCAGTCTGCGATCTGACGAGAGCAGGCGCGTTAAGCTTAGGATGGCCGTCGACAGCTTCACACCTTGTATACTGTGGATTTAAGCATCAATAAATTATTTTCGGAATCGGAGCGGAAGGCAGCAATAGAGCAAAATGTCAACGGCAACCGGGATTCCCAGGCAGTCTCCCATGCCAGTACTTACCGGGCCCTAAGCTGGATAGCAGTTTGCGATCTGACGAGAGCAGGCGCGTTCAGCTTAGGATGGCCATTGACAGCTTCATGCTTTTTATACTGTGTATTTAAGCATCAATAAATCCTTTTCGGAATCGGAACAGAAGGCGGCAACAGAGCAAAATGTCAACTGCACCCGGGATTCCCAGCCAGTCTCTAATACCGGTACTTACTGGGCCCTAAGCTGCGTAGCAGTCTGCGGTCTGACGAGAGCAGGCGCGTTCAGCTTAGGATGGCCGTTGACATCTTCACGCCTTGTATACTGTGGATTTAAGCATCAATAAATATTTTTTTTAATCGGAGAGGAAGGCGGCAACAGAGCAAAATGTCAATAGCACCTTGGATTGCCAGCCAGTCTCCCATGCCCGTACTTGCCGGGCAGCAGTCTGCGATCTGACAAGAACAGGCACATTCAGCTTAGGATAGCCGTAGACGGCTTCACACCCTGTATACTGTGGATTTAAGCATCAATAAATCCTTTTCGGAATCGGAGCAAAATGTCTACAGAGCTACAGAGCAAAATGTCAACAACACCTGAGATTCCCAGCCAGTCTCCCACGCTGGTACTTACCGGGCCCTAAGCTGGGTAGCAGTCTGCGATCTGACGAGAGCAGGCGCGTTCAGCTTAGGATGGCCGTTGACAGCTTTACGCCCTTTATACTGTGCATTTAAGCATCAATAAATCCTTTTCCGAATCGGAGCGGAAGGCGGCAACAGATTAAAATGTCAACTGCACCCGGGATTCCCAGCCAGTCTCCCATGCTGATACTTACCAGGCCCTAAGCTGGGTAGCAGTCTGCGATCTGACGAGAGCAGGCGCGTTCAGCTTAGGATGGCCGTTGACAGCTTCACACTTTGTATACTGTGCATTTAAGCATCAATAAATCCTTTTCGGAATCGGAACGGAAGGCGGCAACAGATTAAAATGTCAACTGCACCCGGGATTCCCAGCCAGTCTCCCATGCCAGTACTTAACGGGCCCTAAGCTGGATAGCAGTCTGCTATCTGACGAGAGCAGGCGCGTTCAGCTTAGGATGGCCATTGACAGCTTTATGCTTTTTATACTGTGCATTTAAGCATCAATAAATCCTTTTCGGAATCGGAACAGAAGGCGGCAACAGAGCAAAATGTCAACTGCACCCGGGATTCCCAGCCAGTCTCCCATGCCGGTACTTACTGGGCCCTAAGCTGGGTAGCAGTCTGCGATCTGACGAGAGCAGGCGCGTTCAGCTTAGGATGGCCGTTGACATCTTCACGCCTTGTATATTGTGGATTTAAGCATCAATAAATATTTTTATTAATCGGAGAGGAAGGCGGCAACAGAGCAAAATGTCAATGGCACCTTGGATTGCCAGCCAGTCTCCCATGCCGGTATCTGCCGGGCAGCAGTCTGCGATCTGAGGAGAGCAGGCACGTTCAGGCTTAGAATGGCCATTGACAGCTTCACACCCTGTATATTGTGGATTTAAGCATCAATAAATCATTTTCCGAATCGGAGCGGAAGGCGGCAACAGATTAAAATGTCAACTGCACCCGGGATTCCCAGCCAGTCTCCCATGCTGGTACTTACCAGGCCCTAAGCTGGGTAGCAGTCTGCGATCTGACGAGAGCAGGCGCGCTCAGCTTAGGATGGCCGTTGACAGCTTCACACTTTGTAAACTGTGGATTTAAGCATCAATAAATAATTTTCGGAATCGGAGCAAAATGTCAACTGCACTCGGGATTCCCAGCCAGTCTCCCATGCTGGTACTTACCGGGCCCTAAGCTGGGTAGCAGTCTGCGATCTGACGAGAGCAGGCGCGTTCAGCTTAGGATGGCCGTTGACAGCTTCACACTTTGTATACTGCGGATTTAAGCATCAATAAATAATTTTCGGAATCGGAGCAGAAACAGAGCAAAATGTCAACTGCACCCGGGATTCCCAGCCAGTCTCCCATGCTGGTACTTACCAGGCCCGAAGCTGGGTAGCAGTCTGCGATCTGACGAGAACAGGCGCATTCAGCTTAGGATGGCCGTAGACATGTTCACACCCTGTATACTGTGGATTTAAGCATCAATAAATCATTTTCGGAATCGGAGCGTAAGGCGGCAATAGAGCAAAATGTCAACGACACCTGGGATTCCCAGCCAGTCTCCCATGCTGATACTTACTGGGCCCTCAGCTGGGTAGCAGTCTGCGATCTGACGAGAGCAGGCACGTTCAGCTTAGGATGGCCGTTGACAGCTTCTCGCCCTTTATACTGTGCATTTAAGCATCAATAAATCCTTTTCGGAATCGGAAACGGAAACGGAAGGCGGCAACAGAGCAAAATGTCAACGGCAGCCGGGATTCCCAGCCAGTGTCCCATGCCGGTACTTACCGGGCCCTAAGATCTGTACCAGTCTGCGATCTGACAAGAGCAGGCGCGTTAAGCTTAGGATGGCCGTCGACAGCTTCACACCTTGTATACTGTGGATTTAAGCATCAATAAATTCTTTTCGGAATCGGAGCGGAAGGCAGCAATAGAGCAAAATTTCAACGGCACCCGGGATTCCCAGCCAGTCTCCCATGCCAGTACTTACCGGGCCCTAAGCTGGGTAGCAGTCTGCAATCTGACGAGAGCAGGCGCGTTCAGCTTAGGATGGCCATTGACAGCTTAATGCTTTTTATACTGTGCATTTAAGCATCAATAAATCCTTTTCAGAATCGGAGAGGAAGGCGGCAACAGAGCAAAATGTCAATAGCACCTTGGATTGCCAGCCAGTCTCCCATGCTCGTACTTGCCGGGCAGCAGTCTGCGATCTGACAAGAACAGGCACATTCAGCTTAGGATAGCCGTAGACGGCTTCACACCCTGTATACTGTGGATTTAAGCATCAATAAATCCTTTTCGGAATCGGAGCGGAAGGCGGCTACAGAGCAAAATGTCAACAACACCTGGGATTCCCAGCCAGTCTCCCATGCTGGTACTTACCGGGCCCTAAGCTGGGTAGCAGTCTGCGATCTGACGAGAGCAGGCAAGTTCAGCTTAGGATGGCCGTTGACAGTTTCACACTCTTTATACTGTGCATTTAAGCATCAATAAATCCTTTTCCAAATCGTAGCGGAAGGCGGCAACAGATTAAAATGTCAACTGCACCCGGGATTCCCAGCCAGTCTCCCATGCTGGTACTTACCAGGCCCTAAGCTGGGTAGCAGTCTGCAATCTGACGACAACAGGCGCGTTCAGCTTAGGATGGCCATTGACAGCTTTATGCTTTTTATACTGTGCATTTAAGCATCAATAAATCCTTTTCGGAATCGGAACGGAAGGCGGCAACAGAGCAAAATGTCAACTGCACCCGGGATTCCCAGCCAGTCTCCCATGCCGGTACTTACTGGGCCCTAAGCTGGGTAGCAGTCTGCGATCTGACGAGAGCAGGCACGTTCAGGCTTAGGATGGCCGTTGACAGCTTCACACCCTGTACATTGTGGATTTAAGCATCAATAAATCCTTTTCCGAATCGGACCGGAAGGCGGCAACAGATTAAAATGTCAACTGCACCCGGGATTCCCAGCCAGTCTACCATGCTGGTACTTACCAGGCCCTAAGCTGGGTAGCAGTCTGCAATCTGACGAGAGCAGGCGCGTTCAGCTTAGGATGGCCGTTGACAGCTTCACACTTTGTAAACTGTGGATTTAAGCATTAATAAATAATTTTCGGAATCGGAGCAAAATGTCAACTGCACTCGGGATTCCCAGCCAGTCTCCCATGCTGGTAGTAACCAGGCCCGAAACTAGGTAGCAGTCTGCGATCTGACGAGAACAGGCGCATTCAGCTTAGGATGGCCGTAGACATCTTCACACCCTGTATACTGTGGATTTAAGCATCAATAAATCCTTTTCGGAATCGGAGCGTAAGGCGGCAACAGGGCAAAATGTCAACGACACCTGGGATTCCCAGCCAGTCTCCCATGCTGGTTCTTACCAGGCCCTAAGCTGGGTAGCAGTCTGCGATCTGACGAGAGCAGGCGCGTTCAGCTTAGGATGGCCGTTGACAGCTTCTCGCCCTTTATACTGTGCATTTAAGCATCAATAAATCCTTTTCGGAATCGGAACGGAAGGCGGCAACAGAGCAAAATGTCAACGGCAGCCGGGATTCCCAGCCAGTCTCCCATGCCAGTACTTACCGGGCCCTAAGATCTGTACCAGTCTGCGATCTGACGAGAGCAGGCGCGTTAAGCTTAGGATGGCCGTCGACAGCTTCACACCTTGTATACTGTGGATTTAAGCATCAATAAATTATTTTCGGAATCGGAGCGGAAGGCAGCAATAGAGCAAAATGTCAATGGCAAACGGGATTCCCAGCCAGTCTCCCATGCCATTACTTACCGGGCCGTAAGCTGGATAGCAGTTTGCGATCTGACGAGAGCAGGCGCGATCAGCTTAGGATGGCCATTGACAGCTTCATGCTTTTTATACTGTGTATTTAAGCATCAATAAATCCTTTTCGGAATCGGAACAGAAGGCGGCAACAGAGCAAAATGTCAACTGCACCCGGGATTCCCAGCCAGTCTCCAATTCCGGTACTTACTGGGCCCTAAGCTGTATAGCAGTCTGCGGTCTGACGAGAGCAGGCGCGTTCAGCTTAGGATGGCCGTTGACATCTTCACGTCTTGTATACTGTGGATTTAAGCATCAATAAATATTTTTTTTAATCGGAGAGGAAGGCGGCAACAGAGCAAAATGTCAATAGCACCTTGGATTGTCAGCCAGTCTCCCATGCCCGTACTTGCCGGGCAGCAGTCTGCGATCTGACAAGAACAGGCACATTCAGCTTAGGATAGCCGTAGACGGCTTCACACCCTGTATACTGTGGATTTAAGCATCAATAAATCCTTTTCGGAATCGGAGCAAAATGTCTACAGAGCTACAGAGCAAAATGTCAACAACACCTGAGATTCCCAGCCAGTCTCCCACGCTGGTACTTACCGGGCCCTAAGCTGGGTAGCAGTCTGCGATCTGACGAGAGCAGGCGCGTTCAGCTTAGGATGGCCGTTGACAGCTTCACGCCCTTTATACTGTGCATTTAAGCATCAATAAATCCTTTTCCGAATCGGAGCGGAAGGCGGCAACAGATTAAAATGTCAACTGCACCCGGGATTCCCAGCCAGTCTCCCATGCTGATACTTACCAGGCCCTAAGCTGGGTAGCAGTCTGCGATCTGACGAGAGCAGGCGCGTTCAGCTTAGGATGGCCGTTGACAGCTTCACACTTTGTATACTGTGCATTTAAGCATCAATAAATCCTTTTCGGAATCGGAACGGAAGGCGGCAACAGATTAAAATGTCAACTGCACCCGGGATTCCCAGCCAGTCTCCCATGCCAGTACTTACCGGGCCCTAAGCTGTGTAGCAGTCTGCTATCTGACGAGAGCAGGCGCGTTCAGGTTAGGATGGCCATTGACAGCTTTATGCTTTTTATACTGTGCATTTAAGCATCAATAAATCCTTTTCGGAATCGGAACAGAAGGCGGCAACAGAGCAAAATGTCAACTGCACCCGGGATTCCCAGCCAGTCTCCCATGCTGGTACTTACTGGGCCCTAAGCTGGGTAGCAGTCTGCGATCTGACGAGAGCAGGCGCGTTCAGCTTAGGATGGCCATTGACATCTTCACTTCTTGTATATTGTGGATTTAAGCATCAATAAATATTTTTATTAATCGGAGAGGAAGGCGGCAACAGAGCAAAATGTCAATGGCACCTTGGATTGCCAGCCAGTCTCCCATGCCGGTATCTGCCGGGCAGCAGTCTGCGATCTGAGGAGAGCAGGCACGTTCACGCTTAGGATGGCCGTTGACAGCTTCACACCCTGTATATTGTGGATTTAAGCATCAATAAATCCTTTTCCGAATCGGAGCGGAAGGCGGCAACAGATTAAAATGTCAACTGCACCCGGGATTCCCAGCCAGTCTCCCATGCTGGTACTTACCAGGCCCTAAGCTGGGTAGCAGTCTGCGATCTGACGAGAGCAGGCGCGTTCAGCTTAGGATGGCCGTTGACAGCTTCACACTTCGTAAACTGTGGATTTAAGCATCAATAAATAATTTTCGGAATAGGAGCAAAATGTCAACCGCACTCGGGATTCCCAGGCAGTCTCCCATGCTGGTACTTACCAGGCCCGAAGCTGGGTAGCAGTCTGCGATCTGACGAGAACAGGCGCATTCAGCTTAGGATGGCCGTAGACATCTTCACACCCTGTATACTGTGGATTTAAGCATCAATAAATCCTTTTCGGAATCGGAGCGTAAGGCGGCAACAGAGGAAAATGTCAACGACACCTGGGATTCCCAGCCAGTCTCCCATGCTGGTACTTACCGGACCCTAAGCTGGATAGCAGTCTGCGATCTGACGAGAGCAGGCGCGTTCAGCTTAGGATGGCCGTTGACATCTTCACACCTTGTATATTGTGGATTTAAGCATCAATAAATATTTTTATTAATCGGAGAGGAAGGCGGCAACAGAGCAAAATGTCAATGGCACCTTGTATTGCCAGCCAGTCTCCCATGCCGGTAACTGCCGGGCAGCAGTCTGTGATCTGAGGAGAGCAGGCACGTTCAGGCTTAGGATGGCCGTTGACAGCTTCACACCCTGTACATTGTGGATTTAAGCATCAATAAATCCTTTACCGAATCGGAGCGGAAGGCGGCAACAGATTAAAATTTCAACTGCACCCTGGATTCCCAGCCAGTCTCCCATGCAGGTACTTACCAGGCCCTAAGCTGGGTAGCAGTCTGCGATCTGACGAGAGCAGGCGCGTTCGGCTTAGGATGGCCGTTGACAGCTTCACACTTTGTATACTGCGGATTTAAGCATCAATAAATAATTTTCGGAATCGGAGCAGAAACAGAGCAAAATGTCAACTGCACCCGGGATTCCCAGCCAGTCTCCCATGCTGGTACTTACCAGGCCCGAAGCTGGGTAGCAGTCTGCGATCTGACGAGAACAGGCGCATTCAGCTTAGGATGGCCGTAGACATGTTCACACCCTGTATACTGTGGATTTAAGCATCAATAAATCATTTTCGGAATCGGAGCGTAAGGCGGCAATAGAGCAAAATGTCAACGACACCTGGGATTCCCAGCCAGTCTCCCATGCTGGTACTTACTGGGCCCTCAGCTGGGTAGCAGTCTGCGATCTGACGAGAGCAGGCACGTTCAGCTTAGGATGGCCATTGACAGCTTCATGCTTTTTATACTGTGCATTTAAGCATCAATAAATCCTTTTCGGAATCGGAGAGGAAGGCGGCAACAGAGCAAAATGTCAATAGCACCTTGGATTGCCAGCCAGTCTCCCATGCCCGTACTTGCCGGGCAGCAGTCTGCGATCTGACAAGAACAGGCACATTCAGCTTAGGATAGCCGTAGACGGCTTCACACCCTGTATACTGTGGATTTAAGCATCAATAAATCCTTTTCGGAATCGGAGCAAAATGTCTACAGAGCTACAGAGCAAAATGTCAACAACACCTGAGATTCCCAGCCAGTCTCCCACGCTGGTACTTACCGGGCCCTAAGCTGGGTAGCAGTCTGCGATCTGACGAGAGCAGGCGCGTTCAGCTTAGGATGGCCGTTGACAGCTTTACGCCCTTTATACTGTGCATTTAAGCATCAATAAATCCTTTTCCGAATCGGAGTGGAAGGCGGCAACAGATTAAAATGTCAACTGCACCCGGGATTCCCAGCCAGTCTCCCATGCTGATACTTACCAGGTCCTAAGCTGGGTAGCAGTCTGCGATCTGACGAGAGCAGGCGCGTTCAGCTTAGGATGGCCGTTGACAGCTTCATACTTTGTATACTGTGCATTTAAGCATCAATAAATCCTTTTCGGAATCGGAACGGAAGGCGGCAACAGATTAAAATGTCAACTGCACCCGGGATTCCCAGCCAGTCTCCCATGCCAGTACTTAACGGGCCCTAAGCTGGATAGCAGTCTGCTATCTGACGAGAGCAGGCGCGTTCAGCTTAGGATGGCCATTGACAGCTTTATGCTTTTTATACTGTGCATTTAAGCATCAATAAATCCTTTTCGGAATCGGAACAGAAGGCGGCAACAGAGCAAAATGTCAACTGCACCCGGGATTCCCAGCCAGTCTCCCATGCCGGTACTTACTGGGCCCTAAGCTGGGTAGCAGTCTGCGATCTGACGAGAGCAGGCGCGTTCAGCTTAGGATGGCCGTTGACATCTTCACGCCTTGTATATTGTGGATTTAAGCATCAATAAATATTTTTATTAATCGGAGAGGAAGGCGGCAACAGAGCAAAATGTCAATGGCACCTTGGATTGCCAGCCAGTCTCCCATGCCGGTATCTGCCGGGCAGCAGTCTGCGATCTGAGGAGAGCAGGCACGTTCAGGCTTAGAATGGCCATTGACAGCTTCACACCCTGTATATTGTGGATTTAAGCATCAATAAATCCTTTTCCGAATCGGAGCGGAAGGCGGCAACAGATTAAAATGTCAACTGCACCCGGGATTCCCAGCCAGTCTCCCATGCTGGTACTTACCAGGCCCTAAGCTGGGTAGCAGTCTGCGATCTGACGAGAGCAGGCGCGTTCAGCTTAGGATGGCCGTTGACAGCTTCACACTTTGTAAACTGTGGATTTAAGCATCAATAAATAATTTTCGGAATCGGAGCAAAATGTCAACTGCACTCGGGATTCCCAGCCAGTCTCCCATGCTGGTACTTACCGGGCCCTAAGCTGGGTAGCAGTCTGCGATCTGACGAGAGCAGGCGCGTTCAGCTTAGGATGGCCGTTGACAGCTTCACACTTTGTATACTGCGGATTTAAGCATCAATAAATAATTTTCGGAATCGGAGCAGAAACAGAGCAAAATGTCAACTGCACCCGGGATTCCCAGCCAGTCTCCCATGCTGGTACTTACCAGGCCCGAAGCTGGGTAGCAGTCTGCGATCTGACGAGAACAGGCGCATTCAGCTTAGGATGGCCGTAGACATGTTCACACCCTGTATACTGTGGATTTAAGCATCAATAAATCATTTTCGGAATCGGAGCGTAAGGCGGCAATAGAGCAAAATGTCAACGACACCTGGGATTCCCAGCCAGTCTCCCATGCTGATACTTACTGGGCCCTCAGCTGGGTAGCAGTCTGCGATCTGACGAGAGCAGGCACGTTCAGCTTAGGATGGCCGTTGACAGCTTCTCGCCCTTTATACTGTGCATTTAAGCATCAATAAATCCTTTTCGGAATCGGAAACGGAAACGGAAGGCGGCAACAGAGCAAAATGTCAACGGCAGCCGGGATTCCCAGCCAGTGTCCCATGCCGGTACTTACCGGGCCCTAAGATCTGTACCAGTCTGCGATCTGACAAGAGCAGGCGCGTTAAGCTTAGGATGGCCGTCGACAGCTTCACACCTTGTATACTGTGGATTTAAGCATCAATAAATTCTTTTCGGAATCGGAGCGGAAGGCAGCAATAGAGCAAAATTTCAACGGCACCCGGGATTCCCAGCCAGTCTCCCATGCCAGTACTTACCGGGCCCTAAGCTGGGTAGCAGTCTGCAATCTGACGAGAGCAGGCGCGTTCAGCTTAGGATGGCCATTGACAGCTTAATGCTTTTTATACTGTGCATTTAAGCATCAATAAATCCTTTTCAGAATCGGAGAGGAAGGCGGCAACAGAGCAAAATGTCAATAGCACCTTGGATTGCCAGCCAGTCTCCCATGCTCGTACTTGCCGGGCAGCAGTCTGCGATCTGACAAGAACAGGCACATTCAGCTTAGGATAGCCGTAGACGGCTTCACACCCTGTATACTGTGGATTTAAGCATCAATAAATCCTTTTCGGAATCGGAGCGGAAGGCGGCTACAGAGCAAAATGTCAACAACACCTGGGATTCCCAGCCAGTCTCCCATGCTGGTACTTACCGGGCCCTAAGCTGGGTAGCAGTCTGCGATCTGACGAGAGCAGGCAAGTTCAGCTTAGGATGGCCGTTGACAGTTTCACACCCTTTATACTGTGCATTTAAGCATCAATAAATCCTTTTCCAAATCGTAGCGGAAGGCGGCAACAGATTAAAATGTCAACTGCACCCGGGATTCCCAGCCAGTCTCCCATGCTGGTACTTACCAGGCCCTAAGCTGGGTAGCAGTCTGCGATCTGACGAGAACAGGCGCGTTCAGCTTAGGATGGCCATTGACAGCTTTATGCTTTTTATACTGTGCATTTAAGCATCAATAAATCCTTTTCGGAATCGGAACGGAAGGCGGCAACAGAGCAAAATGTCAACTGCACCCGGGATTCCCAGCCAGTCTCCCATGCCGGTACTTACTGGGCCCTAAGCTGGGTAGCAGTCTGCGATCTGACGAGAGCAGGCACGTTCAGGCTTAGGATGGCCGTTGACAGCTTCACACCCTGTACATTGTGGATTTAAGCATCAATAAATCCTTTTCCGAATCGGACCGGAAGGCGGCAACAGATTAAAATGTCAACTGCACCCGGGATTCCCAGCCAGTCTACCATGCTGGTACTTACCAGGCCCTAAGCTGGGTAGCAGTCTGCAATCTGACGAGAGCAGGCGCGTTCAGCTTAGGATGGCCGTTGACAGCTTCACACTTTGTAAACTGTGGATTTAAGCATTAATAAATAATTTTCGGAATCGGAGCAAAATGTCAACTGCACTCGGGATTCCCAGCCAGTCTCCCATGCTGGTAGTAACCAGGCCCGAAACTGGGTAGCAGTCTGCGATCTGACGAGAACAGGCGCATTCAGCTTAGGATGGCCGTAGACATCTTCACACCCTGTATACTGTGGATTTAAGCATCAATAAATCCTTTTCGGAATCGGAGCGTAAGGCGGCAACAGGGCAAAATGTCAACGACACCTGGGATTCCCAGCCAGTCTCCCATGCTGGTTCTTACCAGGCCCTAAGCTGGGTAGCAGTCTGCGATCTGACGAGAGCAGGCGCGTTCAGCTTAGGATGGCCGTTGACAGCTTCTCGCCCTTTATACTGTGCATTTAAGCATCAATAAATCCTTTTCGGAATCGGAACGGAAGGCGGCAACAGAGCAAAATGTCAACGGCAGCCGGGATTCCCAGCCAGTCTCCCATGCCAGTACTTACCGGGCCCTAAGATCTGTACCAGTCTGCGATCTGACGAGAGCAGGCGCGTTAAGCTTAGGATGGCCGTCGACAGCTTCACACCTTGTATACTGTGGATTTAAGCATCAATAAATTATTTTCGGAATCGGAGCGGAAGGCAGCAATAGAGCAAAATGTCAACGGCAAACGGGATTCCCAGCCAGTCTCCCATGCCATTACTTACCGGGCCCTAAGCTGGATAGCAGTTTGCGATCTGACGAGAGCAGGCGCGATCAGCTTAGGATGGCCATTGACAGCTTCATGCTTTTTATACTGTGTATTTAAGCATCAATAAATCCTTTTCGGAATCGGAACAGAAGGCGGCAACAGAGCAAAATGTCAACTGCACCCGGGATTCCCAGCCAGTCTCCAATACCGGTACTTACTGGGCCCTAAGCTGTATAGCAGTCTGCGGTCTGACGAGAGCAGGCGCGTTCAGCTTAGGATGGCCGTTGACATCTTCACGTCTTGTATACTGTGGATTTAAGCATCAATAAATATTTTTTTTAATCGGAGAGGAAGGCGGCAACAGAGCAAAATGTCAATAGCACCTTGGATTGTCAGCCAGTCTCCCATGCCCGTACTTGCCGGGCAGCAGTCTGCGATCTGACAAGAACAGGCACATTCAGCTTAGGATAGCCGTAGACGGCTTCACACCCTGTATACTGTGGATTTAAGCATCAATAAATCCTTTTCGGAATCGGAGCAAAATGTCTACAGAGCTACAGAGCAAAATGTCAACAACACCTGAGATTCCCAGCCAGTCTCCCACGCTGGTACTTACCGGGCCCTAAGCTGGGTAGCAGTCTGCGATCTGACGAGAGCAGGCGCGTTCAGCTTAGGATGGCCGTTGACAGCTTCACGCCCTTTATACTGTGCATTTAAGCATCAATAAATCCTTTTCCGAATCGGAGCGGAAGGCGGCAACAGATTAAAATGTCAACTGCACCCGGGATTCCCAGCCAGTCTCCCATGCTGATACTTACCAGGCCCTAAGCTGGGTAGCAGTCTGCGATCTGACGAGAGCAGGCGCGTTCAGCTTAGGATGGCCGTTGACAGCTTCACACTTTGTATACTGTGCATTTAAGCATCAATAAATCCTTTTCGGAATCGGAACGGAAGGCGGCAACAGATTAAAATGTCAACTGCACCCGGGATTCCCAGCCAGTCTCCCATGCCAGTACTTACCGGGCCCTAAGCTGTGTAGCAGTCTGCTATCTGACGAGAGCCGGCGCGTTCAGCTTAGGATGGCCATTGACAGCTTTATGCTTTTTATACTGTGCATTTAAGCATCAATAAATCCTTTTCGGAATCGGAACAGAAGGCGGCAACAGAGCAAAATGTCAACTGCACCCGGGATTCCCAGCCAGTCTCCCATGCTGGTACTTACTGGGCCCTAAGCTGGGTAGCAGTCTGCGATCTGACGAGAGCAGGCGCGTTCAGCTTAGGATGGCCATTGACATCTTCACTTCTTGTATATTGTGGATTTAAGCATCAATAAATATTTTTATTAATCGGAGAGGAAGGCGGCAACAGAGCAAAATGTCAATGGCACCTTGGATTGCCAGCCAGTCTCCCATGCCGGTATCTGCCGGGCAGCAGTCTGCGATCTGAGGAGAGCAGGCACGTTCAGGCTTAGGATGGCCGTTGACAGCTTCACACCCTGTATATTGTGGATTTAAGCATCAATAAATCCTTTTCCGAATCGGAGCGGAAGGCGGCAACAGATTAAAATGTCAACTGCACCCGGGATTCCCAGCCAGTCTCCCATGCTGGTACTTACCAGGCCCTAAGCTGGGTAGCAGTCTGCGATCTGACGAGAGCAGGCGCGTTCAGCTTAGGATGGCCGTTGACAGCTTCACACTTTGTAAACTGTGGATTTAAGCATCAATAAATAATTTTCGGAATAGGAGCAAAATGTCAACCGCACTCGGGATTCCCAGCCAGTCTCCCATGCTGGTACTTACCAGGCCCGAAGCTGGGTAGCAGTCTGCGATCTGACGAGAACAGGCGCATTCAGCTTAGGATGGCCGTAGACATCTTCACACCCTGTATACTGTGGATTTAAGCATCAATAAATCCTTTTCGGAATCGGAGCGTAAGGCGGCAACAGAGGAAAATGTCAACGACACCTGGGATTCCCAGCCAGTCTCCCATGCTGGTACTTACCGGACCCTAAGCTGGATAGCAGTCTGCGATCTGACGAGAGCAGGCGCGTTCAGCTTAGGATGGCCGTTGACATCTTCACACCTTGTATATTGTGGATTTAAGCATCAATAAATATTTTTATTAATCGGAGAGGAAGGCGGCAACAGAGCAAAATGTCAATGGCACCTTGTATTGCCAGCCAGTCTCCCATGCCGGTAACTGCCGGGCAGCAGTCTGTGATCTGAGGAGAGCAGGCACGTTCAGGCTTAGGATGGCCGTTGACAGCTTCACACCCTGTACATTGTGGATTTAAGCATCAATAAATCCTTTACCGAATCGGAGCGGAAGGCGGCAACAGATTAAAATTTCAACTGCACCCGGGATTCCCAGCCAGTCTCCCATGCAGGTACTTACCAGGCCCTAAGCTGGGTAGCAGTCTGCGATCTGACGAGAGCAGGCGCGTTCAGCTTAGGATGGCCGTTGACAGCTTCACACTTTGTATACTGCGGATTTAAGCATCAATAAATAATTTTCGGAATCGGAGCAGAAACAGAGCAAAATGTCAACTGCACCCGGGATTCCCAGCCAGTCTCCCATGCTGGTACTTACCAGGCCCGAAGCTGGGTAGCAGTCTGCGATCTGACGAGAACAGGCGCATTCAGCTTAGGATGGCCGTAGACATGTTCACACCCTGTATACTGTGGATTTAAGCATCAATAAATCATTTTCGGAATCGGAGCGTAAGGCGGCAATAGAGCAAAATGTCAACGACACCTGGGATTCCCAGCCAGTCTCCCATGCTGGTACTTACTGGGCCCTCAGCTGGGTAGCAGTCTGCGATCTGACGAGAGCAGGCACGTTCAGCTTAGGATGGCCATTGACAGCTTCATGCTTTTTATACTGTGCATTTAAGCATCAATAAATCCTTTTCGGAATCGGAGAGGAAGGCGGCAACAGAGCAAAATGTCAATAGCACCTTGGATTGCCAGCCAGTCTCCCATGCTCGTACTTGCCGGGCAGCAGTCTGCGATCTGACAAGAACAGGCACATTCAGCTTAGGATAGCCGTAGACGGCTTCACACCCTGTATACTGTGGATTTAAGCATCAATAAATCCTTTTCGGAATCGGAGCATAAGGCTGCTACAGAGCAAAATGTCAACAACACCTGGGATTCCCAGCCAGTCTCCCATGCTGGTACTTACCGGGCCCTAAGCTGGGTAGCAGTCTGCGATCTGACGAGAGCAGGCGCGTTAAGCTTAGGATGGCCGTCGACAGCTTCACAGCTTGTATACTGTGGATTTAAGCATCAATAAATTCTTTTCGGAATCGGAGCGGAAGGCAGCAATAGAGCAAAATGTCAACGGCAACCAGGATTCCCAGCCAGTCTCCCATGCAAGTACTTACCGGGCCCTAAGCTGGGTAGCAGTCTGCGATCTGACGAGAGCAGGCGCGTTCAGCTTAGGATGGCCATTGACAGCTTCATGATTTTTATACTGTGCATTTAGGCATCAATAAATCCTTTTCGGAATCGGAACGGAAGGCGGCAACAGAGCAAAATGTCAACTGCACCCGGGATTCCCAGCCAGTCTCCCATGCCGGTACTTACTGGGCCCTAAGCTGGGTAGCGGTCTGCGATCTGACGAGAGCAGGCGCGTTCAGCTTAGGATGGCCGTTGACATCTTCACACCTTGTATATTGTGGATTTAAGCATCAATAAATATTTTTATTAATCGGAGATTAATGCGCCTGATCTAGTCAGATCGCAGACTGCTACCCAGCTTCGGGCCTGGTAAGTACCAGCATGGGAGACTGGCTGGGAATCCCGGGTGCAGTTGCCATTTTGCTCTGTTTCTGCTCCGATTCCGAAAATTATTTATTGATGCTTAAATCCACAGTATACAATGTGTGAAGCTGTCAACGGCCATCCTAAGCTGATCGCGCCTGCTCTTGTCAGATTGCAGCCTGCTACCCACCTTATTGCCTGGTAAGTACCAGCATGGGAGACTGGCTGGGAATCCCGGGTGCAGTTGACATTTTGCTCTGTTTCTGCTCCGATTCCGAAAATTATTTATTGATGCTTAAATCCACAGTATACAAAGTGTGAAGCTGTCAACGGCCATCCTAAGCTGAACGCGCCTGCTCTCGTCAGATCGCAGACTGCTACCCAGCTAAGGGCCTGGTAAGTACCAGCATGGGAGACTGGCTGGGAATCCCGGGTGCAGTTGACAATTTAATCTGTTGCCGCCTTCCGCTCCGATTCGGAAAAGGATTTATTAATGCTTAAATCCACAATATACAGGGTGTGAAGCTGTCAACGGCCATCCTAAGCCTGAACGTGCCTGCTCTCCTCAGGTCGCAGACTGCTGCCCGGCAGTTACTTGCATGGGAGACTGGCTGGCATTCCAAGGTGCCATTGACATTTTGTTCTGTTGCCGCCTTCCTTTCCGATTAAAAAAATATTTATTGATGCTTAAATCCACAATATACAAGGCGTGAAGATGTCAACGCCCATCCTAAGCTGAACGCGCTTGCTTTCGTCAGATCGCAGACTGCTACCCAGCTTAGGGCCCAGTAAGTACCGGCATGGGAGACTGGCTGGGAATCCCGGGTGCAGTTGACATTTTGCTCTGTTGCCGCCTTCCGTTCCGATTCCGAAAAGGATTTATTGATGCTTAAATGCACAGTATAAAAAGCATGAGGCTGTCGACGGCCATCCTAAGCTTAACGCGCCTGCTCTCGTCAGATCGCAGACTGCTACCCATCTTAGGGCCCGGCATGGGACACTGGCTGGGAATCCCGGCTGCCGTTGACATTTTGCTCTGTTGCCGACTTCCGTTCCGTTCCGATTCCGAAAAGGATTTATTGATGCTTAAATGCACAGTATACAACGTTTGAAGCTGTCAACGGCCATCCTATGCTGTACGCGCCTGCTCTCGTCAGATCGCAGACTGCTACCCAGCTTAGGGCCTGGTAAGTACCAGCATGGGAGACTGGCTGGGAATCCCGGGTGCAGTTGACATTTTAATCTGTTGCCGCCTTCCGCTCCGATTCGGAAAAGGATTTATTGATGCTTAAATGCACAGTATAAAGGGCATGAAGCTGTCAACGGCCATCCTAAGCTGAACGCGCCTGCTCTCGTCAGATCGCAGACTGCTACCCAGCTTAAGGCCCGGTAAGTACCGGCATGGGAGACTGGCTGGGAATCCCGGGTGCAGTTGACATTTTAATCTGTTGCCGCCTTCCGCTCCGATTCGGAAAAGGATTTATTGATGCTTAAATCCACAATGTACAGGGTGTGAAGCTGTCAACGGCCATCCTAAGCCTGAACGTGCCTGCTCTCCTCAGATCACAGACTGCTGCCCGGCAGTTACCGGCATGGGAGACTGGCTGGCAATACAAGGTGCCATTGACATTTTGCTCTCTTGCCGCCTTCCTCTCCGATTAATAAAAATATTTATTGATGCTTAAATCCACAATATACAAGGTGTGAAGATGTCAACGGCCATCCTAAGCTGAACGCGCCTGCTCTCGTCAGATCGCAGACCGCTACCCAGCTTAGGGCCCAGTAAGTACCGGCATGGGAGACTGGCTGGGAATCCCGGGTGCAGTTGACATTTTGCTCCGTTGCGATTCCGAAAAGGATTTATTGATGCTTAAATGCACAGTATAAAAAGCATAAAGCTGTCAATGGCCATCCTAAGCTGAACGCGCCTGTTCTCGTCAGATCGCAGACTGCTACCCAGCTTAGGGCCTGTTAAGTACCAGCATGGGAGACTGGCTGGGAATCCCGGGTGCAGTTGACATTTTAATCTGTTGCCGCCTTCCGCTCCGATTTGGAAAAGGATTTATTGATGCTTAAATGCACAGTATAAAGGGCATGAAACTGTCAACGGCCATCCTAAGCTGAACGCGCCTGCTCTCGTCAGATCGCAGACTGCTACCCAGCTTATGGCCCGGTAAGTACCAGCATGGGAGACTGGCTGGGAATCCCAGGTGTTGTTGACATTTTGCTCTGTAGCCGCCTTCCGCTCCGATTCCGAAAAGGATTTATTGATGCTTAAATCCACAGTATACAGGGTGTGAAGCCGTCTACGGCTATCCTAAGCTGAATGTGCCTGTTCTTGTCAGATCGCAGACTGCTGCCCGGCAAGTACGAGCATGGGAGACTGGCTGGCAATCCAAGGTGCTATTGACATTTTGCTCTGTTGCCGCCTTCCTCTCCGATTCCGAAAAGGATTTATTGATGCTTAAATGCACAGTATACAAGGTGTGAAGTTGTCGACGGCCATCCTAAGCTGAACGCGCCTGCTCTCGTCAGATCGCAGACTGCTACCCAGCTTAGGGCCCGGTAAGTACTGGCATGGGAGACTGGCTGAAAATCCCGGGTGCCGTTGACATTTTGCTCTATTGCTGCCTTCCGCTCCGATTCCGAAAAGAATTTATTGATGTTTAAATCCACAGTATACAAGGTGTGAAGCTGTCGACGGCCATCCTAAGCTTAACGCGCCTGCTCTTGTCAGATCGCAGACTGGTATAGATCTTAGGGCCCGGTAAGTACCGGCATGGGACACTGGCTGGGAATCCCGGCTGCCGTTGACATTTTGCTCTGTTGCCGCCTTCCGCTTCCGTTTCCGATTCCGAAAAGGATTTATTGATGCTTAAATGCACAGTATAAAGGACGAGAAGCTGTCAACGGCCATCCTAAGCTGAACGTGCCTGCTCTCGTCAGATCGCAGACTGCTACCCAGCTGAGGGCCCAGTAAGTACCAGCCTGGGAGACTGGCTGGGAATCCCAGGTGTCGTTGACATTTTGCTCTATTGCCGCCTTACGCTCCGATTCCGAAAATGATTTATTGATGCTTAAATCCACAGTATACAGGGTGTGAACATGTCTACGGCCATCCTAAGCTGAATGCGCCTGTTCTCGTCAGATCGCAGACTGCTACCCAGCTTCGGGCCTGGTAAGTACCAGCATGGGAGACTGGCTGGGAATCCCGGGTGCAGTTGACATTTTGCTCTGTTTCTGCTCCGATTCCGAAAATTATTTATTGATGCTTAAATCCGCAGTATACAAAGCGTGAAGCTGTCAACGGCCATCCTAAGCTGAACGCGCCTGCTCTCGTCAAATCGCAGACTGCTACCCAGCTTAGGGCCCGGTAAGTACCAGCATGGGAGACTGGCTGGGAATCCCAGGTGTCGTTGACATTTTGCTCTGTTGCCGCCTTACGCTCCGATTCCGAAAAGGATTTATTGATGCTTAAATCCACAGTATACAGGGTGTGAAGATGTCTACGGCCATCCTAAGCTGAATGCGCCTGTTCTCGTCAGATCGCAGACTGCTACCCAGCTTCGGGCCTGGTAAGTACCAGCATGGGAGACTGGCTGGGAATCCCGAGTGCAGTTGACATTTTGCTCCGATTTCGAAAATTATTTATTGATGCTTAAATCCACAGTTTACAAAGTGTGAAGCTGTCAACGGCCATCCTAAGCTGAACGCGCCTGCTCTCGTCAGATCGCAGACTGCTACCCAGCTTAGGGCCTGGTAAGTAACAGCATGGGAGACTGGCTGGGAATCCCGGGTGCAGTTGACATTTTAATCTGTTGCCGCCTTCCGCTCCGATTCGGAAAAGGATTTATTGATGCTTAAATCCACAATATACAGGGTGTGAAGCTGTCAATGGCCATCCTAAGCCTGAACGTGCCTGCTCTCCTCAGATCGCAGACTGCTGCCCGGCAGATACCGGCATGGGAGACTGGCTGGCAATCCAAGGTGCCATTGACATTTTGCTCTGTTGCCGCCTTCCTCTCCGATTAATAAAAATATTTATTGATGCTTAAATCCACAATATACAAGGCGTGAAGATGTCAACGGCCATCCTAAGCTGAACGCGCCTGCTCTCGTCAGATCGCAGACTGCTACCCAGATTAGGGCCCAGTAAGTACCGGCATGGGAGACTGGCTGGGAATCCCGGGTGCAGTTGACGTTTTGCTCTGTTGCCGCCTTCTGTTCCGATTCCGAAAAGGATTTATTGATGCTTAAATGCACAGTATAACAAGCTTAAAGCTGTCAATGGCCATCCTAAGCTGAACGTCAGATAGCAGACTGCTACCCAGCTTAGGGCCCGGTAAGTACTGGCATGGGAGACTGGCTGGGAATCCCGGGTGCAGTTGACATTTTAATCTGTTGCCGCCTTCCGTTCCGATTCCGAAAAGGATTTATTGATGCTTAAATGCACAGTATACAAAGTGTGAAGCTGTCAACGGCCATCCTAAGCTGAACGCGCCTGCTCTCGTCAGATCGCAGACTGCTACCCAGCTTAGGGCCTGGTAATTATCAGCATGGGAGACTGGCTGGGAATCCCGGGTGCAGTTGACATTTTAATCTGTTGCCGCCTTCCGCTCCGATTCGGAAAAGGATTTATTGATGCTTAAATGCACAGTATAAAGGGCATGAAGCTGTCAACGGCCATCCTAAGCTGAACGCGCCTGCTCTCGTCAGATTGCAGACTGCTACCCAGCTTAGGGCCCGGTAAGTACCAGCGTGGGAGACTGGCTGGGAATCTCAGGTGTTGTTGACATTTTGCTCTGTAGCTCTGTAGACATTTTGCTCCGATTCCGAAAAGGATTTATTGATGCTTAAATCCACAGTATACAGGGTGTGAAGCCGTCTACGGCTATCCTAAGCTGAATGTGCCTGTTCTTGTCAGATCGCAGACTGCTGCCCGGCAAGTACGGGCATGGGAGACTGGCTGGCAATCCAAGGTGCTATTGACATTTTGCTCTGTTGCCGCCTTCCTCTCCGATTAAAAAAAATATTTATTGATGCTTAAATCCACAGTATACAAGGTGTGAAGATGTCAACGGCCATCCTAAGCTGAACGCGCCTGCTCTCGTCAGACCGCAGACTGCTACGCAGCTTAGGGCCCAGTAAGTACCGGTATTGGAGACTGGCTGGGAATCCCGGGTGCAGTTGACATTTTGCTCTGTTGCCGCCTTCTGTTCCGATTCCGAAAAGGATTTATTGATGCTTAACCTCTTCAGGACATAGGGCGTATGGATACGCCCTGCATCCCGAGTCCTTAAGGACCGAGGGCGTATCCATACGCCCGTGGGAATTCCGGCCCCCACCGCTAGCCGGTTGGGGACCGGAGCCAGATGCCTGCTGAAATCGTTCAGCAGGCATCCCGGCATATCGCCCAGGGGGGTCATTTTGCCCCCCCATGTCGGCGATCGCCGCAGATCGCTGGACAATTCAGTCCAGCGATCTGCGGCGATTCCGGATCAATCGGGTCTCCAGTGACCCGATGACCCGGAATTACTGGCTGTTCGGGGCCGTCTCTGACGACCCTGAACAGCCAGAGCCTGCAGGGGTGAGGTGGCACTGGTGCCACCTCACGATCGCCCTGATTCGTCGGCCGGATTACCGGCCGACCAATCAGGGCGCCTGCTGCGGGTGTCACTCCCGCACCCGCTCCGCCCCTCTTCTGGAGGACGTGAGCGGGTGCGGGACGTGCACCCCGGGTGCTGGGGACCCCGATCCCCGGCGCCCCTGTTGGGATCGGGGCCCCAGGAGCAGCTGCGGCGGCGGGACTGACCTGCAGCGCCTGGATCGTTGGAGGTGAGTGACAGCCTCCTGCTGTTGCTTAGCAACAGCTCCCAGCATGCAAAAAGGGCATGCTGGGAGCTGTAGTTATGCAACAGCAGGAGGCAGACCACCACAACTCCCAGCATTCCCTTATGGGCATGCTGGGACTTATGGTTTTGCAACAGCTGGAGGCACATTCTTTCTATGGAAAAGTGTACCTTCAGCTGTTGTATAACTACAACTCCCAGCTTGCACAAACAGCTAAAGTGCATGCTGGGAGTTGTAGTGGTGCATCTGCTGGTTGCATAACTACAACTCCCAGCATGCCCGTTGGCTGTCGGTGACTGCTGAGAGTTGTAGTTTTGCAACAGCTGAAGGCACACTGGTTTTGAAACTCAGAGTTTTTTTTTTACCTAACTCAGTGTTTCACGACCGGTGTGCCTCCAGCTGTTGCAAACTACAACTCTCAGCAGTCACCGTACACCATGCACCGTACATGCTTGGAGTTGTAGTTTTGCAACAGCTGGAGGCACACTGGTTGTGAAACACTGAGTTAGGTCACAAACTCAGTGATACATAACCAGTGTGCCTACAGTTGTTGCAAAACTGCAACTCTCAGCAGTCACCGACAGCCAACGGGCATGCTGGGAGTTGTAGTTATGCAACAGCTGGATGTCCCCCCCCAATGTGAATGTACAGGGTACACTCACATGGGCGGAGGATTGCAGTAAGTATCTGGCTGCAAGTTTGAGCTGCCGCAAACTTTCTGCTGCAGCTCAAATTGCCAGCGAGAAACTACTGTGAACCCCCGCCCGTGTGACTGTACCCTAAAAACACTACACTACACTACCACAAAAAATAAAATAAAAAGTAAAAAACACTACATATACACATACCCCTACACAGCCCCCCTCCCCTCCCCAATAAAAATGAAAAACGTCTGGTACGCCACTGTTTCCAGAACGGAGCCTCCAGCTGTTGCAAAACAACTCCCAGTATTGTCGGACAGCCGTTGACTGTCCAGGCATGCTGGGAGTTTTGCAACAGCTGGAGGCACCCTGTTAGGGGTATTCTACGCCAGTGATTCCCAATGTCCACCCCTATGCAATCCCTAATTTAGGCCTCAAATGCGCATGGCGCTCTCACTTTGGAGCCCTGTCGTATTTCAAGGCAACAGTTTAGGGTCACATATGGGGTATCGCCGTACTCGGGAGAAATTGTGTTACAAATTTTGGGGGGTATTTTCTGCTTTTACCCTTTTTAAAAATGTAACATTTTTGGGAAAACAAGCATTTTAGGTAAAAAAAAAAATTTTTTTTTACATATGCAAAAGTCGTGAAACACCTGTGGGGTATAAAGGTTCACTTAACCCCTTGTTACGTTCCCCGAGGGGTCTAGTTTCCAAAATAGTATGCCATGTGGTTTTTTTTTTTGCTGTCCTGGCACCATAGGGGCTTCCTAAATGCGGCATGCCCCCAGAGAAAAATTTGCGTTCAAAAAGCCAAATGTGACTCCTTCTCTTCCGAGACCTGTAGTGCGCCAGCAGAGCACTTCTCACCCCCATATGGGGTGTTTTCTGAATCGGGAGAAATTGGGCTTCAAATTTTTAGGGGTATTTTCTGCTATTACCCTTTTTAAAAATAAAAAAATTTTGGGAAAACAAGCATTTTAGGTAAAAATTATTTTTTTTTTTTTACATTTGCAAAAGTCGTGAAACACCTGTGGGGTATTAAGGTTCACTTTATCCAATGTTACATTCCCCGAGGGGTCTAGTTTCCAAAATGGTATGCCATGTGTTTTTTTTTTGCTGTTCTGGCACCATAAGGGCTTCCTAAAGGTAACATGCCCCCCAAAAACCATTTCAGAAAAACGTACTCTCCAAAATCCCCTTGTCGCTCCTTCCCTTCTGAGCCCTCTACTGCGCCCGCCGAACACTTTACATAGACATATGAGGTATGTCCTTACTCGAGAGAAATTGGGCTACAAATACAAGTAAAAATTTTGTCCTTTTACCCCTTGTAAAAATTCAAAAATTGGGTCTACAAGAACATGTGAGTGTAAAAAATGAAGATTGTGAATTTTCTCCTTCACTTTGCTGCTATTCGTGTGAAACACCTAAAGGGTTAAAACGCTGACTGAATGTCATTTTGAATACTTTGGGGGGTGTAGTTTTTATAATGGGGTCATTTATGGGGTATTTCTAATATGAAGACCCTTCAAATCCACTTCAAACCTGAACTGGTCCCTGAAAAATACTGAGTTTGAAAATTTTGTGAAAAATCGGAAAATTGCTGCTGACCGTTGAAGCCCTCTGGTGTCTTCCAAAAGTAAAAACTCATCAATTTTATGATGCAAACATAAAGTAGACATATTGTATATGTGAACAAAAAAAAAAATTATTCGTAATATCCATTTTCCTTACAAGCAGAGAGCTTCAAAGTTAGAAAAATGCAAAATTTTCAAATTTTTCATCAAATTTACGGATTTTTCACCAAGAAAGGATGCAAGTATCGACAAAAATTTACCACTATGTTAAAGTAGAATATGTCACGAAAAAACAATCTCGGAATCAGAATGATAACTAAAAGCATTCCAGAGTTATTAATGTTTAAAGTGACAGTGGTCAGATGTGCAAAAAACGCTCCGGTCCTTAAGGCCAAAATGGGCTCCGTCCTGAAGGGGTTAAATACACAGTATAAAAAGCATGAAGCTGTCAATGGCCATCCTAAGCTGAACGCGCCTGCTCTCGTCAGATCGCAAACTGCTATCCAGCTTAGGGCCCGGTAAGTACTGGCATGGGAGACTGGCTGGGAATCCCGGTTGCCGTTGACATTTTGCTCTATTGCTGCCTTCCGCTCCAATTCCGAAAATAATTTATTGATGCTTAAATCCACAGTATACAAGGTGTGAAGCTGTCGACGGCCATCCTAAGCTTAACGCGCCTGCTCTCGTCAGATCGCAGACTGGTACAGATCTTAGGGCCCGGTAAGTACTGGCATGGGAGACTGGCTGGGAATCCCAGGTGTCGTTGACATTTTGCTCTGTTGCCGCCTTCCGTTCCGATTCCGAAAAGGATTTATTGAAGCTTAAATGCACAGTATAAAGGGCGAAAAGCTGTCAACGGCCATCCTAAGCTGAACGCGCCTGCTCTCGTCAGATCGCAGACTGCTACCCAGCTTAGGGCCTGGTAAGTACCAGCATGGGAGACTGGCTGGGAATCGCAGGTGTCGTTGACATTTTGCTCCGATTCCGAAAATTATTTATTGATGCTTAAATCCACAGTTTACAAAGTGTGAAGCTGTCAACGGCCATCCTAAGCTGAACGCGCCTGCTCTCGTCAGATCGCAGACTGCTACCCAGCTTAGGGCCTGGTAAGTACCAGCATGGTAGACTGGCTGGGAATCCCGGGTGCAGTTGACATTTTAATCTGTTGCCGCCTTCCGGTCCGATTCGGAAAAGGATTTATTGATGCTTAAATCCACAATGTACAGGGTGTGAAGCTGTCAACGGCCATCCTAAGCCTGAACGTGCCTGCTCTCCTCAGATCGCAGACTGCTGCCCGGCAGATACCGGCATGGGAGACTGGCTGGCAATCCAAGGTGCCATTGCCATTTTGCTCTGTTGCCGCCTTCCTCTCCGATTAATAAAAATATTTATTGATGCTTAAATCCACAATATACAAGGCGTGAAGATGTCAACGGCCATCCTAAGCTGAACGCGCCTGCTCTCGTCAGATCGCAGACTGCTACCCAGCTTAGGGCCCAGTAAGTACCGGCATGGGAGACTGGCTGGGAATCCCGGGTGCAGTTGTCATTTTGCTCTGTTGCCGCCTTCCGTTCCGATTCCGAAAAGGATTTATTGATGCTTAAATGCACAGTATAAAAAGCATAAATCTGTCAATGGCCATCCTAAGCTGAACGCGCCTGCTCTCGTCAGATTGCAGACTGCTACCCAGCTTAGGGCCTGGTAAGTACCAGCATGGGAGACTGGCTGGGAATCCCGGGTGCAGTTGACATTTTAATCTGTTGCCGCCTTCCGCTCCGATTCGGAAAAGGATTTATTGATGCTTAAATGCACAGTATAATAATAAAGAAGCTGTCAATGGCCATCCTAAGCTGAATGCGCCTGTTCTTGTCAGATCGCAGACTGCTGCCCGGCAAGTACGGGCATGGGAGACTGGCTGGCAATCCAAGGTGCTATTGACATTTTGATCTGTTGCCGCCTTCTTCTCCGATTAAAATTTTTTTTTATTGATGCTTAAATCCACAGTATACAAGGCATGAAGATGTCAACGGCCATCCTAAGCTGTACGCGCCTGCTCTCGTCAGATTGCAGACTGCTACCCAGCTTAGGGCCCGGTAAGTACTGGCATGGGAGACTGGCTGGGAATCCCGGGTGCCGTTGACATTTTGCTCCATTGCTGCCTTCCGCTCCGATTCCGAAAATAATTTATTGATGCTTAAATCCACAGTATACAAGGCGTGAAGATGTCAACGGCCATCCTAAGCTGAACGCGCCTGCTCTCGTCAGATTGCAGACTGCTACCCAGCTTAGGGCCTGGTAAGTACCAGCATGGGAGACTGGCTGGGAATCGCAGGTGTCGTTGACATTTTGCTCCGATTCCGAAAATTATTTATTGATGCTTAAATCCACAGTTTACAAAGTGTGAAGCTGTCAACGGCCATCCTAAGCTGAACGCGCCTGCTCTCGTCAGATCGCAGACTGCTACCCAGCTTAGGGCCTGGTAAGTACCAGCATGGTAGACTGGCTGGGAATCCCGGGTGCAGTTGACATTTTAATCTGTTGCCGCCTTCCGGTCCGATTCGGAAAAGGATTTATTGATGCTTAAATCCACAATGTACAGGGTGTGAAGCTGTCAACGGCCATCCTAAGCCTGAACGTGCCTGCTCTCCTCAGATCGCAGACTGCTGCCCGGCAGATACCGGCATGGGAGACTGGCTGGCAATCCAAGGTGCCATTGCCATTTTGCTCTGTTGCCGCCTTCCTCTCCGATTAATAAAAATATTTATTGATGCTTAAATCCACAATATACAAGGCGTGAAGATGTCAACGGCCATCCTAAGCTGAACGCGCCTGCTCTCGTCAGATCGCAGACTGCTACCCAGCTTAGGGCCCAGTAAGTACCGGCATGGGAGACTGGCTGGGAATCCCGGGTGCAGTTGTCATTTTGCTCTGTTGCCGCCTTCCGTTCCGATTCCGAAAAGGATTTATTGATGCTTAAATGCACAGTATAAAAAGCATAAATCTGTCAATGGCCATCCTAAGCTGAACGCGCCTGCTCTCGTCAGATTGCAGACTGCTACCCAGCTTAGGGCCTGGTAAGTACCAGCATGGGAGACTGGCTGGGAATCCCGGGTGCAGTTGACATTTTAATCTGTTGCCGCCTTCCGCTCCGATTCGGAAAAGGATTTATTGATGCTTAAATGCACAGTATAATAATAACGAAGCTGTCAATGGCCATCCTAAGCTGAATGCGCCTGTTCTTGTCAGATCGCAGACTGCTGCCCGGCAAGTACGGGCATGGGAGACTGGCTGGCAATCCAAGGTGCTATTGACATTTTGATCTGTTGCCGCCTTCCTCTCCGATTAAAATTTTTTTTATTGATGCTTAAATCCACAGTATACAAGGCGTGAAGATGTCAACGGCCATCCTAAGCTGAACGCGCCTGCTCTCGTCAGATTGCAGACTGCTACCCAGCTTAGGGCCCGGTAAGTACTGGCATGGGAGACTGGCTGGGAATCCCGGGTGCCGTTGACATTTTGCTCTATTGCTGCCTTCCGCTCCGATTCCGAAAATAATTTATTGATGCTTAAATCCACAGTATACAAGGTGTGAAGCTGTTGACGGCCATCCTAAGTTAACGCGCCTGCTCTTGTCAGATCGCAGACTGGTACAGATCTTAGGGCCCGGTAAGTACCGGCATGGGACACTGGCTGGGAATCCCGGCTGCCGTTCACATTTTGCTCTGTTGCCGCCTTCCGTTCCGATTCCGAAAAGGATTTATTGATGCTTAAATGCACAGTATACAAAGTGTGAAGCTGTCAACGGCCATCCTAAGCTGAATGCGCCTGCTCTCGTCAGATTGCAGACTGCTACCCAGCTTAGGGCCTGGTAAGTACCAGCATGGGAGACTGGCTGGGAATCCCGGGTGCAGTTGCCATTTTAATCTGTTGCCGCCTTCCGCTCCGATTCCGAAAAGGATTTATTGATGCTTAAATCCACAATATACAGGGTGTGAAGCCGTCTACGGCTATCCTAAGCTGAATGCGCCTGTTCTTGTCAGATCGCAGACTGCTGCCCGGCAAGTACGGGCATGGGAGACTGGCTGGCAATCCAAGGTGCTATTGACATTTTGATCTGTTGCCGCCTTCCTCTCCGATTAAAAAAAAAATTTATTGATGCTTAAATCCACAGTATACAAGGCGTGAAGATGTCAACGGCCATCCTAAGCTGAACGCGCCTGCTCTCGTCAGATCGCAGACTGCTCCCCAGCTTAGGGCCCGGTAAGTACTGGCATGGGAGACTGGCTGGGAATCCCAGGTGCCGTTGACATTTTGCTCTATTGCTGCCTTCTGCTCCGATTCCAAAAATAATTTATTGATGCTTAAATCCACAGTATACAAGGTGTGAAGCTGTCGATGGCCATCCTAAGCTGAACGCGCCTGCTCTCGTCAGATCGCAGACTGCTACCCAGCTTAGGGCCCGGTAAGTACTGGCATGGGAGACTGGCTGAAAATCGCGGCTGCCGTTGACATTTTGCTCTGTTGCCGCCTTCCGTTCCGATTCCGAAAAAAATTTATTGATACTTAAATGCACAGTATAAAGGGCGAGAAGCTGTCAACGGCCATCCTAAGCTGAACGCGCCTGCTCTCGTCAGATCGCAGACTGCTACCCAGCTTAGGGCCCGGTAAGTACCAGCATGGGAGA
This sequence comes from Hyla sarda, assembly GCF_029499605.1. Lineage (NCBI taxonomy): Eukaryota > Metazoa > Chordata > Amphibia > Anura > Hylidae > Hyla > Hyla sarda. The sequence goes on from NC_079189.1 coordinate 261,429,132, forward strand.
CTGGCTGGGAATCCCAGGTGTCGTTGACATTTTGCTCTGTTGCCGCCTTACGCTCCGATTCCGAAAAGGATTTATTGATGCTTAAATCCACAGTATACAGGGTGTGAAGATGTCTACGGCCATCCTAAGCTGAATGCGCCTGTTTTCGTCAGATCGCAGACTGCTACCCAGCTTCGGGCCTGGTAAGTACCAGCATGGGAGACTGGCTGGGAATCCCGAGTGCAGTTGACATTTTGCTCCGATTCCGAAAATTATTTATTGATGCTTAAATCCACAGTTTACAAATTGTGAAGCTGTCAACGGCCATCCTAAGCTGAACGCGCCTGCTCTCGTCAGATCGCAGACTGCTACCCAGCTTAGGGCCTGGTAAGTACCAGCATGGGAGACTGGCTGGGAATCCCGGGTGCAGTTGACATTTTAATCTGTTGCCGCCTTCCGCTCCGATTCGGAAAAGGATTTATTGATGCTTAAATCCACAATATACAGGGTGTGAAGCTGTCAACGGCCATCCTAAGCCTGAACGTGCCTGCTCTCCTCAGATCGCAGACTGCTGCCCGGCAGATACCGCCATGGGAGACTGACTGGCAATCCAAGGTGCCATTGACATTTTGCTCTGTTGCCGCCTTCCTCTCCGATTAATAAAAATATTTATTGATGCTTAAATCCACAATATACAAGGCGTGAAGATGTCAACGGCCATCCTAAGCTGAACGCGCCTGCTCTCGTCAGATCGCAGACTGCTACCCAGCTTAGGGCCCAGTAAGTACCAGCATGGGAGACTGGCTGGGAATCCCGGGTGCAGTTGACATTTTGCTCGGTTGCCGCCTTCTGTTCCGATTCCGAAAAGGATTTATTGATGCTTAAATGCACAGTATAAAAAGCATAAAGCTGTCAATGGCCATCCTAAGCTGAACGCGCCTGCTCTCGTCAGATAGCAGACTGCTACCCAGCTTAGGGCCCGGTAAGTACTGGCATGGGAGACTGGCTGGGAATCCCGGGTGCAGTTGACACTTTAATCTGTTGCCGCCTTCCGCTCCGATTCGGAAAAGGATTTATTGATGCTTAAATGCACAGTATAAAGGGCGTGAAGCTGTCAACGGCCATCCTAAGCTGAACGCGCCTGCTTTCGTCAGATCGCAGACTGCTTCCCAGCTTAGGGCCCGGTAAGTACCAGCGTGGGAGACTGGCTGGGAATCTCAGGTGTTGTTGACATTTTGCTCTGTAGCTCTGTAGACATTTTGCTCCGATTCCGAAAAGGATTTATTGATGCTTAAATCCACAGTATACAGGGTGTGAAGCCGTCTACGGCTATCCTAAGCTGAATGTGCCTGTTCTTGTCAGATCGCAGACTGCTGCCCGGCAAGTACGGGCATGGGAGACTGGCTGGCAATCCAAGGTGCTATTGACATTTTGCTCTGTTGCCGCCTTCCTCTCCGATTAAAAAAAATATTTATTGATGCTTAAATCCACAGTATACAAGGCGTGAAGATGTCAACGGCCATCCTAAGCTGAACGCGCCTGCTCTCGTCAGACCGCAGACTGCTACGCAGCTTAGGGCCCGGTAAGTACTGGCATGGGAGACTGGCTGGGAATCCCGGTTGCCGTTGACATTTTGCTCTGTTGCCGCCTTCCTCTCCGATTCCGAAAAGGATTTATTGATGCTTAAATGCACAGTATAAAAAGCATGAAGCTGTCAATGGCCATCCTAATCTGAACGCGCCTGCTCTCGTCAGATCGCAAACTGCTATCCAGCTTAGGGCCCGGAAAGTACTGGCATGGGAGACTGACTGGGAATCCCGGGTGCCGTTGACATTTTGCTCTATTGCTGCCTTCCGCTCCGATTCCGAAAATAATTTATTGATGCTTAAATCCACAGTATACAAGGTGTGAAGCTGTCGACGGCCATCCTAAGCTTAACGCGCCTGCTCTCGTCAGATCGCAGAGTGGTACAGATCTTAGGGCCCGGTAAGTACTGGCATGGGAGACTGGCTGGGAATCCCGGCTGCCGTTGACATTTTGCTCTGTTGCCGCCTTCCGTTCCGATTCCGAAAATTATTTATTGATGCTTAAATCCACAGTTTACAAAGTGTGAAGCTGTCAACGGCCATCCTAAGCTGAACGCGCCTGCTCTCGTCAGATTGCAGACTGCTACCCAGCTTAGGGCCTGGTAAGTACCAGCATGGGAGACTGGCTGGGAATCCCGGGTGCAGTTGACATTTTAATCTGTTGCCGCCTTCCGCTCCGATTCCGAAAAGGATTTATTGATGCTTAAATCCACAATATACATGGTGTGAAGCCGTCTACGGCTATCCTAAGCTGAATGCGCCTGATCTTGTCAGATCGCAGACTGCTGTCCGGCAAGTACGGGCATGGGAGACTGGCTGGCAATCCAAGGTGCTATTGACATTTTGATCTGTTGCCGCCTTCCTCTCCGATTAAAAAAAAAATATATTGATGCTTAAATCCACAGTATACAAGGCGTGAAAATGTCAAGGGCCATCCTAAGCTGAACGCGCCTGCTCTCGTCAGATCGCAGACTGCTACCCAGCTTAGGGCCTGGTAAGTACTGGCATGGGAGACTGGCTGAAAATCCCGGCTGCCGTTGACATTTTGCTCTGTTGCCGCCTTCCGTTCCGATTCCGAAAAAAATTTATTGATGCTTAAATGCACAGTATAAAGGGCAAGAAGCTGTCAACGGCCATCCTAAGCTGAACGCGCCTGCTCTCGTCAGATCGCAGACTGCTACCCAGCTTAGGGCCTGGTAAGAACCAGCATGGGAGACTGGCTGGGAATCCCGGGTGCAGTTGACATTTTAATCTGTTGCCGCCTTCCGCTCCGATTTGGAAAAGGATTTATTGATGCTTAAATGCACAGTATAAAGGGCGTGAAACTGTCAACGGCCATCCTAAGCTGAACGCGCCTGCTCTCGTCAGATCGCAGACTGCTACCCAGCTTAGGGCCCGGTAAGTACCAGCATGGGAGACTGGCTGGGAATCCCAGGTGTCGTTGACATTTTGCTCTGTTGCCGCCTTACGCTCCGATTCTGAAAAGGATTTATTGATGCTTAAATCCACAGTATACAGGGTGTGAAGATGTCTACGGCCATCCTAAGCTGAATGCGTCTGTTTTCGTCAGATCGCAGACTGCTACCCAGCTTCGGCCCTGGTAAGTACCAGCATGGGAGACTGGCTGGGAATCCCGAGTGCAGTTGACATTTTGCTCCGATTCCGAAAATTATTTATTGATGCTTAAATCCACAGTTTACAAAGTGTGAAGCTGTCAACTGCCATCCTAAGCTGAACGCGCCTGCTCTCGTCAGATCGCAGACTGCTACCCAGCTTAGGGCCTGGTAAGTACCAGCATGGGAGACTGGCTGGGAATCCCGGGTGCAGTTGACATTTTAATCTGTTGCCGCCTTCCGCTCCGATTCGGAAAAGGATTTATTGATGCTTAAATCCACAATATACAGAATGTGAAGCTGTCAACGGCCATCCTAAGCCTGAACGTGCCTGCTCTCCTCAGATCGCAGACTGCTGCCCGGCAGATACCGCCATGGGAGACTGGCTGGCAATCCAAGGTGCCATTGACATTTTGCTCTGTTGCCGCCTTCCTCTCCGATTAATAAAAATATTTATTGATGCTTAAATCCACAATATACAAGGCGTGAAGATGTCAACGGCCATCCTAAGCTGAACGCGCCTGCTCTCGTCAGATCGCAGACTGCTACCCAGCTTAGGGCCCAGTAATGGGAGACTGGCTGGGAATCCCCGGTGCAGTTGACATTTTGCTCTGTTGCCGCCTTCTGTTCCGATTCCGAAAAGGATTTATTGATGCTTAAATGAACAGTATAAAAAGCATAAAGCTGTCAATGGCCATCCTAAGCTGAACGCGCCTGCTCTCGTCAGATAGCAGACTGCTACCCAGCTTTGGGCCCGGTAATTACTGGCATGGGAGACTGGCTGGGAATCCCTGGTGCCGTTGACATTTTGCTCTATTGCTGCCTTCCGCTCCGATTCCGAAAAGAATTTATTGATGCTTAAATCCACAGTATACAAGGTGTGAAGCTGTCGACGGCCATCCTAAGCTTAACGCGCCTGCTCTCGTCAGATCGCAGACTGGTACAGATCTTAGGGCCCGGTAAGTACCGGCATGGGACTCTGGCTGGGAATCCCGGGTGCCGATGACATTTTGCTCTGTTGCCGCCTTCCGTTCCGATTCCGAAAAGGATTTATTGATGCTTAAATCCACAGTATACAAGGTGTGAAGCTGTCAACGGCCATCCTAAGCTGAACGCGCCTGCTCTCGTCAGATTGCAGACTGCTACCCAGCTTAGGGCCTGGTAAGTACCAGCATGGGAGACTGGCTGGGAATCTCAGGTGTTGTTGACATTTTGCTCTGTAGCTCTGTAGACATTTTGCTCCGATTCGGAAAAGGATTTATTGATGCTTAAATCCACAATATACAGGGTGTGAAGCCGTCTACGGCTATCCTAAGCTGAATGTGCCTGTTCTTGTCAGATCGCAGACTGCTGCCCGGCAAGTACGGGCATGGGAGACTGGCTGGCAATCCAAGGTGCTATTGACATTTTGATCTGTTGCCGCCTTCCTCTCCGATTAAAATTTTTTTTTATTGATGCTTAAATCTACAGTATACAAGGCATGAAGATGTCAACCGCCATCCTAAGCTGAACGCCCCTGCTCTCGTCAGATCGCAGACTGCTACCCAGCTTAGGGCCCGGTAAGTACTGGCATGGGAGACTGGCTGGGAATCCCGGGTGCCGTTGACATTTTGCTCTATTGCTGCCTTCCGCTCCGATTCCGAAAATAATTTATTGATGCTTAAATCCACAGTATACAAGGTGTGAAGCTGTCGACGGACATCCTAAGCTTAACGCGCCTGCTCTCGTTAGATCGCAGACTGGTACAGATCTTAGGGCCCGGTAAGTACCGGCATGGGACACTGGCTGGGAATAACGGCTGCCGTTGACATTTTGCTCTGTTGCCGCCTTCCGTTCCGATTCCGAAAAGGATTTATTGATGCTTAAATGCACAGTATAAAGGACGAGAAGATGTCAACGGCCAACCTAAGCTGAACGCGCCTGCTCACGTCAGATCGCAGACTGCTACCCAGCTTAGGGCCCGGTAAGTACCAGCATGGGAGACTGGCTGGGAATCCCGAGTGCAGTTGACATTTTGCTCCGATTCCGAAAATTATTTATTGATGCTTAAATCCACAGTTTACAAAGTGTGAAGCTGTCAACGGCCATCCTAAGCTGAACGCGCCTGCTCTCGTCAGATCGCAGACTGCTACCCAGCTTAGGGCCTGGTAAGTACCAGCATGGGAGACTGGCTGGGAATCCCGGGTGCAGTTGACATTTTAATCTGTTGCCGCCTTCCGCTCCGATTCGGAAAAGGATTTATTGATGCTTAAATCCACAATATACAGGGTGTGAAGCTGTCAACGGCCATCCTAAGCCTGAACGTGCCTGCTCTCCTCAGATCGCAGACTGCTGCCCGGCAGATACCGCCATGGGAGACTGGCTGGCAATCCAAGGTGCCATTGACATTTTGCTCTGTTGCCGCCTTCCTCTCCGATTAATAAAAATATTTATTGATGCTTAAATCCACAATATACAAGGCGTGAAGATGTCAACGGCCATCCTAAGCTGAACGCGCCTGCTCTCGTCAGATCGCAGACTGATACCCAGCTTAGGGCCCAGTAATGGGAGACTGGCTGGGAATCCCCGGTGCAGTTGACATTTTGCTCTGTTGCCGCCTTCTGTTCCGATTCCGAAAAGGATTTATTGATGCTTAAATGAACAGTATAAAAAGCATAAAGCTGTCAATGGCCATCCTAAGCTGAACGCGCCTGCTCTCGTCAGATAGCAGACTGCTACCCAGCTTTGGGCCCGGTAATTACTGGCATGGGAGACTGGCTGGGAATCCCTGGTGCCGTTGACATTTTGCTCTATTGCTGCCTTCCGCTCCGATTCCGAAAAGAATTTATTGATGCTTAAATCCACAGTATACAAGGTGTGAAGCTGTCGACGGCCATCCTAAGCTTAACGCGCCTGCTCTCGTCAGATCGCAGACTGGTACAGATCTTAGGGCCCGGTAAGTACCGGCATGGGACTCTGGCTGGGAATCCCGGGTGCCGATGACATTTTGCTCTGTTGCTCTGTTGCCGCCTTCCGTTCCGATTCCGAAAAGGATTTATTGATGCTTAAATCCACAGTATACAAGGTGTGAAGCTGTCAACGGCCATCCTAAGCTGAACGCGCCTGCTCTCGTCAGATCGCAGACTGCTACCCAGCTTAGGGCCTGGTAAGTACCAGCATGGGAGACTGGCTGGGAATCTCAGGTGTTGTTGACATTTTGCTCTGTAGCTCTGTAGACATTTTGCTCCGATTCGGAAAAGGATTTATTGATGCTTAAATCCACAATATACAGGGTGTGAAGCCGTCTACGGCTATCCTAAGCTGAATGTGCCTGTTCTTGTCAGATCGCAGACTGCTGCCCGGCAAGTACGGGCATGGGAGACTGGCTGGCAATCCAAGGTGCTATTGACATTTTGATCTGTTGCCGCCTTCCTCTCCGATTAAAATTTTTTTTTATTGATGCTTAAATCTACAGTATACAAGGCATGAAGATGTCAACCGCCATCCTAAGCTGAACGCCCCTGCTCTCGTCAGATCGCAGACTGCTACCCAGCTTAGGGCCCGGTAAGTACTGGCATGGGAGACTGGCTGGGAATCCCGGGTGCCGTTGACATTTTGCTCTATTGCTGCCTTCCGCTCCGATTCCGAAAATAATTTATTGATGCTTAAATCCACAGTATACAAGGTGTGAAGCTGTCGACGGACATCCTAAGCTTAACGCGCCTGCTCTCGTTAGATCGCAGACTGGTACAGATCTTAGGGCCCGGTAAGTACCGGCATGGGACACTGGCTGGGAATAACGGCTGCCGTTGACATTTTGCTCTGTTGCCGCCTTCCGTTCCGATTCCGAAAAGGATTTATTGATGCTTAAATGCACAGTATAAAGGACGAGAAGATGTCAACGGCCAACCTAAGCTGAACGCGCCTGCTCACGTCAGATCGCAGACTGCTACCCAGCTTAGGGCCCGGTAAGTACCAGCATGGGAGACTGGCTGGGAATCCCGAGTGCAGTTGACATTTTAATCTGTTGCCGCCTTACGCTCCGATTCCGAAAAGGATTTATTGATGCTTAAATCCACAGTATACAGGGTGTGAAGCTGTCAACGGCCATCCTAAGCTGAACGCGCCTGCTCTCGTCAGATCGCAGACTGCTACCCAGCTTAGGGCCTGGTAAGTACCAGCATGGGAGACTGGCTAGGAATCCCGGGTGCAGTTGACATTTTAATCTGTTGCCGCCTTCCGCTCCGATTCGGAAAGGATTTATTGATGCTTAAATCCACAATATACAGGGTGTAAAGCTGTCAACGGCCATCCTAAGCCTGAACGTGCCTGCTCTCCTCAGATCGCAGACTGCTGCCCGGCAGATACCGCCATGGGAGACTGGCTGGCAATCCAAGGTGAGATTGACATTTTGCTCTGTTGCCGCCTTCCTCTCCGATTAATAAAAATATTTATTGATGCTTAAATCCACAATATACAAGGCGTGAAGATGTCAACGGCCATCCTAAGCTGAACGCGCCTGCTCTCGTCAGATAGCAGACTGCTACCCAGCTTAGGGCCCGGTAATTACTGGCATGGGAGACTGGCTGGGAATCCCGGGTGCAGTTGACATTTTAACCTGTTGCCGCCTTCCGTTCCGATTCCGAAAAGGATTTATTGATGCTTAAATGCACAGTATACAAAGTGTGAAGCTGTCAACAGCCATCCTAAGCTGAACGCGCCTGCCCTCGTCAGATCGCAGACTGCTACCCAGCTTAGGGCCTGGTAAGTATCAGCATGGGAGACTGGCTGGGAAACCCGGGTGCAGTTGACATTTTAATCTGTTGCCGCCTTCCGCTCCGATTCGGAAAAGGATTTATTGATGCTTAAATGCACAGTATAAAGGGCGTGAAGCTGTCAACGGCCATCCTAAGCTGAACGCGCCTGCTCTCCTCAGATCGCAGACTGCTGCCCGGCAGATACCGCCATGGGAGACTGGCTGGCAATCCAAGGTGCCATTGACATTTTGCTCTGTTGCCGCCTTCCTCTCCGATTAATAAAAATATTTATTGATGCTTAAATCCACAATATACAAGGCATGAAGATGTCAACGGCCATCCTAAGCTGAACGCGCCTGCTCTCGTCAGATCGCAGACTGCTACCCAGCTTAGGGCCCAGTAAGTACCGGCATGGGAGACTGGCTGGGAATCCCGGGTGCAGTTGACATTTTGCTCGGTTGCCGCCTTCTGTTCCGATTCCGAAAAGGATTTATTGATGCTTAAATGCACAGTATAAAAAGCATAAAGCTGTCAATGGCCATCCTAAGCTGAACGCGCCTGCTCTCGTCAGATAGCAGACTGCTACCCAGCTTAGAGCCCGGTAAGTACTGGCATGGGAGACTGGCTGGGAATCCCGGGTGCAGTTGACATTTTAAACTGTTGCCGCCTTCCGCTCCGATTCGGAAAAGGATTTATTGATGCTTAAATGCACAGTATAAAGGGCGTGAAGCTGTCAACGGCCATCCTAAGCTGAACGCGCCTGCTCTCGTCAGATCGCAGACTGCTACCCAGCTTAGGGCCCGGTAAGTACCAGCGTGGGAGACTGGCTGGGAATCTCAGGTGTTGTTGACATTTTGCTCTGTAGCTCTGTAGACATTTTGCTCCGATTCCGAAAAGGATTTATTGATGCTTAAATCCACAGTATACAGGGTGTGAAGCCGTCTACGGCTATCCTAAGCTGAATGTGCCTGTTCTTGTCAGATCGCAGACTGCTGCCCGGCAAGTACGGGCATGGGAGACTGGCTGGCAATCCAAGGTGCTATTGACATTTTGCTCTGTTGCCGCCTTCCTCTCCGATTAAAAAAAATATTTATTGATGCTTAAATCCACAGTATACAAGGCGTGAAGATGTCAACGGCCATCCTAAGCTGAACGCGCCTGCTCTCGTCAGACCGCAGACTGCTACGCAGCTTAGGGCCCGGTAAGTACTGGCATGGGAGACTGGCTGGGAATCCCGGTTGCCGTTGACATTCTGCTCTGTTGCCGCCTTCTGTTCCGATTCCGAAAAGGATTTATTGATGCTTAAATGCACAGTATAAAAAGCATGAAGCTGTCAATGGCCATCCTAAGCTGAACGCGCCTGCTCTCGTCAGATCGCAAACTGCTATCCAGCTTAGGGCCCGGAAAGTACTGGCATGGGAGACTGGCTGGGGATTCCGGTTGCCGGTGAAATTTTGCTCTATTGCTGCCTTCCGCTCCGATTCCGAAAATAATTTATTGATGCTTAAATCCACAGTATACAAGGTGTGAAGCTGTCGACGGCCATCCTAAGCTTAACGCGCCTGCTCTCGTCAGATCGCAGAGTGGTACAGATCTTAGGGCCCGGTAAGTACTGGCATGGGAGACTGGCTGGGAATCCCGGCTGCCGTTGACATTTTGCTCTGTTGCCGCCTTCCGTTCCGATTCCGAAAATTATTTATTGATGCTTAAATCCACAGTATACAAGGCGTGAAAATGTCAACGGCCATCCTAAGCTGAACGCGCCTGCTCTCGTCAGATCGCAGACTGCTCCCCAGCTTAGGGCCCGGTAAGTACTGGCATGGGAGACTGGCTGGGAATCCCAGGTGCCGTTGACATTTTGCTCTATTGCTGCCTTCTGCTCCGATTCCAAAAATAATTTATTGATGCTTAAATCCACAGTATACAAGGTGTGAAGCTGTCGAGGGCCATCCTAAGCTGAACGCGCCTGCTCTCGTCAGATCGCAGACTGCTACCCAGCTTAGGGCCTGGTAAGTACTGGCATGGGAGACTGGCTGAAAATCCCGGCTGCCGTTTACATTTTGCTCTGTTGCCGCCTTCTGTTCCGATTCCGAAAAAAATTTATTGATGCTTAAATGCACAGTATAAAAAGCATGAAGCTGTCAATGGCCATCCTAAGCTGAACGCGCCTGCTCTCGTCAGATCGCAAACTGCTACCCAGCTTAGGGCCCGGTAAGTACTGGCATGGGAGACAAGCTGGGAATCCCGGTTGCCGTTGACATTTTGCTCTATTGCTGCCTTCCGCTCCGATTCCGAAAATAATTTATTGATGCTTAAATCCACAGTATACAAGGTGTGAAGCTGTCGACGGCCATCCTAAGCTTAACGCGCCTGCTCTCGTCAGATCGCAGACTGCTACCCAGCTTAGGGCCTGGTAAGTACCAGCATGGGAGACTGGCTGGGAATCCCGAGTGCAGTTGACATTTTGCTCCGATTCCGAAAATTATTTATTGATGCTTAAATCCACAGTTTACAAAGTGTGAAGCTGTCAACGGCCATCCTAAGCTGAACGCGCCTGCTCTCGTCAGATCGCAGACTGCTACCCAGCTTAGGGCCTGGTAAGTACCAGCATGGTAGACTGGCTGGGAATCCCGGGTGCAGTTGACATTTTAATCTGTTGCCGCCTTCCGGTCCGATTCGGAAAAGGATTTATTGATGCTTAAATCCACAATGTACAGGGTGTGAAGCTGTCAACGGCCATCCTAAGCTGAACGCGCCTGCTCTCGTCAGATCGCAGACTGCTACCCAGCTTAGGGCCCAGTAAGTACCGGCATGGGAGACTGGCTGGGAATCCCGGGTGCAGATGACATTTTGCTCTGTTGCCGCCTTCCGATTCCGAAAAGGATTTATTGATGCTCAAATGCACAGTATAAAAAGCATAAAGCTGTCAATGGCCATCCTAAGCTGAACGCGCCTGCTCTCGTCAGATCGAAGACTGCTACCCAGCTTAGGGCCTGGTAAGTACCAGCATGGGAGACTGGCTGGGAATCCCGGGTGCAGTTGACATTTTAATCTGTTGCCGCCTTCCGGCTTGATTCGGAAAAGGATTTATTGATGCTTGAATGCACAGTATAATAATAACGAAGCTGTCAATGGCCATCCTAAGCTGAATGCGCCTGTTCTTGTCAGATCGCAGACTGCTGCCCGTCAAGTACGGGCATGGGAGACTGGCTGGCAATCCAAGGTGCTATTGACATTTTGATCTGTTGCCGCCTTCCTCTCCGATTAAATTTTTTTTTTATTGATGCTTAAATCCACAGTATACAAGGCGTGAGGATGTCAACGGCCATCCTAAGCTGAACGCGCCTCTCTCGTCAGATTGCAGACTGCTACCCAGCTTAGGGCCCGGTAAGTACTGGCATGGGAGACTGGCTGGGAATCCCGGGTGCCGTTGACATTTTGCTCTATTGCTGCCTTCCGCTCCGATTCCGAAAATAATTTATTGATGCTTAAATCCACAGTATACAAGGTGTGAAGCTGTCGACGGCCATCCTAAGCTTAACGCGCCTGCTCTCGTCAGATCGCAGACTGGTACAGATCTTAGGGCCCGGTAGGTACCGGCATGGGACACTGGCTGGGAATCCCGGCTGCCGTTGACATTTTGCTCTGTTGCCGCCTTCCGTTCCGATTCCGAAAAGGATTTATTGATGCTTAAATCCACAATATACAGGGTGTGAAGCCGTCTACGGCTATCCTAAGCTGAATGCGCCTGTTCTTGTCAGATCGCAGACTGCTGCCCGGCAAGTACGGGCATGGGAGACTGGCTGGCAATCCAAGGTGCTATTGACATTTTGATCTGTTGCCGCCTTCCTCTCCGATTCCAAAAATAATTTATTGATGCTTAAATCTACAGTATACAAGGTGTGAAGCTGTCGATGGCCATCCTAAGCTGAACGCGCCTGCTCTCGTCAGATCGCAGACTGCTACCCAGCTTAGGGCCCGGTAAGTACTGGCATGGGAGACTGGCTGAAAATCCCGGCTGCCGTTGACATTTTGCTCTGTTGCCGCCTTCCGTTCCGTTTCCGAAAAAAATTTATTGATGCTTAAATGCACAGTATAAAGGGCGAGAAGCTGTCAACGGCCATCCTAAGCTGAACGCGCCTGCTCTTGTCAGATCGCAGACTGCTACCCAGCTTAGGGCCCGGTAAGTACCAGCATGGGAGACTGGCTGGGAATCCCAGGTGTCGTTGACATTTTGCTCTGTTGCCGCCTTACGCTCCGATTCCGAAAAGGATTTATTGATGCTTAAATCCACAGTATACAGGGTGTGAAGATGTCTACGGCCATCCTAAGCTGAATGCGCCTGTTCTCGTCAGATCGCAGACTGCTACCCAGCTTCGGGCCTGGTAAGTACCAGCATGGGAGACTGGCTGGGAATCCCGAGTGCAGTTGACATTTTGCTCCGATTCCGAAAATTATTTATTGATGCTTAAATCCACAGTTTACAAAGTGTGAAGCTGTCAACGGCCATCCTAAGCTGAACGCGCTTGCTCTCGTCAGATTGCAGACTGCTACCCAGCTTAGGGCCTGGTAAGTACCAGCATGGTAGACTGGCTGGGAATCCCGGGTGCAGTTGACATTTTATTCTGTTGCCGCCTTCCGCTCCGATTCGGAAAAGGATTTATTGATGCTTAAATCCACAATATACAGGGTGTGAAGCTGTCAACAGCCATCCTAAGCTGAACGTGTCTGCTCTCCTCAGATCGCAGACTGCTGCCCGGCAGATACCGGCATGGGAGACTGGTTGGCAATCCAAGGTGCCATTGACATTTTGCTCTGTTGCCGCCTTCCTCTCCGATTAAAAAAAATATTTATTGATGCTTAAATCCACAATATACAATGCGTGTAGATGTCAACAGCCATCCTAAGCTGAACGTGCCTGCTCTCGTCAGATCGCAGACTGCTACCCAGCTTAGGGCCCAGTAAGTACCGGCATGGGAGACTGGCTGGGAATCCCGGGTGCAGTTGACATTTTGCTCTGTTGAAGCCTTCCGTTCCGATTCCGAAAAGGATTTATTGATGCTTAAATGCGCAGTATAAAAAGCATGAAGCTGTCAATGGCCAACCTAAGCTGAACGCGCCTGCTCTCGTCAGATCGCAAACTGCTACCCAGCTTAGGACCCGGTAAGTACTTGCATGGGAGACTGGCTGGGAATCCCAGGTGCCGTTGACATTTTGCTCTATTGCTGCCTTCCGCTCCGATTCCGAAAATAATTTATTGATGCTTAAATCCACAGTATACAAGGTGTGAAGCTGTCGACGGCCATCCTAAGCTTAACGCGCCTGCTCTCGTCAGATCGCAGACTGGTACAGATCTTAGGGCCCGGTAAGTACCGGCATGGGACACTGGCTGGGAATCCCGGCTGCCGTTGACATTTTGCTCTGTTGCCGCCTTCCGTTCCGATTCCGAAAAGGATTTATTGATGCTTAAATGCGCAGTATAAAAAGCATGAAGCTGTCAATGGCCAACCTAAGCTGAACGCGCCTGCTCTCGTCAGATTGCAAACTGCTACCCAGCTTAGGACCCGGTAAGTACTTGCATGGGAGACTGGCTGGGAATCCCAGGTGCCGTTGACATTTTGCTCTATTGCTGCCTTCCGCTCCGATTCCGAAAAGAATTTATTGATGCTTAAATCCACAGTATACAAGGTGTGAAGCTGTCGACGGCCATCCTAAGCTTAACGCGCCTGCTCTCGTCAGATCGCAGACTGGTACAGATCTTAGGGCCCGGTAAGTACCGGCATGGGACACTGGCTGGGAATCCCGGCTGCCGTTGACATTTTGCTCTGTTGCCGCCTTCCGTTCCGATTCCGAAAAGGATTTATTGATGCTTAAATCCACAGTATACAAGGTGTGAAGCTGTCAACGGCCATCCTAAGCTGAACGCGCCTGCTCTCGTCAGATCGCAGACTGCTACCCAGCTTAGGGCTTGGTAAGTACCAGCATGGGAGACTGGCTGTGAATCTCAGGTGTTGTTGACATTTTGCTCTGTAGCTCTGTAGACATTTTGCTCCGATTCGGAAAAGGATTTATTGATGCTTAAATCCACAATATACAGGGTGTGAAGCCGTCTACGGCTATCCTAAGCTGAATGCGCCTGTTCTTGTCAGATCGCAGACTGCTGCCCGGCAAGTACGGGCATGGGAGACTGGCTGGCAATCCAAGGTGCTCTTGACATTTTGATCTGTTGCCGCCTTCCTCTCCGATTAAAATTTTTTTTTATTGATGCTTAAATCTACAGTATACAAGGCGTGAAGATGTCAACCGCCATCCTAAGCTGAACGCGCCTGCTCTCGTCAGATCGCAGACTGCTACCCAGCTTAGGGCCCGGTAAGTACTGGCATGGGAGACTGGCTGGGAATCCCGGGTGCCGTTGACATTTTGCTCTATTGCTGCCTTCCGCTCCGATTCCGAAAATAATTTATTGATGCTTAAATCCACAGTATACAAGGTGTGAAGCTGTGGACGGACATCCTAAGCTTAACGCGCCTGCTCTCGTTAGATCGCAGACTGGTACAGATCTTAGGGCCCGGTAAGTACCGGCATGGGACACTGGCTGGGAATCCCGGCTGCCGTTGACATTTTGCTCTGTTGCCGCCTTCCGTTCCGATTCCGAAAAGGATTTATTGATGCTTAAATGCACAGTATAAAGGACGAGAAGATGTCAACTGCCAACCTAAGCTGAACGCGCCTGCTCTCATCAGATCGCAGACTGCTACCCAGCGTAGGGCCCGGTAAGTACCAGCATGGGAGAGTGACTGGGAATCGCAGGTGTCGTTGACATTTTGCTCTGTTGCCGCCTTCCGCTCCGATTCCGTAAAGGTTTTATTGATGCTTAAATCCACAGTATACAGGGTGTGAAGATGTCTACGGCCATCCTAAGCTGAATGTGTCTGTTCTCGTCAGATCGCAGACTGCTACCCAGCTTCGGGCCTGGTAAGTACTAGCATGGGAGACTGGCTGGGAATCCTGGGTGCAGTTGACATTTTGCTCTGTTTCTGCTCCGATTCCGAAAATTATTTATTGATGCTTAAATCCACAGTATACAAAGTGTGAAGCTGTCAACGGCCATCCTAAGCTGAACGTGCCTGCTCTCGGCAGATCGCAGACTGCTACTCAGCTTAGGGCCCAGTAAGTACCAGCATGGGAGACTGGCTGGGAATCCCAGGTGTCGTTGTCATTTTGCTCTATTGCCGCCTTACGCTCCGATTCCGAAAATGATTTATTGATGCTTAAATCCACAGTATACAGGGTGTGAACATGTCTTCGGCCATCCTAAGCTGAATGCGCCTGTTCTCGTCAGATCGCAGATTGCTACCCAGCTTCGGGCCTGGTAAGTACCAGCATGGGAGACTGGCTGGGAATCCCGGGTGCAGTTGACATTTTGCTCTGTTTCTGCTCCGATTCCGAAAATTATTTATTGATGCTCAAATCCACAGTATACAAAGTGTGAAGCTGTCAACGGCCATCCTAAGCTGAACGCGCCTGCTCTCGTCAGATCGCAGACTGCTACCCAGCTTAGGGCCTGGTAAGTACCAGCATGGGAGACTGGCTGGGAATCCCGGGTGCAGTTGACATTTTAATCTGTTGCCGCCTTCCGCTCCGATTCGGAAAAGGATTTATTGATGCTTAAATCCACAATATACAGGGTGTGAAGCTGTCAACGGCCATCCTAAGCTGAACGTGTCTGCTCTCCTCAGATCGCAGACTGCTGCCCGGCAGATACCGGCGTGGGAGACTGGCTGGCAATCCAAGGTGCCATTGACATTTTGCTCTGTTGCCGCCTTCCTCTCCGATTAATAAAAATATTTATTGATGCTTAAATCCACAATATACAACGCGTGAAGATGTCAACGGCCATCCTAAGCTGAATGCGCCTGCTCTCGTCAGATCGCAGACTGCTACCCAGCTTAGGGCCCAGTAAGTACCGGCATGGGAGACTGGCTGGGAATCCCGGGTGTAGTTGACATTTTGCTCTGTTGTCGCCTTCCGTTCCGATTCCGAAAAGGATTTATTGATGCTTAAATGCACAGTATAAAAATCATGAAGCTGTCAATGGCCATTCTAAGCTGAACGCGCCTGCTCTCGTCAGATCGCAGACTGTTACCCAGCTTAGGGCCCGGTAAGTACTGGCATGGGAGACTGGCTGGGAATCACGGTTGTCGTTGACATTTTGCTCTATTGCTGCCTTCCGCTCCGATTCCGAAAATAATTTATTGATGCTTAAATCCACAGTATACAAGGTGTGAAGCTGTCGACGGCCATCCTAAGCTTAACGCGCCTGCTCTCGTCAGATCGCAGACTGGTACAGATCTTAGGGCCCGGTAAGTACCGGCATGGGACACTGGCTGGGAATCCCGGCTGCCGTTGACATTTTGCTCTGTTGCCGCCTTCCGCTCCGATTCTGAAAAGGATTTATTGATGCTTAAATGCACAGTATAAAGGGCATGAAGCTGTCAACGGCCATCCTAAGCTGAACGCGCCTGCTCTCGTCAGATCGCAGACTGCTACCCAGCTTAGGGCCCGATAAGTACCAGCATGGGAGACTGGCTGGGAATCTCAGGTGTTGTTGACATTTTGCTCTGTAGCCGCCTTCCGCTCCGATTCCGAAAAGGATTTATTGATGCTTAAATCCACAGTATACAGGGTGTGAAGCCGTCTACGGCTATCCTAAGCTGAATGTGCCTGTTCTTGTCAGATCGCAGACTGCTGCCCGGCAAGTACGAGCATGGGAGACTGGCTGGCAATCCAAGGTGCTATTGACATTTTGCTCTGTTGCCGCCTTCCTCTCCGATTCCGAAAAGGATTTATTGATGCTTAAATGCACAGTATAAAAAGCATGAAGCTGTCAATGGCCATCCTAAGCTGAACGCGCCTGCTTTCGTCAAATCGCAGACTGCTACCCAGCTTAGGGCCCGGTAAGTACTGGCATAGGAGACTGGCTGGGAATCCCGGGTGCCGTTGACATTTTGCTCTATTGCTGCCTTCCGCTCCGATTCCGAAAATAATTTATTGATGCTTAAATTCACAGTATACAAGGTGTGAAGCTGTCAACGGCCATCCTAAGCTGAACGCGCCTGCTCTCGTCAGATCGCAGACTGCTACCCAGCTTAGGGCCTGGTAAGTACCTGCATGGGAGACTGGCTGGGAATCCCGGGTGCAGTTGACATTTTAATCTGTTGCCGCATTCCGCTCCGATTCGGAAAAGGATTTATTGATGCTTAAATCCACAATGTACAGGGTGTGAAGCTGTCAACGGCCATCCTAAGCCTGAACGTGTCTGCTCTCCTCAGATAACAGACTGCTGCCCGGCAGTTACCGGCATGGGAGACTGGCTGGCAATACAAGGTGCCATTGACATTTTGCTCTGTTGCCGCCTTCCTCTCCGATTAATAAAAATATTTATTGATGCTTAAATCCACAATATACAAGGTGTGAAGATGTCAACGGCCATCCTAAGCTGAACGCGCCTGCTCTCGTCTGATCGCAGACCGCTACCCAGCTTAGGGCCCAGTAAGTACCGGCATGGGAGACTGGCTGGGAATCCCGGGTGCAGTTGACATTTTGCTCTGTTGCCGCCTTCCGTTCCGATTCCGAAAAGGATTTATTGATGCTTAAATGCACAGTATAAAAATCATGAAGCTGTCAATGGCCATCCTAAGCTGAACGCCCCTGCTCTCGTCAGATCGCAGACTGCTACCCAGCTTAGGGCCCGGTAAGTACTTGCATGGGAGACTGGCTGGGAATCCCGGTTGCCGTTGACATTTTGCTCTATTGCTGCCTTCCGCTCCGATTCCGAAAATAATTTATTGATGCTTAAATCCACAGTATACAAGGTGTGAAGCTGTCGACGGCCATCCTAAGCTTAACGCGCCTGCTCTCGTCAGATCGCAGACTGGTACAGATCTTAGGGCCCGGTAAGTACCGGCATGGGACACTGGCTGGGAATCCCGGGTGCAGTTGACATTTTATTCTGTTGCCGCCTTCCGCTCCGATTCGGAAAAGGATTTATTGATGCTTAAATCCACAATATACAGGGTGTGAAGCTGTCAACGGCCATCCTAAGCCTGAACGTGCCTGCTCTCCTCAGATCGCAGACTGCTGCCCGGCAGTTACCGGCATGGGAAACTGGCTGGCAATCCAAGGTGCCATTGACATTTTGCTCTGTTGCCGCCTTCCTCTCCGATTAATAAAAATATTTATTGATGCTTAAATCCACAATATACAAGGTGTGAAGATGTCAACGGCCATCCTAAGCTGAACGCGTCTGCTCTCGTCAGATCGCAGACCGCTACCCAGCTTAGGGCCCAGTAAGTACCGGCATGGGAGACTGGCTGGGAATCCCGGGTGCAGTTGACATTTTGCTCTGTTGCCGCCTTCCGTTCCGATTCCGAAAAGGATTTATTGATGCTTAAATGCACAGTATAAAAATCATGAAGCTGTCAATGGCCATCCTAAGCTGAACACGCCTGCTCTCCTCAGATCGCAGACTGCTACCCAGCTTAGGGCCCGGTAAGTACTTGCATGGGAGACTGGCTGGGAATCCCGGTTGCCGTTGACATTTTGCTCTATTGCTGCCTTCCGCTCCGATTCCGAAAATAATTTATTGATGCTTAAATCCACAGTATACAAGGTGTGAAGCTGTCGACGGCCATCCTAAGCTTAACGCGCCTGCTCTCGTCAGATCGCAGACTGGTACAGATCTTAGGGCCCGGTAAGTACCGGCATGGGACACTGGCTGGGAATCCCGGGTGCAGTTGAGATTTTATTCTGTTGCCGCCTTCCGCTCCGATTCGGAAAAGGATTTATTGATGCTTATATCCACAATATACAAGGCGTGAAGATGTCAACGGCCATCCTAAGCTGAACGTGCCTGCTCTCGTCAGATCGCAGACTGCTACCCAGCTTCTGGCCTGGTAAGTACCAGCATGGGAGACTGGCTGGGAATCCAGGCTGCGTCGACATTTTGCTCTGTTTCTGCTCCGATTCCGAAAATTATTTATTGATGCTTAAATCCACAGTATACAAAGTGTGAAGCTGTCAACGGCCATCCTAAGCTTAACGCGCCTGCTCTCGTCAGATCGCAGACTGGTACAGATCTTAGGGCCCGGTAAGTACCGGCATGGGACACTGGCTGGGAATCCCGGCTGCCGTTGACATTTTGCTCTGTTGCCGCCTTCCGTTCCGATTCCGAAAAGGATTTATTGATGCTTAAATCCACAGTATACAAGGTGTGAAGCTGTCAACGGCCATCCTAAGCTGAACGCGCCTGCTCTCGTCAGATCGCAGACTGCTACCCAGCTTAGGGCTTGGTAAGTACCAGCATGGGAGACTGGCTGTGAATCTCAGGTGTTGTTGACATTTTGCTCTGTAGCTCTGTAGACATTTTGCTCCGATTCGGAAATGGATTTATTGATGCTTAAATCCACAATATACAGGGTGTGAAGCCGTCTACGGCTATCCTAAGCTGAATGCGCCTGTTCTTGTCAGATCGCAGACTGCTGCCCGGCAAGTACGGGCATGGGAGACTGGCTGGCAATCCAAGGTGCTATTGACATTTTGATCTGTTGCCGCCTTCCTCTCCGATTAAAATTTTTTTTTATTGATGCTTAAATCTACAGTATACAAGGCGTGAAGATGTCAACCGCCATCCTAAGCTGAACGCAGCTGCTCTCGTCAGATCGCAGACTGCTACCCAGCTTAGGGCCCAGTAAGTACTGGCATGGGAGACTGGCTGGGAATCCCGGGTGCCGTTGACATTTTGCTCTATTGCTGCCTTCCGCTCCGATTCCGAAAATAATTTATTGATGCTTAAATCCACAGTATACAAGGTGTGAAGCTGTCGACGGACATCCTAAGCTTAACGCGCCTGCTCTCGTTAGATCGCAGACTGGTACAGATCTTAGGGCCCGGTAAGTACCGGCATGGGACACTGGCTGGGAATCCCGGCTGCCGTTGACATTTTGCTCTGTTGCCGCCTTCCGTTCCGATTCCGAAAAGGATTTATTGATGCTTAAATGCACAGTATAAAGGACGAGAAGATGTCAACGGCCAACCTAAGCTGAACGCGCCTGCTCTCATCAGATCGCAGACTGCTACCCAGCGTAGGGCCCGGTAAGTACCAGCATGGGAGAGTGACTGGGAATCGCAGGTGTCGTTGACATTTTGCTCTGTTGCCGCCTTCCGCTCCGATTCCGTAAAGGTTTTATTGATGCTTAAATCCACAGTATACAGGGTGTGAAGATGTCTACGGCCATCCTAAGCTGAATGTGTCTGTTCTCGTCAGATCGCAGACTGCTACCCAGCTTCGGGCCTGGTAAGTACTAGCATGGGAGACTGGCTGGGAATCCTGGGTGCAGTTGACATTTTGCTCTGTTTCTGCTCCGATTCCGAAAATTATTTATTGATGCTTAAATCCACAGTATACAAAGTGTGAAGCTGTCAACGGCCATCCTAAGCTGAACGTGCCTGCTCTCGTCAGATCGCAGACTGCTACCCAGCTTAGGGCCCAGTAAGTACCAGCATGGGAGACTGGCTGGGAATCCCAGGTGTCGTTGTCATTTTGCTCTATTGCTGCCTTACGCTCCGATTCCGAAAATGATTTATTGATGCTTAAATCCACAGTATACAGGGTGTGAACATGTCTTCGGCCATCCTAAGCTGAATGCGCCTGTTCTCGTCAGATCGCAGATTGCTACCCAGCTTCGGGCCTGGTAAGTACCAGCATGGGAGACTGGCTGGGAATCCCGGGTGCAGTTGACATTTTGCTCTGTTTCTGCTCCGATTCCGAAAATTATTTATTGATGCTTAAATCCACAGTATACAAAGTGTGAAGCTGTCAACGGCCATCCTAAGCTGAACGCGCCTGCTCTCGTCAGATCGCAGACTGCTACCCAGCTTAGGGCCTGGTAAGTACCAGCATGGGAGACTGGCTGGGAATCCCGGGTGCAGTTGACATTTTAATCTGTTGCCGCCTTCCGCTCCGATTCGGAAAAGGATTTATTGATGCTTAAATCCACAATATACAGGGTGTGAAGCTGTCAACGGCCATCCTAAGCTGAACGTGTCTGCTCTCCTCAGATCGCAGACTGCTGCCCGGCAGATACCGGCGTGGGAGACTGGCTGGCAATCCAAGGTGCCATTGACATTTTGCTCTGTTGCCGCCTTCCTCTCCGATTAATAAAAATATTTATTGATGCTTAAATCCACAATATACAACGCGTGAAGATGTCAACGGCCATCCTAAGCTGAATGCGCCTGCTCTCGTCAGATCGCAGACTGCTACCCAGCTTAGGGCCCAGTAAGTACCGGCATGGGAGACTGGCTGGGAATCCCGGGTGTAGTTGACATTTTGCTCTGTTGTCGCCTTCCGTTCCGATTCCGAAAAGGATTTATTGATGCTTAAATGCACAGTATAAAAATCATGAAGCTGTCAATGGC
Source organism: Hyla sarda (assembly GCF_029499605.1). Classification (NCBI taxonomy): domain Eukaryota; kingdom Metazoa; phylum Chordata; class Amphibia; order Anura; family Hylidae; genus Hyla; species Hyla sarda. The sequence goes on from NC_079189.1 coordinate 261,450,525, forward strand.
CATTCTAAGCTGAACGCGCCTGCTCTCGTCAGATCGCAGACTGTTACCCAGCTTAGGGCCCGGTAAGTACTGGCATGGGAGACTGGCTGGGAATCACGGTTGTCGTTGACATTTTGCTCTATTGCTGCCTTCCGCTCCGATTCCGAAAATAATTTATTGATGCTTAAATCCACAGTATACAAGGTGTGAAGCTGTCGACGGCCATCCTAAGCTTAACGCGCCTGCTCTCGTCAGATCGCAGACTGGTACAGATCTTAGGGCCCGGTAAGTACCGGCATGGGACACTGGCTGGGAATCCCGGCTGCCGTTGACATTTTGCTCTGTTGCCGCCTTCCGCTCCGATTCTGAAAAGGATTTATTGATGCTTAAATGCACAGTATAAAGGGCATGAAGCTGTCAACGGCCATCCTAAGCTGAACGCGCCTGCTCTCGTCAGATCGCAGACTGCTACCCAGCTTAGGGCCCGGTAAGTACCAGCATGGGAGACTGGCTGGGAATCCCAGGTGTTGTTGACATTTTGCTCTGTAGCCGCCTTCCGCTCCGATTCCGAAAAGGATTTATTGATGCTTAAATCCACAGTATACAGGGTGTGAAGCCGTCTACGGCTATCCTAAGCTGAATGTGCCTGTTCTTGTCAGATCGCAGACTGCTGCCCGGCAAGTACGAGCATGGGAGACTGGCTGGCAATCCAAGGTGCTATTGACATTTTGCTCTGTTGCCGCCTTCCTCTCCGATTCCGAAAAGGATTTATTGATGCTTAAATGCACAGTATAAAAAGCATGAAGCTGTCAATGGCCATCCTAAGCTGAACGCGCCTGCTCTCGTTAAATCGCAGACTGCTACCCAGCTTAGGGCCCGGTAAGTACTGGCATAGGAGACTGGCTGGGAATCCCGGGTGCCATTGACATTTTGCTCTATTGCTGCCTTCCGCTCCGATTCCGAAAATAATTTATTGATGCTTAAATTCACAGTATACAAGGTGTGAAGCTGTCAACGGCCATCCTAAGCTGAACGCGCCTGCTCTCGTCAGATCGCAGACTGCTACCCAGCTTAGGGCCTGGTAAGTACCTGCATGGGAGACTGGCTGGGAATCCCGGGTGCAGTTGACATTTTAATCTGTTGCCGCATTCCGCTCCGATTCGGAAAAGGATTTATTGATGCTTAAATCCACAATGTACAGGGTGTGAAGCTGTCAACGGCCATCCTAAGCCTGAACGTGTCTGCTCTCCTCAGATCACAGACTGCTGCCCGGCAGTTACCGGCATGGGAGACTGGCTGGCAATACAAGGTGCCATTGACATTTTGCTCTGTTGCCGCCTTCCTCTCCGATTAATAAAAATATTTATTGATGCTTAAATCCACAATATACAAGGTGTGAAGATGTCAACGGCCATCCTAAGCTGAACGCGCCTGCTCTCGTCAGATCGCAGACTGCTACCCAGCTTAGGGCCCAGTAAGTACCGGCATGGGAGACTGGCTGGGAATCCCGGGTGCAGTTGACATTTTGCTCTGTTGCCGCCTTCCGTTCCGATTCCGAAAAGGATTTATTGATGCTTAAATGCACAGTATAAAAATCATGAAGCTGTCAATGGCCATCCTAAGCTGAACGCGCCTGCTCTCGTCAGATCGCAGACTGCTACCCACCTTAGGGCCCGGTAAGTACTTGCATGGGAGACTGGCTGGGAATCCCGGTTGCCGTTGACATTTTGCTCTATTGCTGCCTTCCGCTCCGATTCCTAAAATAATTTATTGATGCTTAAATCCACAGTATACAAGGTGTGAAGCTGTCGACGGCCATCCTAAGCTTAACGCGCCTGCTCTCGTCAGATCGCAGACTGGTACAGATCTTAGGGCCCGGTAAGTACCGGCATGGGACACTGGCTGGGAATCCCGGGTGCAGTTGACATTTTATTCTGTTGCCGCCTTCCGCTCCGATTCGGAAAAGGATTTATTGATGCTTAAATCCACAATATACAGGGTGTGAAGCTGTCAACGGCCATCCTAAGCCTGAACGTGCCTGCTCTCCTCAGATCGCAGACTGCTGCCCGGCAGTTACCGGCATGGGAAACTGGCTGGCAATCCAAGGTGCCATTGACATTTTGCTCTGTTGCCGCCTTCCTCTCCGATTAATAAAAATATTTATTGATGCTTAAATCCACAATATACAAGGTGTGAAGATGTCAACGGCCATCCTAAGCTGAACGCGCCTGCTTTCGTCAGATCGCAGGCCGCTACCCAGCTTAGGGCCCAGTAAGTACCGGCATGGGAGACTGGCTGGGAATCCCGGGTGCAGTTGACATTTTGCTCTGTTGCCGCCTTCCGTTCCGATTCCGAAAAGGATTTATTGATGCTTAAATGCACAGTATAAAAATCATGAAGCTGTCAATGGCCATCCTAAGCTGAACGCGCCTGCTCTCGTCAGATCGCAGACTGCTACCCAGCTTAGGGCCCGGTAAGTACTTGCATGGGAGACTGGCTGGGAATCCCGGTTGCCGTTGACATTTTGCTCTATTGCTGTCTTCCGCTCCGATTCCGAAAATAATTTATTGATGCTTAAATCCACAGTATACAAGGTGTGAAGCTGTCGACGGCCATCCTAAGCTTAACGCGCCTGCTCTCGTCAGATCGCAGACTGGTACAGATCTTAGGGCCCGGTAAGTACCGGCATGGGACACTGGCTGGGAATCCCGGGTGCAGTTGACATTTTATTCTGTTGCCGCCTTCCGCTCCGATTCGGAAAAGGATTTATTGATGCTTAAATCCACAATATACAAGGCGTGAAGATGTCAACGGCCATCCTAAGCTGAACGTGCCTGCTCTCGTCAGATCGCAGACTGCTACCCAGCTTCGGGCCTGGTAAGTACCAGCATGGGAGACTGGCTGGGAATCCAGGCTGCGTCGACATTTTGCTCTGTTTCTGCTCCGATTCCGAAAATTATTTATTGATGCTTAAATCCACAGTATACAAAGTGTGAAGCTGTCAACGGCCATCCTAAGCTTAACGCGCCTGCTCTCGTCAGATCGCAGACTGGTACAGATCTTAGGGCCCGGTAAGTACCGGCATGAGACACTGGCTGGGAATCCCGGCTGCCGTTGACATTTTGCTCTGTTGCCGCCTTCCGTTCCGATTCCGAAAAGGATTTATTGATGCTTAAATGCACAGTATACAAAGTGTGAAGCTGTCAACGGCCATCCTAAGCTGAACGCACCTGCTCTCGTCAGATCGCAGACTGCTACCCAGCTTAGGGCCCGGTAAGTACCAGCATGGGAGACTGGCTGGGAATCCCGGGTGCAGTTGACATTTTAATCTGTTGCCACCTTCCGCTCCGATTCGGAAAAGGATTTATTGATGCTTAAATCCACAATATACAGGGTGTGAAGCTGTCAACGGCCATCCTAAGCCTGAACGTGCCTGCTCTCCTCAGATCGCAGACTGCTGCCCGGCAGATACGGGCATGGGAGACTGGCTGGCAATCCAAGGTGCCATTGACATTTTGCTCTGTTGCCGCCTTCCTCTCCGATTAAAAAAAATATTTATTGATGCTTAAATCCACAATATACAAGGCGTGTAGATGTCAACAGCCATCCTAAGCTGAACGTGCCTGCTCTCGTCAGATCGCAGACTGCTACCCAGCTTAGGGCCCAGTAAGTACCGGCATGGGAGACTGGCTGGGAATCCCGGGTGCAGTTGACATTTTGCTCTGTTGAAGCCTTCCGTTCCGATTCCGAAAAGGATTTATTGATGCTTAAATGCGCAGTATAAAAAGCATGAAGCTGTCAATGGCCAACCTAAGCTGAACGCGCCTGCTCTCGTCAGATCGCAAACTGCTACCCAGCTTAGGACCCGGTAAGTACTTGCATGGGAGACTGGCTGGGAATCCCAGGTGCCGTTGACATTTTGCTCTATTGCTGCCTTCCGCTCCGATTCCGAAAAGAATTTATTGATGCTTAAATCCACAGTATACAAGGTGTGAAGCTGTCGACGGCCATCCTAAGCTTAACGCGCCTGCTCTCGTCAGATCGCAGACTGGTACAGATCTTAGGGCCCGGTAAGTACCGGCATGGGACACTGGCTGGGAATCCCGGCTGCCGTTGACATTTTGCTCTGTTGCCGCCTTCCGTTCCGATTCCGAAAAGGATTTATTGATGCTTAAATGCGCAGTATAAAAAGCATGAAGCTGTCAATGGCCAACCTAAGCTGAACGCGCCTGCTCTCGTCAGATTGCAAACTGCTACCCAGCTTAGGACCCGGTAAGTACTTGCATGGGAGACTGGCTGGGAATCCCAGGTGCCGTTGACATTTTGCTCTATTGCTGCCTTCCGCTCCGATTCCGAAAAGAATTTATTGATGCTTAAATCCACAGTATACAAGGTGTGAAGCTGTCGACGGCCATCCTAAGCTTAACGCGCCTGCTCTCGTCAGATCGCAGACTGGTACAGATCTTAGGGCCCGGTAAGTACCGGCATGGGACACTGGCTGGGAATCCCGGCTGCCGTTGACATTTTGCTCTGTTGCCGCCTTCCGTTCCGATTCCGAAAAGGATTTATTGATGCTTAAATCCACAGTATACAAGGTGTGAAGCTGTCAACGGCCATCCTAAGCTGAACGCGCCTGCTCTCGTCAGATTGCAGACTGCTACCCAGCTTAGGGCTTGGTAAGTACCAGCATGGGAGACTGGCTGTGAATCTCAGGTGTTGTTGACTTTTTGCTCTGTAGCTCTGTAGACATTTTGCTCCGATTCGGAAATGGATTTATTGATGCTTAAATCCACAATATACAGGGTGTGAAGCCGTCTACGGCTATCCTAAGCTGAATGCGCCTGTTCTTGTCAGATCGCAGACTGCTGCCCGGCAAGTACGGGCATGGGAGACTGGCTGGCAATCCAAGGTGCTATTGACATTTTGATCTGTTGCCGCCTTCCTCTCCGATTAAAATTTTTTTTTATTGATGCTTAAATCTACAGTATACAAGGCGTGAAGATGTCAACCGCCATCCTAAGCTGAACGCGCCTGCTCTCGTCAGATCGCAGACTGCTACCCAGCTTAGGGCCCGGTAAGTACTGGCATGGGAGACTGGCTGGGAATCCCGGGTGCCGTTGACATTTTGCTCTATTGCTGCCTTCCGCTCCGATTCCGAAAATAATTTATTGATGCTTAAATCCACAGTATACAAGGTGTGAAGCTGTCGACGGACATCCTAAGCTTAACGCGCCTGCTCTCGTTAGATCGCAGACTGGTACAGATCTTAGGGCCCGGTAAGTACCGGCATGGGACACTGGCTGGGAATTCCGGCTGCCGTTGACATTTTGCTCTGTTGCCGCCTTCCGTTCCGATTCCGAAAAGGATTTATTGATGCTTAAATGCACAGTATAAAGGACGAGAAGATGTCAACGGCCAACCTAAGCTGAACGCGCCTGCTCTCATCAGATCGCAGACTGCTACCCAGCGTAGGGCCCGGTAAGTACCAGCATGGGAGAGTGACTGGGAATCGCAGGTGTCGTTGACATTTTGCTCTGTTGCCGCCTTCCGCTCCGATTCCGTAAAGGTTTTATTGATGCTTAAATCCACAGTATACAGGGTGTGAAGATGTCTACGGCCATCCTAAGCTGAATGTGTCTGTTCTCGTCAGATCGCAGACTGCTACCCAGCTTCGGGCCTGGTAAGTACTAGCATGGGAGACTGGCTGGGAATCCTGGGTGCAGTTGACATTTTGCTCTGTTTCTGCTCCGATTCCGAAAATTATTTATTGATGCTTAAAGCCACAGTATACAAAATGTGAAGCTGTCAACGGCCATCCTAAGCTGAACGCGCCTGCTCTCGTCAGATCGCAGACTGCTACCCAGCTTAGGGCCTGGTAAGTACCAGCATGGGAGACTGGCTGGGAATCCCGGGTGCAGTTGACATTTTAATCTGTTGCCGCCTTCCGCTCCGATTCGGAAAAGGATTTATTGATGCTTAAATCCACAATATACAGGGTGTGAAGCTGTCAACGGCCATCCTAAGCTGAACGTGTCTGCTCTCCTCAGATCGCAGACTGCTGCCCGGCAGATACCGGCGTGGGAGACTGGCTGGCAATCCAAGGTGCCATTGACATTTTGCTCTGTTGCCGCCTTCCTCTCCGATTAATAAAAATATTTATTGATGCTTAAATCCACAATATACAACGCGTGAAGATGTCAACGGCCATCCTAAGCTGAATGCGCCTGCTCTCGTCAGATCGCAGACTGCTACCCAGCTTAGGGCCCAGTAAGTACCGGCATGGGAGACTGGCTGGGAATCCCGGGTGTAGTTGACATTTTGCTCTGTTGTCGCCTTCCGTTCCGATTCCGAAAAGGATTTATTGATGCTTAAATGCACAGTATAAAAATCATGAAGCTGTCAATGGCCATTCTAAGCTGAACGCGCCTGCTCTCGTCAGATCGCAGACTGTTACCCAGCTTAGGGCCCGGTAAGTACTGGCATGGGAGACTGGCTGGGAATCACGGTTGTCGTTGACATTTTGCTCTATTGCTGCCTTCCGCTCCGATTCCGAAAATAATTTATTGATGCTTAAATCCACAGTATACAAGGTGTGAAGCTGTCGACGGCCATCCTAAGCTTAACGCGCCTGCTCTCGTCAGATCGCAGACTGGTACAGATCTTAGGGCCCGGTAAGTACCGGCATGGGACACTGGCTGGGAATCCCGGCTGCCGTTGACATTTTGCTCTGTTGCCGCCTTCCGCTCCGATTCTGAAAAGGATTTATTGATGCTTAAATGCACAGTATAAAGGGCATGAAGCTGTCAACGGCCATCCTAAGCTGAACGCGCCTGCTCTCGTCAGATCGCAGACTGCTACCCAGCTTAGGGCCCGATAAGTACCAGCATGGGAGACTGGCTGGGAATCTCAGGTGTTGTTGACATTTTGCTCTGTAGCCGCCTTCCGCTCCGATTCCGAAAAGGATTTATTGATGCTTAAATCCACAGTATACAGGGTGTGAAGCCGTCTACGGCTATCCTAAGCTGAATGTGCCTGTTCTTGTCAGATCGCAGACTGCTGCCCGGCAAGTACGAGCATGGGAGACTGGCTGGCAATCCAAGGTGCTATTGACATTTTGCTCTGTTGCCGCCTTCCTCTCCGATTCCGAAAAGGATTTATTGATGCTTAAATGTACAGTATAAAAAGCATGAAGCTGTCAATGGCCATCCTAAGCTGAACGCGCCTGCTCTCGTCAAATCGCAGACTGCTACCCAGCTTAGGGCCCGGTAAGTACTGGCATAGGAGACTGGCTGGGAATCCCGGGTGCCGTTGACATTTTGCTCTATTGCTGCCTTCCGCTCCGATTCCGAAAATAATTTATTGATGCTTAAATCCACAATATACAGGGTGTGAAGCTGTCAACGGCCATCCTAAGCTGAACGTGTCTGCTCTCCTCAGATCGCAGACTGCTGCCCGGCAGATACCGGCGTGGGAGACTGGCTGGCAATCCAAGGTGCCATTGACATTTTGCTCTGTTGCCGCCTTCCTCTCCGATTAATAAAAATATTTATTGATGCTTAAATCCACAATATACAACGCGTGAAGATGTCAACGGCCATCCTAAGCTGAATGCGCCTGCTCTCGTCAGATCGCAGACTGCTACCCAGCTTAGGGCCCAGTAAGTACCGGCATGGGAGACTGGCTGGGAATCCCGGGTGTAGTTGACATTTTGCTCTGTTGTCGCCTTCCGTTCCGATTCCGAAAAGGATTTATTGATGCTTAAATGCACAGTATAAAAATCATGAAGCTGTCAATGGCCATTCTAAGCTGAACGCGCCTGCTCTCGTCAGATCGCAGACTGTTACCCAGCTTAGGGCCCGGTAAGTACTGGCATGGGAGACTGGCTGGGAATCACGGTTGTCGTTGACATTTTGCTCTATTGCTGCCTTCCGCTCCGATTCCGAAAATAATTTATTGATGCTTAAATTCACAGTATACAAGGTGTGAAGCTGTCAACGGCCATCCTAAGCTGAACGCGCCTGCTCTCGTCAGATCGCAGACTGCTACCCAGCTTAGGGCCTGGTAAGTACCTGCATGGGAGACTGGCTGGGAATCCCGGGTGCAGTTGACATTTTAATCTGTTGCCGCATTCCGCTCCGATTCGGAAAAGGATTTATTGATGCTTAAATCCACAATGTACAGGGTGTGAAGCTGTCAACGGCCATCCTAAGCCTGAACGTGTCTGCTCTCCTCAGATCACAGACTGCTGCCCGGCAGTTACCGGCATGGGAGACTGGCTGGCAATACAAGGTGCCATTGACATTTTGCTCTGTTGCCGCCTTCCTCTCCGATTAATAAAAATTATTTATTGATGCTTAAATCCACAGTATACAAAGTGTGAAGCTGTCAACGGCCATCCTAAGCTGAACGTGCCTGCTCTCGTCAGATCGCAGACTGCTACCCAGCTTAGGGCCCGGTAAGTACCAGCATGGGAGACTGGCTGGGAATCCCGGGTGCAGTTGACATTTTAATCTGTTGCCACCTTCCGCTCCGATTCGGAAAAGGATTTATTGATGCTTAAATCCACAATATACAGGGTGTGAAGCTGTCAACGGCCATCCTAAGCCTGAACGTGTCTGCTCTCCTCAGATCACAGACTGCTGCCCGGCAGTTACCGGCATGGGAGACTGGCTGGCAATCCAAGGTGCCATTGACATTTTGCTCTGTTGCCGCCTTCCTCTCCGATTAAAAAAAATATTTATTGATGCTTAAATCCACAATATACAAGGCGTGTAGATGTCAACAGCCATCCTAAGCTGAACGTGCCTGCTCTCGTCAGATCGCAGACTGCTACCCAGATTAGGGCCCAGTAAGTACCGGCATGGGAGACTGGCTGGGAATCCCGGGTGCAGTTGACATTTTGCTCTGTTGAAGCCTTCCGTTCCGATTCCGAAAAGGATTTATTGATGCTTAAATGCGCAGTATAAAAAGCATGAAGCTGTCAATGGCCAACCTAAGCTGAACGCGCCTGCTCTCGTCAGATCGCAAACTGCTACCCAGCTTAGGACCCGGTAAGTACTTGCATGGGAGACTGGCTGGGAATCCCAGGTGCCGTTGACATTTTGCTCTATTGCTGCCTTCCGCTCCGATTCCGAAAAGAATTTATTGATGCTTAAATCCACAGTATACAAGGTGTGAAGCTGTCGACGGCCATCCTAAGCTTAACGCGCCTGCTCTCGTCAGATCGCAGACTGGTACAGATCTTAGGGCCCGGTAAGTACCGGCATGGGACACTGGCTGGGAATTCCGGCTGCCGTTGACATTTTGCTCTGTTGCCGCCTTCCGTTCCGATTCCGAAAAGGATTTATTGATGCTTAAATGCGCAGTATAAAAAGCATGAAGCTGTCCATGGCCAACCTAAGCTGAACGCGCCTGCTCTCGTCAGATTGCAAACTGCTACCCAGCTTAGGACCCGGTAAGTACTTGCATGGGAGACTGGCTGGGAATCCCAGGTGCCGTTGACATTTTGCTCTATTGCTGCCTTCCGCTCCGATTCCGAAAAGAATTTATTGATGCTTAAATCCACAGTATACAAGGTGTGAAGCTGTCGACGGCCATCCTAAGCTTAACGCGCCTGCTCTCGTCAGATCGCAGACTGGTACAGATCTTAGGGCCCGGTAAGTACCGGCATGGGACACTGGCTGGGAATCCCGGCTGCCGTTGACATTTTGCTCTGTTGCCGCCTTCCGTTCCGATTCCGAAAAGGATTTATTGATGCTTAAATCCACAGTATACAAGGTGTGAAGCTGTCAACGGCCATCCTAAGCTGAACGTGCCTGCTCTCGTCAGATCGCAGACTGCTACCCAGCTTAGGGCTTGGTAAGTACCAGCATGGGAGACTGGCTGTGAATCTCAGGTGTTGTTGACATTTTGCTCTGTAGCTCTGTAGACATTTTGCTCCGATTCGGAAATGGATTTATTGATGCTTAAATCCACAATATACAGGGTGTGAAGCCGTCTACGGCTATCCTAAGCTGAATGCGCCTGTTCTTGTCAGATCGCAGACTGCTGCCCGGCAAGTACGGGCATGGGAGACTGGCTGGCAATCCAAGGTGCTATTGACATTTTGATCTGTTGCCGCCTTCCTCTCCGATTAAAATTTTTTTTTATTGATGCTTAAATCTACAGTATACAAGGCGTGAAGATGTCAACCGCCATCCTAAGCTGAACGCAGCTGCTCTCGTCAGATCGCAGACTGCTACCCAGCTTAGGGCCCAGTAAGTACTGGCATGGGAGACTGGCTGGGAATCCCGGGTGCCGTTGACATTTTGCTCTATTGCTGCCTTCCGCTCCGATTCCGAAAATAATTTATTGATGCTTAAATCCACAGTATACAAGGTGTGAAGCTGTCGACGGACATCCTAAGCTTAACGCGCCTGCTCTCGTTAGATCGCAGACTGGTACAGATCTTAGGGCCCGGTAAGTACCGGCATGGGACACTGGCTGGGAATCCCGGCTGCCGTTGACATTTTGCTCTGTTGCCGCCTTCCGTTCCGATTCCGAAAAGGATTTATTGATGCTTAAATGCACAGTATAAAGGACGAGAAGATGTCAACGGCCAACCTAAGCTGAACGCGCCTGCTCTCATCAGATCGCAGACTGCTACCCAGCGTAGGGCCCGGTAAGTACCAGCATGGGAGAGTGACTGGGAATCGCAGGTGTCGTTGACATTTTGCTCTGTTGCCGCCTTCCGCTCCGATTCCGTAAAGGTTTTATTGATGCTTAAATCCACAGTATACAGGGTGTGAAGATGTCTACGGCCATCCTAAGCTGAATGTGTCTGTTCTCGTCAGATCGCAGACTGCTACCCAGCTTCGGGCCTGGTAAGTACTAGCATGGGAGACTGGCTGGGAATCCTGGGTGCAGTTGACATTTTGCTCTGTTTCTGCTCCGATTCCGAAAATTATTTATTGATGCTTAAATCCACAGTATACAAAGTGTGAAGCTGTCAACGGCCATCCTAAGCTGAACGTGCCTGCTCTCGTCAGATCGCAGACTGCTACCCAGCTTAGGGCCCAGTAAGTACCAGCATGGGAGACTGGCTGGGAATCCCAGGTGTCGTTGTCATTTTGCTCTATTGCTGCCTTACGCTCCGATTCCGAAAATGATTTATTGATGCTTAAATCCACAGTATACAGGGTGTGAACATGTCTTCGGCCATCCTAAGCTGAATGCGCCTGTTCTCGTCAGATCGCAGATTGCTACCCAGCTTCGGGCCTGGTAAGTACCAGCATGGGAGACTGGCTGGGAATCCCGGGTGCAGTTGACATTTTGCTCTGTTTCTGCTCCGATTCCGAAAATTATTTATTGATGCTTAAATCCACAGTATACAAAGTGTGAAGCTGTCAACGGCCATCCTAAGCTGAACGCGCCTGCTCTCGTCAGATCGCAGACTGCTACCCAGCTTAGGGCCTGGTAAGTACCAGCATGGGAGACTGGCTGGGAATCCCGGGTGCAGTTGACATTTTAATCTGTTGCCGCCTTCCGCTCCGATTCGGAAAAGGATTTATTGATGCTTAAATCCACAATATACAGGGTGTGAAGCTGTCAACGGCCATCCTAAGCTGAACGTGTCTGCTCTCCTCAGATCGCAGACTGCTGCCCGGCAGATACCGGCGTGGGAGACTGGCTGGCAATCCAAGGTGCCATTGACATTTTGCTCTGTTGCCGCCTTCCTCTCCGATTAATAAAAATATTTATTGATGCTTAAATCCACAATATACAACGCGTGAAGATGTCAACGGCCATCCTAAGCTGAATGCGCCTGCTCTCGTCAGATCGCAGACTGCTACCCAGCTTAGGGCCCAGTAAGTACCGGCATGGGAGACTGGCTGGGAATCCCGGGTGTAGTTGACATTTTGCTCTGTTGTCGCCTTCCGTTCCGATTCCGAAAAGGATTTATTGATGCTTAAATGCACAGTATAAAAATCATGAAGCTGTCAATGGCCATTCTAAGCTGAACGCGCCTGCTCTCGTCAGATCGCAGACTGTTACCCAGCTTAGGGCCCGGTAAGTACTGGCATGGGAGACTGGCTGGGAATCACGGTTGTCGTTGACATTTTGCTCTATTGCTGCCTTCCGCTCCGATTCCGAAAATAATTTATTGATGCTTAAATCCACAGTATACAAGGTGTGAAGCTGTCGACGGCCATCCTAAGCTTAACGCGCCTGCTCTCGTCAGATCGCAGACTGGTACAGATCTTAGGGCCCGGTAAGTACCGGCATGGGACACTGGCTGGGAATCCCGGCTGCCGTTGACATTTTGCTCTGTTGCCGCCTTCCGCTCCGATTCTGAAAAGGATTTATTGATGCTTAAATGCACAGTATAAAGGGCATGAAGCTGTCAACGGCCATCCTAAGCTGAACGCGCCTGCTCTCGTCAGATCGCAGACTGCTACCCAGCTTAGGGCCCGATAAGTACCAGCATGGGAGACTGGCTGGGAATCTCAGGTGTTGTTGACATTTTGCTCTGTAGCCGCCTTCCGCTCCGATTCCGAAAAGGATTTATTGATGCTTAAATCCACAGTATACAGGGTGTGAAGCCGTCTACGGCTATCCTAAGCTGAATGTGCCTGTTCTTGTCAGATCGCAGACTGCTGCCCGGCAAGTACGAGCATGGGAGACTGGCTGGCAATCCAAGGTGCTATTGACATTTTGCTCTGTTGCCGCCTTCCTCTCCGATTCCGAAAAGGATTTATTGATGCTTAAATGCACAGTATAAAAAGCATGAAGCTGTCAATGGCCATCCTAAGCTGAACGCGCCTGCTCTCGTCAAATCGCAGACTGCTACCCAGCTTAGGGCCCGGTAAGTACTGGCATAGGAGACTGGCTGGGAATCCCGGGTGCCGTTGACATTTTGCTCTATTGCTGCCTTCCGCTCCGATTCCGAAAATAATTTATTGATGCTTAAATTCACAGTATACAAGGTGTGAAGCTGTCAACGGCCATCCTAAGCTGAACGCGCCTGCTCTCGTCAGATCGCAGACTGCTACCCAGCTTAGGGCCTGGTAAGTACCTGCATGGGAGACTGGCTGGGAATCCCGGGTGCAGTTGACATTTTAATCTGTTGCCGCATTCCGCTCCGATTCGGAAAAGGATTTATTGATGCTTAAATCCACAATGTACAGGGTGTGAAGCTGTCAACGGCCATCCTAAGCCTGAACGTGTCTGCTCTCCTCAGATCACAGACTGCTGCCCGGCAGTTACCGGCATGGGAGACTGGCTGGCAATACAAGGTGCCATTGACATTTTGCTCTGTTGCCGCCTTCCTCTCCGATTAATAAAAATTATTTATTGATGCTTAAATCCACAGTATACAAAGTGTGAAGCTGTCAACGGCCATCCTAAGCTGAACGTGCCTGCTCTCGTCAGATCGCAGACTGCTACCCAGCTTAGGGCCCGGTAAGTACCAGCATGGGAGACTGGCTGGGAATCCCGGGTGCAGTTGACATTTTAATCTGTTGCCACCTTCCGCTCCGATTCGGAAAAGGATTTATTGATGCTTAAATCCACAATATACAGGGTGTGAAGCTGTCAACGGCCATCCTAAGCCTGAACGTGCCTGCTCTCCTCAGATCGCAGACTGCTGCCCGGCAGATACCGGCATGGGAGACTGGCTGGCAATCCAAGGTGCCATTGACATTTTGCTCTGTTGCCGCCTTCCTCTCCGATTAAAAAAAATATTTATTGATGCTTAAATCCACAATATACAAGGCGTGTAGATGTCAACAGCCATCCTAAGCTGAACGTGCCTGCTCTCGTCAGATCGCAGACTGCTACCCAGATTAGGGCCCAGTAAGTACCGGCATGGGAGACTGGCTGGGAATCCCGGGTGCAGTTGACATTTTGCTCTGTTGAAGCCTTCCGTTCCGATTCCGAAAAGGATTTATTGATGCTTAAATGCGCAGTATAAAAAGCATGAAGCTGTCAATGGCCAACCTAAGCTGAACGCGCCTGCTCTCGTCAGATCGCAAACTGCTACCCAGCTTAGGACCCGGTAAGTACTTGCATGGGAGACTGGCTGGGAATCCCAGGTGCCGTTGACATTTTGCTCTATTGCTGCCTTCCGCTCCGATTCCGAAAAGAATTTATTGATGCTTAAATCCACAGTATACAAGGTGTGAAGCTGTCGACGGCCATCCTAAGCTTAACGCGCCTGCTCTCGTCAGATCGCAGACTGGTACAGATCTTAGGGCCCGGTAAGTACCGGCATGGGACACTGGCTGGGAATTCCGGCTGCCGTTGACATTTTGCTCTGTTGCCGCCTTCCGTTCCGATTCCGAAAAGGATTTATTGATGCTTAAATGCGCAGTATAAAAAGCATGAAGCTGTCCATGGCCAACCTAAGCTGAACGCGCCTGCTCTCGTCAGATTGCAAACTGCTACCCAGCTTAGGACCCGGTAAGTACTTGCATGGGAGACTGGCTGGGAATCCCAGGTGCCGTTGACATTTTGCTCTATTGCTGCCTTCCGCTCCGATTCCGAAAAGAATTTATTGATGCTTAAATCCACAGTATACAAGGTGTGAAGCTGTCGACGGCCATCCTAAGCTTAACGCGCCTGCTCTCGTCAGATCGCAGACTGGTACAGATCTTAGGGCCCGGTAAGTACCGGCATGGGACACTGGCTGGGAATCCCGGCTGCCGTTGACATTTTGCTCTGTTGCCGCCTTCCGTTCCGATTCCGAAAAGGATTTATTGATGCTTAAATCCACAGTATACAAGGTGTGAAGCTGTCAACGGCCATCCTAAGCTGAACGTGCCTGCTCTCGTCAGATCGCAGACTGCTACCCAGCTTAGGGCTTGGTAAGTACCAGCATGGGAGACTGGCTGTGAATCTCAGGTGTTGTTGACATTTTGCTCTGTAGCTCTGTAGACATTTTGCTCCGATTCGGAAATGGATTTATTGATGCTTAAATCCACAATATACAGGGTGTGAAGCCGTCTACGGCTATCCTAAGCTGAATGCGCCTGTTCTTGTCAGATCGCAGACTGCTGCCCGGCAAGTACGGGCATGGGAGACTGGCTGGCAATCCAAGGTGCTATTGACATTTTGATCTGTTGCCGCCTTCCTCTCCGATTAAAATTTTTTTTTATTGATGCTTAAATCTACAGTATACAAGGCGTGAAGATGTCAACCGCCATCCTAAGCTGAACGCAGCTGCTCTCGTCAGATCGCAGACTGCTACCCAGCTTAGGGCCCAGTAAGTACTGGCATGGGAGACTGGCTGGGAATCCCGGGTGCCGTTGACATTTTGCTCTATTGCTGCCTTCCGCTCCGATTCCGAAAATAATTTATTGATGCTTAAATCCACAGTATACAAGGTGTGAAGCTGTCGACGGACATCCTAAGCTTAACGCGCCTGCTCTCGTTAGATCGCAGACTGGTACAGATCTTAGGGCCCGGTAAGTACCGGCATGGGACACTGGCTGGGAATCCCGGCTGCCGTTGACATTTTGCTCTGTTGCCGCCTTCCGTTCCGATTCCGAAAAGGATTTATTGATGCTTAAATGCACAGTATAAAGGACGAGAAGATGTCAACGGCCAACCTAAGCTGAACGCGCCTGCTCTCATCAGATCGCAGACTGCTACCCAGCGTAGGGCCCGGTAAGTACCAGCATGGGAGAGTGACTGGGAATCGCAGGTGTCGTTGACATTTTGCTCTGTTGCCGCCTTCCGCTCCGATTCCGTAAAGGTTTTATTGATGCTTAAATCCACAGTATACAGGGTGTGAAGATGTCTACGGCCATCCTAAGCTGAATGTGTCTGTTCTCGTCAGATCGCAGACTGCTACCCAGCTTCGGGCCTGGTAAGTACTAGCATGGGAGACTGGCTGGGAATCCTGGGTGCAGTTGACATTTTGCTCTGTTTCTGCTCCGATTCCGAAAATTATTTATTGATGCTTAAATCCACAGTATACAAAGTGTGAAGCTGTCAACGGCCATCCTAAGCTGAACGTGCCTGCTCTCGTCAGATCGCAGACTGCTACCCAGCTTAGGGCCCAGTAAGTACCAGCATGGGAGACTGGCTGGGAATCCCAGGTGTCGTTGTCATTTTGCTCTATTGCTGCCTTACGCTCCGATTCCGAAAATGATTTATTGATGCTTAAATCCACAGTATACAGGGTGTGAACATGTCTTCGGCCATCCTAAGCTGAATGCGCCTGTTCTCGTCAGATCGCAGATTGCTACCCAGCTTCGGGCCTGGTAAGTACCAGCATGGGAGACTGGCTGGGAATCCCGGGTGCAGTTGACATTTTGCTCTGTTTCTGCTCCGATTCCGAAAATTATTTATTGATGCTTAAATCCACAGTATACAAAGTGTGAAGCTGTCAACGGCCATCCTAAGCTGAACGCGCCTGCTCTCGTCAGATCGCAGACTGCTACCCAGCTTAGGGCCTGGTAAGTACCAGCATGGGAGACTGGCTGGGAATCCCGGGTGCAGTTGACATTTTAATCTGTTGCCGCCTTCCGCTCCGATTCGGAAAAGGATTTATTGATGCTTAAATCCACAATATACAGGGTGTGAAGCTGTCAACGGCCATCCTAAGCTGAACGTGTCTGCTCTCCTCAGATCGCAGACTGCTGCCCGGCAGATACCGGCGTGGGAGACTGGCTGGCAATCCAAGGTGCCATTGACATTTTGCTCTGTTGCCGCCTTCCTCTCCGATTAATAAAAATATTTATTGATGCTTAAATCCACAATATACAACGCGTGAAGATGTCAACGGCCATCCTAAGCTGAATGCGCCTGCTCTCGTCAGATCGCAGACTGCTACCCAGCTTAGGGCCCAGTAAGTACCGGCATGGGAGACTGGCTGGGAATCCCGGGTGTAGTTGACATTTTGCTCTGTTGTCGCCTTCCGTTCCGATTCCGAAAAGGATTTATTGATGCTTAAATGCACAGTATAAAAATCATGAAGCTGTCAATGGCCATTCTAAGCTGAACGCGCCTGCTCTCGTCAGATCGCAGACTGTTACCCAGCTTAGGGCCCGGTAAGTACTGGCATGGGAGACTGGCTGGGAATCACGGTTGTCGTTGACATTTTGCTCTATTGCTGCCTTCCGCTCCGATTCCGAAAATAATTTATTGATGCTTAAATCCACAGTATACAAGGTGTGAAGCTGTCGACGGCCATCCTAAGCTTAACGCGCCTGCTCTCGTCAGATCGCAGACTGGTACAGATCTTAGGGCCCGGTAAGTACCGGCATGGGACACTGGCTGGGAATCCCGGCTGCCGTTGACATTTTGCTCTGTTGCCGCCTTCCGCTCCGATTCTGAAAAGGATTTATTGATGCTTAAATGCACAGTATAAAGGGCATGAAGCTGTCAACGGCCATCCTAAGCTGAACGCGCCTGCTCTCGTCAGATCGCAGACTGCTACCCAGCTTAGGGCCCGGTAAGTACCAGCATGGGAGACTGGCTGGGAATCCCAGGTGTTGTTGACATTTTGCTCTGTAGCCGCCTTCCGCTCCGATTCCGAAAAGGATTTATTGATGCTTAAATCCACAGTATACAGGGTGTGAAGCCGTCTACGGCTATCCTAAGCTGAATGTGCCTGTTCTTGTCAGATCGCAGACTGCTGCCCGGCAAGTACGAGCATGGGAGACTGGCTGGCAATCCAAGGTGCTATTGACATTTTGCTCTGTTGCCGCCTTCCTCTCCGATTCCGAAAAGGATTTATTGATGCTTAAATGCACAGTATAAAAAGCATGAAGCTGTCAATGGCCATCCTAAGCTGAACGCGCCTGCTCTCGTTAAATCGCAGACTGCTACCCAGCTTAGGGCCCGGTAAGTACTGGCATAGGAGACTGGCTGGGAATCCCGGGTGCCATTGACATTTTGCTCTATTGCTGCCTTCCGCTCCGATTCCGAAAATAATTTATTGATGCTTAAATTCACAGTATACAAGGTGTGAAGCTGTCAACGGCCATCCTAAGCTGAACGCGCCTGCTCTCGTCAGATCGCAGACTGCTACCCAGCTTAGGGCCTGGTAAGTACCTGCATGGGAGACTGGCTGGGAATCCCGGGTGCAGTTGACATTTTAATCTGTTGCCGCATTCCGCTCCGATTCGGAAAAGGATTTATTGATGCTTAAATCCACAATGTACAGGGTGTGAAGCTGTCAACGGCCATCCTAAGCCTGAACGTGTCTGCTCTCCTCAGATCACAGACTGCTGCCCGGCAGTTACCGGCATGGGAGACTGGCTGGCAATACAAGGTGCCATTGACATTTTGCTCTGTTGCCGCCTTCCTCTCCGATTAATAAAAATATTTATTGATGCTTAAATCCACAATATACAAGGTGTGAAGATGTCAACGGCCATCCTAAGCTGAACGCGCCTGCTCTCGTCAGATCGCAGACTGCTACCCAGCTTAGGGCCCAGTAAGTACCGGCATGGGAGACTGGCTGGGAATCCCGGGTGCAGTTGACATTTTGCTCTGTTGCCGCCTTCCGTTCCGATTCCGAAAAGGATTTATTGATGCTTAAATGCACAGTATAAAAATCATGAAGCTGTCAATGGCCATCCTAAGCTGAACGCGCCTGCTCTCGTCAGATCGCAGACTGCTACCCACCTTAGGGCCCGGTAAGTACTTGCATGGGAGACTGGCTGGGAATCCCGGTTGCCGTTGACATTTTGCTCTATTGCTGCCTTCCGCTCCGATTCCTAAAATAATTTATTGATGCTTAAATCCACAGTATACAAGGTGTGAAGCTGTCGACGGCCATCCTAAGCTTAACGCGCCTGCTCTCGTCAGATCGCAGACTGGTACAGATCTTAGGGCCCGGTAAGTACCGGCATGGGACACTGGCTGGGAATCCCGGGTGCAGTTGACATTTTATTCTGTTGCCGCCTTCCGCTCCGATTCGGAAAAGGATTTATTGATGCTTAAATCCACAATATACAGGGTGTGAAGCTGTCAACGGCCATCCTAAGCCTGAACGTGCCTGCTCTCCTCAGATCGCAGACTGCTGCCCGGCAGTTACCGGCATGGGAAACTGGCTGGCAATCCAAGGTGCCATTGACATTTTGCTCTGTTGCCGCCTTCCTCTCCGATTAATAAAAATATTTATTGATGCTTAAATCCACAATATACAAGGTGTGAAGATGTCAACGGCCATCCTAAGCTGAACGCGCCTGCTTTCGTCAGATCGCAGGCCGCTACCCAGCTTAGGGCCCAGTAAGTACCGGCATGGGAGACTGGCTGGGAATCCCGGGTGCAGTTGACATTTTGCTCTGTTGCCGCCTTCCGTTCCGATTCCGAAAAGGATTTATTGATGCTTAAATGCACAGTATAAAAATCATGAAGCTGTCAATGGCCATCCTAAGCTGAACGCGCCTGCTCTCGTCAGATCGCAGACTGCTACCCAGCTTAGGGCCCGGTAAGTACTTGCATGGGAGACTGGCTGGGAATCCCGGTTGCCGTTGACATTTTGCTCTATTGCTGTCTTCCGCTCCGATTCCGAAAATAATTTATTGATGCTTAAATCCACAGTATACAAGGTGTGAAGCTGTCGACGGCCATCCTAAGCTTAACGCGCCTGCTCTCGTCAGATCGCAGACTGGTACAGATCTTAGGGCCCGGTAAGTACCGGCATGGGACACTGGCTGGGAATCCCGGGTGCAGTTGACATTTTATTCTGTTGCCGCCTTCCGCTCCGATTCGGAAAAGGATTTATTGATGCTTAAATCCACAATATACAAGGCGTGAAGATGTCAACGGCCATCCTAAGCTGAACGTGCCTGCTCTCGTCAGATCGCAGACTGCTACCCAGCTTCGGGCCTGGTAAGTACCAGCATGGGAGACTGGCTGGGAATCCAGGCTGCGTCGACATTTTGCTCTGTTTCTGCTCCGATTCCGAAAATTATTTATTGATGCTTAAATCCACAGTATACAAAGTGTGAAGCTGTCAACGGCCATCCTAAGCTTAACGCGCCTGCTCTCGTCAGATCGCAGACTGGTACAGATCTTAGGGCCCGGTAAGTACCGGCATGAGACACTGGCTGGGAATCCCGGCTGCCGTTGACATTTTGCTCTGTTGCCGCCTTCCGTTCCGATTCCGAAAAGGATTTATTGATGCTTAAATGCACAGTATACAAAGTGTGAAGCTGTCAACGGCCATCCTAAGCTGAACGCACCTGCTCTCGTCAGATCGCAGACTGCTACCCAGCTTAGGGCCCGGTAAGTACCAGCATGGGAGACTGGCTGGGAATCCCGGGTGCAGTTGACATTTTAATCTGTTGCCACCTTCCGCTCCGATTCGGAAAAGGATTTATTGATGCTTAAATCCACAATATACAGGGTGTGAAGCTGTCAACGGCCATCCTAAGCCTGAACGTGCCTGCTCTCCTCAGATCGCAGACTGCTGCCCGGCAGATACCGGCATGGGAGACTGGCTGGCAATCCAAGGTGCCATTGACATTTTGCTCTGTTGCCGCCTTCCTCTCCGATTAAAAAAAATATTTATTGATGCTTAAATCCACAATATACAAGGCGTGTAGATGTCAACAGCCATCCTAAGCTGAACGTGCCTGCTCTCGTCAGATCGCAGACTGCTACCCAGCTTAGGGCCCAGTAAGTACCGGCATGGGAGACTGGCTGGGAATCCCGGGTGCAGTTGACATTTTGCTCTGTTGAAGCCTTCCGTTCCGATTCCGAAAAGGATTTATTGATGCTTAAATGCGCAGTATAAAAAGCATGAAGCTGTCAATGGCCAACCTAAGCTGAACGCGCCTGCTCTCGTCAGATCGCAAACTGCTACCCAGCTTAGGACCCGGTAAGTACTTGCATGGGAGACTGGCTGGGAATCCCAGGTGCCGTTGACATTTTGCTCTATTGCTGCCTTCCGCTCCGATTCCGAAAAGAATTTATTGATGCTTAAATCCACAGTATACAAGGTGTGAAGCTGTCGACGGCCATCCTAAGCTTAACGCGCCTGCTCTCGTCAGATCGCAGACTGGTACAGATCTTAGGGCCCGGTAAGTACCGGCATGGGACACTGGCTGGGAATCCCGGCTGCCGTTGACATTTTGCTCTGTTGCCGCCTTCCGTTCCGATTCCGAAAAGGATTTATTGATGCTTAAATGCGCAGTATAAAAAGCATGAAGCTGTCAATGGCCAACCTAAGCTGAACGCGCCTGCTCTCGTCAGATTGCAAACTGCTACCCAGCTTAGGACCCGGTAAGTACTTGCATGGGAGACTGGCTGGGAATCCCAGGTGCCGTTGACATTTTGCTCTATTGCTGCCTTCCGCTCCGATTCCGAAAAGAATTTATTGATGCTTAAATCCACAGTATACAAGGTGTGAAGCTGTCGACGGCCATCCTAAGCTTAACGCGCCTGCTCTCGTCAGATCGCAGACTGGTACAGATCTTAGGGCCCGGTAAGTACCGGCATGGGACACTGGCTGGGAATCCCGGCTGCCGTTGACATTTTGCTCTGTTGCCGCCTTCCGTTCCGATTCCGAAAAGGATTTATTGATGCTTAAATCCACAGTATACAAGGTGTGAAGCTGTCAACGGCCATCCTAAGCTGAACGCGCCTGCTCTCGTCAGATTGCAGACTGCTACCCAGCTTAGGGCTTGGTAAGTACCAGCATGGGAGACTGGCTGTGAATCTCAGGTGTTGTTGACTTTTTGCTCTGTAGCTCTGTAGACATTTTGCTCCGATTCGGAAATGGATTTATTGATGCTTAAATCCACAATATACAGGGTGTGAAGCCGTCTACGGCTATCCTAAGCTGAATGCGCCTGTTCTTGTCAGATCGCAGACTGCTGCCCGGCAAGTACGGGCGTGGGAGACTGGCTGGCAATCCAAGGTGCTATTGACATTTTGATCTGTTGCCGCCTTCCTCTCCGATTAAAATTTTTTTTTATTGATGCTTAAATCTACAGTATACAAGGCGTGAAGATGTCAACCGCCATCCTAAGCTGAACGCGCCTGCTCTCGTCAGATCGCAGACTGCTACCCAGCTTAGGGCCCGGTAAGTACTGGCATGGGAGACTGGCTGGGAATCCCGGGTGCCGTTGACATTTTGCTCTATTGCTGCCTTCCGCTCCGATTCCGAAAATAATTTATTGATGCTTAAATCCACAGTATACAAGGTGTGAAGCTGTCGACGGACATCCTAAGCTTAACGCGCCTGCTCTCGTTAGATCGCAGACTGGTACAGATCTTAGGGCCCGGTAAGTACCGGCATGGGACACTGGCTGGGAATTCCGGCTGCCGTTGACATTTTGCTCTGTTGCCGCCTTCCGTTCCGATTCCGAAAAGGATTTATTGATGCTTAAATGCACAGTATAAAGGACGAGAAGATGTCAACGGCCAACCTAAGCTGAACGCGCCTGCTCTCATCAGATCGCAGACTGCTACCCAGCGTAGGGCCCGGTAAGTACCAGCATGGGAGAGTGACTGGGAATCGCAGGTGTCGTTGACATTTTGCTCTGTTGCCGCCTTCCGCTCCGATTCCGTAAAGGTTTTATTGATGCTTAAATCCACAGTATACAGGGTGTGAAGATGTCTACGGCCATCCTAAGCTGAATGTGTCTGTTCTCGTCAGATCGCAGACTGCTACCCAGCTTCGGGCCTGGTAAGTACTAGCATGGGAGACTGGCTGGGAATCCTGGGTGCAGTTGACATTTTGCTCTGTTTCTGCTCCGATTCCGAAAATTATTTATTGATGCTTAAAGCCACAGTATACAAAATGTGAAGCTGTCAACGGCCATCCTAAGCTGAACGCGCCTGCTCTCGTCAGATCGCAGACTGCTACCCAGCTTAGGGCCTGGTAAGTACCAGCATGGGAGACTGGCTGGGAATCCCGGGTGCAGTTGACATTTTAATCTGTTGCCGCCTTCCGCTCCGATTCGGAAAAGGATTTATTGATGCTTAAATCCACAATATACAGGGTGTGAAGCTGTCAACGGCCATCCTAAGCTGAACGTGTCTGCTCTCCTCAGATCGCAGACTGCTGCCCGGCAGATACCGGCGTGGGAGACTGGCTGGCAATCCAAGGTGCCATTGACATTTTGCTCTGTTGCCGCCTTCCTCTCCGATTAATAAAAATATTTATTGATGCTTAAATCCACAATATACAACGCGTGAAGATGTCAACGGCCATCCTAAGCTGAATGCGCCTGCTCTCGTCAGATCGCAGACTGCTACCCAGCTTAGGGCCCAGTAAGTACCGGCATGGGAGACTGGCTGGGAATCCCGGGTGTAGTTGACATTTTGCTCTGTTGTCGCCTTCCGTTCCGATTCCGAAAAGGATTTATTGATGCTTAAATGCACAGTATAAAAATCATGAAGCTGTCAATGGCCATTCTAAGCTGAACGCGCCTGCTCTCGTCAGATCGCAGACTGTTACCCAGCTTAGGGCCCGGTAAGTACTGGCATGGGAGACTGGCTGGGAATCACGGTTGTCGTTGACATTTTGCTCTATTGCTGCCTTCCGCTCCGATTCCGAAAATAATTTATTGATGCTTAAATCCACAGTATACAAGGTGTGAAGCTGTCGACGGCCATCCTAAGCTTAACGCGCCTGCTCTCGTCAGATCGCAGACTGGTACAGATCTTAGGGCCCGGTAAGTACCGGCATGGGACACTGGCTGGGAATCCCGGCTGCCGTTGACATTTTGCTCTGTTGCCGCCTTCCGCTCCGATTCTGAAAAGGATTTATTGATGCTTAAATGCACAGTATAAAGGGCATGAAGCTGTCAACGGCCATCCTAAGCTGAACGCGCCTGCTCTCGTCAGATCGCAGACTGCTACCCAGCTTAGGGCCCGATAAGTACCAGCATGGGAGACTGGCTGGGAATCTCAGGTGTTGTTGACATTTTGCTCTGTAGCCGCCTTCCGCTCCGATTCCGAAAAGGATTTATTGATGCTTAAATCCACAGTATACAGGGTGTGAAGCCGTCTACGGCTATCCTAAGCTGAATGTGCCTGTTCTTGTCAGATCGCAGACTGCTGCCCGGCAAGTACGAGCATGGGAGACTGGCTGGCAATCCAAGGTGCTATTGACATTTTGCTCTGTTGCCGCCTTCCTCTCCGATTCCGAAAAGGATTTATTGATGCTTAAATGCACAGTATAAAAAGCATGAAGCTGTCAATGGCCATCCTAAGCTGAACGCGCCTGCTCTCGTCAAATCGCAGACTGCTACCCAGCTTAGGGCCCGGTAAGTACTGGCATAGGAGACTGGCTGGGAATCCCGGGTGCCGTTGACATTTTGCTCTATTGCTGCCTTCCGCTCCGATTCCGAAAATAATTTATTGATGCTTAAATTCACAGTATACAAGGTGTGAAGCTGTCAACGGCCATCCTAAGCTGAACGCGCCTGCTCTCGTCAGATCGCAGACTGCTACCCAGCTTAGGGCCTGGTAAGTACCTGCATGGGAGACTGGCTGGGAATCCCGGGTGCAGTTGACATTTTAATCTGTTGCCGCATTCCGCTCCGATTCGGAAAAGGATTTATTGATGCTTAAATCCACAATGTACAGGGTGTGAAGCTGTCAACGGCCATCCTAAGCCTGAACGTGTCTGCTCTCCTCAGATCACAGACTGCTGCCCGGCAGTTACCGGCATGGGAGACTGGCTGGCAATACAAGGTGCCATTGACATTTTGCTCTGTTGCCGCCTTCCTCTCCGATTAATAAAAATTATTTATTGATGCTTAAATCCACAGTATACAAAGTGTGAAGCTGTCAACGGCCATCCTAAGCTGAACGTGCCTGCTCTCGTCAGATCGCAGACTGCTACCCAGCTTAGGGCCCGGTAAGTACCAGCATGGGAGACTGGCTGGGAATCCCGGGTGCAGTTGACATTTTAATCTGTTGCCACCTTCCGCTCCGATTCGGAAAAGGATTTATTGATGCTTAAATCCACAATATACAGGGTGTGAAGCTGTCAACGGCCATCCTAAGCCTGAACGTGCCTGCTCTCCTCAGATCGCAGACTGCTGCCCGGCAGATACCGGCATGGGAGACTGGCTGGCAATCCAAGGTGCCATTGACATTTTGCTCTGTTGCCGCCTTCCTCTCCGATTAAAAAAAATATTTATTGATGCTTAAATCCACAATATACAAGGCGTGTAGATGTCAACAGCCATCCTAAGCTGAACGTGCCTGCTCTCGTCAGATCGCAGACTGCTACCCAGATTAGGGCCCAGTAAGTACCGGCATGGGAGACTGGCTGGGAATCCCGGGTGCAGTTGACATTTTGCTCTGTTGAAGCCTTCCGTTCCGATTCCGAAAAGGATTTATTGATGCTTAAATGCGCAGTATAAAAAGCATGAAGCTGTCAATGGCCTACCTAAGCTGAACGCGCCTGCTCTCGTCAGATCGCAAACTGCTACCCAGCTTAGGACCCGGTAAGTACTTGCATGGGAGACTGGCTGGGAATCCCAGGTGCCGTTGACATTTTGCTCTATTGCTGCCTTCCGCTCCGATTCCGAAAAGAATTTATTGATGCTTAAATCCACAGTATACAAGGTGTGAAGCTGTCGACGGCCATCCTAAGCTTAACGCGCCTGCTCTCGTCAGATCGCAGACTGGTACAGATCTTAGGGCCCGGTAAGTACCGGCATGGGACACTGGCTGGGAATTCCGGCTGCCGTTGACATTTTGCTCTGTTGCCGCCTTCCGTTCCGATTCCGAAAAGGATTTATTGATGCTTAAATGCGCAGTATAAAAAGCATGAAGCTGTCCATGGCCAACCTAAGCTGAACGCGCCTGCTCTCGTCAGATTGCAAACTGCTACCCAGCTTAGGACCCGGTAAGTACTTGCATGGGAGACTGGCTGGGAATCCCAGGTGCCGTTGACATTTTGCTCTATTGCTGCCTTCCGCTCCGATTCCGAAAAGAATTTATTGATGCTTAAATCCACAGTATACAAGGTGTGAAGCTGTCGACGGCCATCCTAAGCTTAACGCGCCTGCTCTCGTCAGATCGCAGACTGGTACAGATCTTAGGGCCCGGTAAGTACCGGCATGGGACACTGGCTGGGAATCCCGGCTGCCGTTGACATTTTGCTCTGTTGCCGCCTTCCGTTCCGATTCCGAAAAGGATTTATTGATGCTTAAATCCACAGTATACAAGGTGTGAAGCTGTCAACGGCCATCCTAAGCTGAACGTGCCTGCTCTCGTCAGATCGCAGACTGCTACCCAGCTTAGGGCTTGGTAAGTACCAGCATGGGAGACTGGCTGTGAATCTCAGGTGTTGTTGACATTTTGCTCTGTAGCTCTGTAGACATTTTGCTCCGATTCGGAAATGGATTTATTGATGCTTAAATCCACAATATACAGGGTGTGAAGCCGTCTACGGCTATCCTAAGCTGAATGCGCCTGTTCTTGTCAGATCGCAGACTGCTGCCCGGCAAGTACGGGCATGGGAGACTGGCTGGCAATCCAAGGTGCTATTGACATTTTGATCTGTTGCCGCCTTCCTCTCCGATTAAAATTTTTTTTTATTGATGCTTAAATCTACAGTATACAAGGCGTGAAGATGTCAACCGCCATCCTAAGCTGAACGCAGCTGCTCTCGTCAGATCGCAGACTGCTACCCAGCTTAGGGCCCAGTAAGTACTGGCATGGGAGACTGGCTGGGAATCCCGGGTGCCGTTGACATTTTGCTCTATTGCTGCCTTCCGCTCCGATTCCGAAAATAATTTATTGATGCTTAAATCCACAGTATACAAGGTGTGAAGCTGTCGACGGACATCCTAAGCTTAACGCGCCTGCTCTCGTTAGATCGCAGACTGGTACAGATCTTAGGGCCCGGTAAGTACCGGCATGGGACACTGGCTGGGAATCCCGGCTGCCGTTGACATTTTGCTCTGTTGCCGCCTTCCGTTCCGATTCCGAAAAGGATTTATTGATGCTTAAATGCACAGTATAAAGGACGAGAAGATGTCAACGGCCAACCTAAGCTGAACGCGCCTGCTCTCATCAGATCGCAGACTGCTACCCAGCGTAGGGCCCGGTAAGTACCAGCATGGGAGAGTGACTGGGAATCGCAGGTGTCGTTGACATTTTGCTCTGTTGCCGCCTTCCGCTCCGATTCCGTAAAGGTTTTATTGATGCTTAAATCCACAGTATACAGGGTGTGAAGATGTCTACGGCCATCCTAAGCTGAATGTGTCTGTTCTCGTCAGATCGCAGACTGCTACCCAGCTTCGGGCCTGGTAAGTACTAGCATGGGAGACTGGCTGGGAATCCTGGGTGCAGTTGACATTTTGCTCTGTTTCTGCTCCGATTCCGAAAATTATTTATTGATGCTTAAATCCACAGTATACAAAGTGTGAAGCTGTCAACGGCCATCCTAAGCTGAACGTGCCTGCTCTCGTCAGATCGCAGACTGCTACCCAGCTTAGGGCCCAGTAAGTACCAGCATGGGAGACTGGCTGGGAATCCCAGGTGTCGTTGTCATTTTGCTCTATTGCTGCCTTACGCTCCGATTCCGAAAATGATTTATTGATGCTTAAATCCACAGTATACAGGGTGTGAACATGTCTTCGGCCATCCTAAGCTGAATGCGCCTGTTCTCGTCAGATCGCAGATTGCTACCCAGCTTCGGGCCTGGTAAGTACCAGCATGGGAGACTGGCTGGGAATCCCGGGTGCAGTTGACATTTTGCTCTGTTTCTGCTCCGATTCCGAAAATTATTTATTGATGCTTAAATCCACAGTATACAAAGTGTGAAGCTGTCAACGGCCATCCTAAGCTGAACGCGCCTGCTCTCGTCAGATCGCAGACTGCTACCCAGCTTAGGGCCTGGTAAGTACCAGCATGGGAGACTGGCTGGGAATCCCGGGTGCAGTTGACATTTTAATCTGTTGCCGCCTTCCGCTCCGATTCGGAAAAGGATTTATTGATGCTTAAATCCACAATATACAGGGTGTGAAGCTGTCAACGGCCATCCTAAGCTGAACGTGTCTGCTCTCCTCAGATCGCAGACTGCTGCCCGGCAGATACCGGCGTGGGAGACTGGCTGGCAATCCAAGGTGCCATTGACATTTTGCTCTGTTGCCGCCTTCCTCTCCGATTAATAAAAATATTTATTGATGCTTAAATCCACAATATACAACGCGTGAAGATGTCAACGGCCATCCTAAGCTGAATGCGCCTGCTCTCGTCAGATCGCAGACTGCTACCCAGCTTAGGGCCCAGTAAGTACCGGCATGGGAGACTGGCTGGGAATCCCGGGTGTAGTTGACATTTTGCTCTGTTGTCGCCTTCCGTTCCGATTCCGAAAAGGATTTATTGATGCTTAAATGCACAGTATAAAAATCATGAAGCTGTCAATGGCCATTCTAAGCTGAACGCGCCTGCTCTCGTCAGATCGCAGACTGTTACCCAGCTTAGGGCCCGGTAAGTACTGGCATGGGAGACTGGCTGGGAATCACGGTTGTCGTTGACATTTTGCTCTATTGCTGCCTTCCGCTCCGATTCCGAAAATAATTTATTGATGCTTAAATCCACAGTATACAAGGTGTGAAGCTGTCGACGGCCATCCTAAGCTTAACGCGCCTGCTCTCGTCAGATCGCAGACTGGTACAGATCTTAGGGCCCGGTAAGTACCGGCATGGGACACTGGCTGGGAATCCCGGCTGCCGTTGACATTTTGCTCTGTTGCCGCCTTCCGCTCCGATTCTGAAAAGGATTTATTGATGCTTAAATGCACAGTATAAAGGGCATGAAGCTGTCAACGGCCATCCTAAGCTGAACGCGCCTGCTCTCGTCAGATCGCAGACTGCTACCCAGCTTAGGGCCCGGTAAGTACCAGCATGGGAGACTGGCTGGGAATCCCAGGTGTTGTTGACATTTTGCTCTGTAGCCGCCTTCCGCTCCGATTCCGAAAAGGATTTATTGATGCTTAAATCCACAGTATACAGGGTGTGAAGCCGTCTACGGCTATCCTAAGCTGAATGTGCCTGTTCTTGTCAGATCGCAGACTGCTGCCCGGCAAGTACGAGCATGGGAGACTGGCTGGCAATCCAAGGTGCTATTGACATTTTGCTCTGTTGCCGCCTTCCTCTCCGATTCCGAAAAGGATTTATTGATGCTTAAATGCACAGTATAAAAAGCATGAAGCTGTCAATGGCCATCCTAAGCTGAACGCGCCTGCTCTCGTTAAATCGCAGACTGCTACCCAGCTTAGGGCCCGGTAAGTACTGGCATAGGAGACTGGCTGGGAATCCCGGGTGCCATTGACATTTTGCTCTATTGCTGCCTTCCGCTCCGATTCCGAAAATAATTTATTGATGCTTAAATTCACAGTATACAAGGTGTGAAGCTGTCAACGGCCATCCTAAGCTGAACGCGCCTGCTCTCGTCAGATCGCAGACTGCTACCCAGCTTAGGGCCTGGTAAGTACCTGCATGGGAGACTGGCTGGGAATCCCGGGTGCAGTTGACATTTTAATCTGTTGCCGCATTCCGCTCCGATTCGGAAAAGGATTTATTGATGCTTAAATCCACAATGTACAGGGTGTGAAGCTGTCAACGGCCATCCTAAGCCTGAACGTGTCTGCTCTCCTCAGATCACAGACTGCTGCCCGGCAGTTACCGGCATGGGAGACTGGCTGGCAATACAAGGTGCCATTGACATTTTGCTCTGTTGCCGCCTTCCTCTCCGATTAATAAAAATATTTATTGATGCTTAAATCCACAATATACAAGGTGTGAAGATGTCAACGGCCATCCTAAGCTGAACGCGCCTGCTCTCGTCAGATCGCAGACTGCTACCCAGCTTAGGGCCCAGTAAGTACCGGCATGGGAGACTGGCTGGGAATCCCGGGTGCAGTTGACATTTTGCTCTGTTGCCGCCTTCCGTTCCGATTCCGAAAAGGATTTATTGATGCTTAAATGCACAGTATAAAAATCATGAAGCTGTCAATGGCCATCCTAAGCTGAACGCGCCTGCTCTCGTCAGATCGCAGACTGCTACCCACCTTAGGGCCCGGTAAGTACTTGCATGGGAGACTGGCTGGGAATCCCGGTTGCCGTTGACATTTTGCTCTATTGCTGCCTTCCGCTCCGATTCCTAAAATAATTTATTGATGCTTAAATCCACAGTATACAAGGTGTGAAGCTGTCGACGGCCATCCTAAGCTTAACGCGCCTGCTCTCGTCAGATCGCAGACTGGTACAGATCTTAGGGCCCGGTAAGTACCGGCATGGGACACTGGCTGGGAATCCCGGGTGCAGTTGACATTTTATTCTGTTGCCGCCTTCCGCTCCGATTCGGAAAAGGATTTATTGATGCTTAAATCCACAATATACAGGGTGTGAAGCTGTCAACGGCCATCCTAAGCCTGAACGTGCCTGCTCTCCTCAGATCGCAGACTGCTGCCCGGCAGTTACCGGCATGGGAAACTGGCTGGCAATCCAAGGTGCCATTGACATTTTGCTCTGTTGCCGCCTTCCTCTCCGATTAATAAAAATATTTATTGATGCTTAAATCCACAATATACAAGGTGTGAAGATGTCAACGGCCATCCTAAGCTGAACGCGCCTGCTTTCGTCAGATCGCAGGCCGCTACCCAGCTTAGGGCCCAGTAAGTACCGGCATGGGAGACTGGCTGGGAATCCCGGGTGCAGTTGACATTTTGCTCTGTTGCCGCCTTCCGTTCCGATTCCGAAAAGGATTTATTGATGCTTAAATGCACAGTATAAAAATCATGAAGCTGTCAATGGCCATCCTAAGCTGAACGCGCCTGCTCTCGTCAGATCGCAGACTGCTACCCAGCTTAGGGCCCGGTAAGTACTTGCATGGGAGACTGGCTGGGAATCCCGGTTGCCGTTGACATTTTGCTCTATTGCTGTCTTCCGCTCCGATTCCGAAAATAATTTATTGATGCTTAAATCCACAGTATACAAGGTGTGAAGCTGTCGACGGCCATCCTAAGCTTAACGCGCCTGCTCTCGTCAGATCGCAGACTGGTACAGATCTTAGGGCCCGGTAAGTACCGGCATGGGACACTGGCTGGGAATCCCGGGTGCAGTTGACATTTTATTCTGTTGCCGCCTTCCGCTCCGATTCGGAAAAGGATTTATTGATGCTTAAATCCACAATATACAAGGCGTGAAGATGTCAACGGCCATCCTAAGCTGAACGTGCCTGCTCTCGTCAGATCGCAGACTGCTACCCAGCTTCGGGCCTGGTAAGTACCAGCATGGGAGACTGGCTGGGAATCCAGGCTGCGTCGACATTTTGCTCTGTTTCTGCTCCGATTCCGAAAATTATTTATTGATGCTTAAATCCACAGTATACAAAGTGTGAAGCTGTCAACGGCCATCCTAAGCTTAACGCGCCTGCTCTCGTCAGATCGCAGACTGGTACAGATCTTAGGGCCCGGTAAGTACCGGCATGAGACACTGGCTGGGAATCCCGGCTGCCGTTGACATTTTGCTCTGTTGCCGCCTTCCGTTCCGATTCCGAAAAGGATTTATTGATGCTTAAATGCACAGTATACAAAGTGTGAAGCTGTCAACGGCCATCCTAAGCTGAACGCACCTGCTCTCGTCAGATCGCAGACTGCTACCCAGCTTAGGGCCCGGTAAGTACCAGCATGGGAGACTGGCTGGGAATCCCGGGTGCAGTTGACATTTTAATCTGTTGCCACCTTCCGCTCCGATTCGGAAAAGGATTTATTGATGCTTAAATCCACAATATACAGGGTGTGAAGCTGTCAACGGCCATCCTAAGCCTGAACGTGCCTGCTCTCCTCAGATCGCAGACTGCTGCCCGGCAGTTACCGGCATGGGAGACTGGCTGGCAATCCAAGGTGCCATTGACATTTTGCTCTGTTGCCGCCTTCCTCTCCGATTAATAAAAATATTTATTGATGCTTAAATCCGCAATAAACAAGGCATGAAGATGTCAACGGCCATCCTCAGCTGAACGCGCATGCTCTCGTCAGATTGCAGACTGCTACCCAGCTAAGGGCCCGGTAAGTACCAGCATGGGAGACTGGCTGGGAATCCCAGGTGTTGTTGACATTTTGCTCTGTAGCCGCCTTCCGCTCCGATTCCGAAAAGGATTTATTGATGCTTAAATGCACAGTATAAAAAGCATGAAGCTGTCAATGGCCATCCTAAGCTGAACATGCCTGCTCTTGTCAGATCGCAGACGGCTACCCAGCTTAGGGCCCGGTAAGTACTGGCATGGGAGACTGGCTGGGAATCCAGGGTGCAGTTGACATTTTGCTCTGTTGCCGCCTTCCGCTCCGATTCGGAAAAGGATTTATTGATGCTTAAATGCACAGTATAAAAAGCATGAAGCTGTCAACGGCCATCCTAAGCTGAACGCGCCTGCTCTCGTCAGATCGGACCCAGCTTAGGGCCCGGTAAGTACTGGCATAGGAGACTGGCTGGGAATCCCGGGCGCCGTTGACATTTTGCTCTATTGCTGCCTTCCGCTCCGATTCCGAAAAGAATTTATTGATGCTTAAATCCACAGTAGACAAGGTGTGAAGCTGTTGACGGCCATCCTAAGCTGAACGCGCCTGCTCTCGTCAGATCGCAGACTGCTACCCAGCTTAGGGCCCGGTAAGTACCAGCATGGGAGACTGGCTTGGAATCCCAGGTGTCTTTGACATTTTGCTCTGTTGCCGCCTTACGCTCCGATTCCGAAAAGGATTTATTGATGCTTAAATCCACAGTATACAGGGTGTGAAGATGTCTACGGCCATCCTAAGCTGAATGCGCCTGTTCTCGTCAGATCGCAGACTGCTACCCAGCTTCGGGCCTGGTAAGTACCAGCATGGGAGACTGGCTGGGAATCCCGGGTGCAGTTGACATTTTGCTCTGTTTCTGCTCCGATTCCGAAAATTATTTATTGATGCTCAAATCCACAGTATACAAAGTGTGAAGCTGTCAACGGCCATCCTAAGCTGAACGCGCCTGCTCTCGTCAGATCGCAGACTGCTACCCAGCTTAGGGCCCGGTAAGTACCAGCATGGGAGACTGGCTGGGAATCCCAGGTGTTGTTGACATTTTGCTCTGTAGCCGCCTTCCGCTTCGATTCCGAAAAGGATTTATTGATGCTTAAATCCACAGTATACAGGGTGTGAAGCAGTCTACGGCTATCCTAAGCTGAATGTGCCTGTTCTTGTCAGATCGCAGACTGCTGCCCAGCAAGTACGGGCATGGGAGACTGGCTGGCAATTCAAGGTGCTATTGACATTTTGCTCTGTTGCCGCCTTCCTCTCCGATTCCGAAAAGGATTTATTGATGCTTAAATGCACAGTATAAAAAGCATGAAGCTGTCAACGGCCATCCTAAGCTGAACGCGCCTGCTCTCATCAGATCGGACCCAGCTTAGGGCCCGGTAAGTACTGGCATAGGAGACTGGCTGGGAATCCCGGGCGCCATTGACATTTTGCTCTATTGCTGCCTTCCGCTCCGATTCCGAAAATAATTTATTGATGCTTAAATCCACAGTATACAAGGTGTGAAGCTGTCGACGGCCATCCTAAGCTTAACGCGCCTGCTCTCGTCAGATCGCAGACTGGTACAGATCTGCCGTTGACATTTTGCTCTGTTGCCGCCTTCCGTTCCGATTCCGAAAAGGATTTATTGATGCTTAAATGCACAGTATAAAGGGTGAGAAGCTGTCAACGGCCATCCTAAGCTGAATGCGCCTGCTCTCGTCAGATCGCAGACTGCTACCCAGCTTAGGGCCCGGTAAGTACCAGCATGGGAGACTGGCTGGGAATCCCAGGTGTTGTTGACATTTTGCTCTGTAGCCGCCTTCCGCTTCGATTCCGAAAAGGATTTATTGATGCTTAAATCCACAGTATACAGGGTGTGAAGCCGTCTACGGCTATCCTAAGCTGAATGTGCCTGTTCTTATCAGATTGCAGACTGCTGCCCGGCAAGTACAGGCATGGGAGACTGGCTGGCAATCCAAGGTGCTATTGACATTTTGCTCTGTTGCCGCCTTCCTCTCCAATTCCGAAAAGGATTTATTGATGCTTAAATACACAGTATAAAAAGCATGAAGCTGTCAATGGCCATCCTAAGCTGAACGCGCCTGCTCTCGTCAGATCGTAGACTGCTTCCCAGCTTAGGGCCCGGTAAGTACTGGCATGGGAGACTGGCTGGGAATCCCAGGTGCCGTTGACATTTTGCTCTATTGCTGCCTTCCGCTCCGATTCCGAAAAGAATTTATTGATGCTTAAATCCACTGTATACAAGGTGTGAAGCTGTCGACGGCCATCCTAAGCTTAACGCGCCTGCTCTCGTCAGATCGTAGACTGGTACAGATCTTTCGGCCCGGTAAGTATCGGCATGGGACACTGGCTGGGAATCCCGGCTGCCGTTGACATTTTGCTCTGTTGCCGCCTTCCGTTCCGATTCCGAAAAGGATTTATTTATTTTTTTTTTTTAATTCAAAGTTTTTTATTGGTTTTTCACTTGTTATCAAACGTCACAGAATTAGACAGGAATTCAATCATATTATAAAGAATGAGTAGCACAACATTACATCTTAAGATTCCCACTTCTGAGGAAACCATGCTAACATCTGTGAGAATATAGCAAATTGTGGTTAGAACAGAAAATAAAATAACAATAATAATAATAATAAAGGTGTGAGCTACTTTACCAGATCGTGTAGCACATCACTCACGGTTCCAAATAGATCAAGAACTAAGTAATAGAACATAATAAGAGTACAGAAGTTCAGACCTAAGTTGTCATCTGCCCAGGTGAGAACACTACGTATAATGGGGAGTTGACATCCAAGATTTCCATCGAGTCAGAAATTTGTCATGCGTATATGTAGCTAAGGAGAAAGCCTTTTCATAGTTACAGATGAGGTTCAAGAGGTTGACTACTTCACTGAGGGAGGGAATTTTTTCCGATTTCCAGTTTCTGACTATATGTAATTTGGCAGCCATATATAAGTGGGCAAGAGGATACCGCACCTCACAAGGGACCGTATCAAAGTTCATGAGGAGAAGGACCTCCTCCGGGGCAAGGGTGTTCGGAGACTGCAGCATTTTGGTGGATAGCATTTCAATCCCCTTCCATAAATCCTTGAGGCGAGGGCATTCCCATAAAGTGTGAAGGAGTGAGCCAACCCCACCACAACCACGCCAACACAAGTTAGAAACAGTATTGTCAATGAGATGAAGTCTGGAGGGTGTGTAATACCATTTATAAATCGTTTTTGATACAGCTTCCTGGTGGTTCGTAGATCTGAACAGTGTACGTGAATAGTTCAGCGCAGTGGACCACTGCTCTAGCGTAAAATCCTTCCCCAGATCAGATTCCCACTTTGTCATGTAATGATGTTTGGATAAGGCACATTTATCATGGAGAACATTATAAAAGAAGGTAATACCCTTTTTCGAGTCACTATTTAGATAAGTGAGTATGTCTCTCGGGATCTGGTGTTGGGAAGAGAAGTCTCTGGTCAGCAGACTACGCATTTGTAAGCTTTTATAGAATTCCCTATGGGGAACGTGAAAAGTAGCGTGTAAGGTGGGAAAATGAACATCTCCCTCTGGGGACAGTAGATCTTGGGCATTGTTAATGCCATATGTTTCCCAATGACGAATCTGCAGGTCCGGGATCAGGTATTCTAGGTAGTCAAGTGAGAAGGTCTTAAGAGGGCAGGGAATGCAAAATAACTTTTGACGCAGAGCATACCTCCACGCTGCATCAGATGAAGATACAGACAGGAGGTGCGACTTGGGGGGCTGTCGACCCCTCAATTGTAATAACATGCGGGATCTCAGAGAGATAGGAAGGGAGGAGTAGGACTCCACCTCCACCCATAATTTTTCAGTATTGTTAGACCACCAATTGGTAATGTGGTCCAAATGGCATGCCATTAGGTAGTCCTCCAAGTGCGGTAAGCCGAGGCCCCCCCCTCTCCTATGTAAGGTCATTATGCGTCTAGCAATGCGAGGTCTTCTGTTTTGCCAGATAAATCGTGAGAGGTGTTTGTCAAGGGCAGAGAGATACTTTTTAGGAAGAATAATCGGGATAGTTCTAAACAAGTACAACAGTTTTGGAAGCAGCATCATTTTAAACGTTGCCAGTCGCCCAAACCATGAAGGTATAGATTTGGCATAGTCTTGCATGGAGCTATACAGGGATTGGGCAAGTGGCAAGAAATTGTTATGGAACAGTTTAGTTGTAGGGTGGGTAAGGCGGATACCTAAGTAGGATAATGCGGAAGGTTGCCAATCTAACGGAAACTTTTTACGTAGGGAGGAGATAAGGCGGGGATTTAAGGCTACTGGCATAATCTGGGATTTGGATGTATTCAGTTTATAGTAGGAGAGTGCGCTAAATGTCTCTATGGTCGAGAATAGGTGAGGTAAGGAGTCCTCTGCGTCCGTCAAGGTCAGCATCACATCGTCGGCAAAGAGCGCCAGTTTATGTTCAGTCGGTCCTATCCGTATACCTTTGACATTGGGATTCTCTCTAATGGCCTGGGCCAGTGGTTCAATGGATAGTGTGAACAGCAAAGGGGAAAATGGACAACCTTGTCTGGTCCCATTCGACAGGGTGAACTGGTTAGATAGGGCTCCATTGGTGAAAACCTGCGCCGCCGGGTTAGAGTACAATGCTGCAATCGCCGTCACAATGGAGCCCGAAAATCCGTATGAACGGAGCGCTGAGAAAGCATATCGCCAGTTCACCCTATCGAATGCCTTTTCGGCAT
Source organism: Hyla sarda (assembly GCF_029499605.1). Classification (NCBI taxonomy): domain Eukaryota; kingdom Metazoa; phylum Chordata; class Amphibia; order Anura; family Hylidae; genus Hyla; species Hyla sarda. Next base: position 261,487,221 of record NC_079189.1, read on the forward strand.
CCAATGTCAGGAAAACAGACGGGACTTTGTAATGTTCGCAATGTTGGAGAAGAGAGATCACCTTTCTCGTATTATCCGGGGCCTGTCTGCCATTAGTAAACCCCACTTGATCCCTATGTAGCAGTTGGGGAATAATTGGTTTTAGACGTTCCGCTAGTATTTTCGCATAAATTTTCACATCACTGTTAAGCAGCGAAATAGGGCGGAAATTCGATGTCTGTTCAGTACTCTTACCCGGCTTGGGGATGGTTGTGATAAGGGCCGATAACATCTCTTTGGGTAAAGTGCCCGACTCCATCGCCCCACCAAACACCCTCAGCAGGTAAGGGACTAAAATCCCACAAAATTTACGGTAGTATTCGTTAGGCAACCCATCAGGTCCTGGCGCCTTATTCACTGGGAGCGAGTTGATCGCTTTTAGAATTTCTGCAGGAGTAATCGGTGAATTGAGGCAGTCGAGCACGGGTTTGTCAACTCGAGGGAGCCGTATGGTGGACAAGAAGCCATCAATGGCCTCCTGGGTCGGCTGCGGGGTGTTCAAGTCCGTGTGCAAGTTGTAAAGCTTCTCATAATAATCTCTAAAGGCATTAGCTATACCTCTAGGAGAGGCCACAGGTGTACCTGATAGCGGGTGTTTGATACAAGCTATTCGTTGCTTGAGGTGAGCTGGTTTAATCCTCTTTGCTAATAGAGAACCCGGTTTGTTATCGTGAGAATAGTACTTTAATCTAGTCTTTTTAAAGCTCCTTTCACATTGATACAATAGAAGCCTACGGAGATGCATACGCTCGTTCATCAAATCTGTCAAAGTTTGTGGCGAGGGAACTCCTTTATGTATAGCCTCCAATGTAGCAATGCGATCAATAGCTGTCGTAATTTGAGTAGTCCGCTGACGTTTGAGGATAGAACCTAACTGTATGAAGGTGCCTCTGATAACTGGCTTATGGGCCAGCCATATCGTGTTTTTGTCAGTAGTAGGAGAATCATTTAGGGAGAAATAGTCTAACAGGGCAGACTCAATTTTCTTGGAGTGTTCTGAATGTGAGATAATGTGTGTGTTCGCCCTCCAAACGAAGTCACTATGTTTTGGAGACTGCTCTGAGAATGATACATTTACAGGGGCATGGTCGCTCCAAGTAATTTGTCCTATGGACGTGTCTAGTGTTTTATCAAGGAGAGACCTGCTCACTAGTATCATATCAATACGTGAGTAAGAGCGAAATCTGGGGGAGAAGTATGTATAATCCCTCTCTGTGGCATGCTGCAGCCTCCAAACATCAAACAAGTCCTGGTCGCCCAGTAGGGAATTAAGGGAGAAAGATCTATGGGAGGATTGATCCGACAGGTCCACAGTGGGATTAGAGATCGAATTGAAATCCCCACACACTACGACCTCACCTCTTTTGTGAAGATCAAGGAGTCTGAACACCTTCCTCAGGAACCGATTTTGTCTAGAATTTGGAGCATACAGATTAACAATTGTGTACTCGACATTGTCAATATAGCATACCAATAGGACATATCTACTATGCGGGTCAATAATACACTTTGTAATCTGGAAGGCAACACTATCTCTAACTGCAATCAGTACACCCCTCTTTTTGGAAGAGTAAGTGGAGTGGATAACATGTGGGTACTTTCTGTGTCGAAGCTGGGGAGTGTTGGTGGAGGACAAGTGCGTTTCTTGAATGCAAGCAATGGTCGCATTGCATCTCTCCAGCTCCTTCCACAGAAACTGCCTCTTGTATGGACTGTTAAGTCCATTCACATTCAGTGAAATTACATCAATTCCCATTTTGAGGTTACAGTGTCAACAGTAGTCGACCTCGGAGACGGACAACTAAACTTCCTCCCCACAAGATTAAAAACCCGACTGGTGCCTACAGACACCAGACGGGGATGTCACAACTAACAGCAATGCAATCAGAGATAATAGCAATATGGACTTAGCTATCTGAGTTGAGCAAAATAATAAGAAAGGGAAAAAGGAAGAACCAAATAAGAAAGGTAGTGGACAACTTGGCGGCAAGAATCACAACAAACTATGCCAGCTCTGGGGTAAACGTGGAACAAAAAGGACAATCAATCAAATACAGAAGTCATTCTGCATAGCATCACTTGCTTATCAGGAACTCAGCCATCAGGATCTCTATCATCAGCAGGAGGAGGAGGAGGGCCGGCTCTCAGTGGTTGATTTTCGGAACGTAGGTCGCCTGTAGGTGCATCGTCCAGAAGGCCCCATGACTTAAGCATATCCATGCCCTCATCCACAGAGGAAATGGTATAAGTCTTCCCTTGGCGTACAATCAACAATTTAGTAGGAAACCCCCACCTGTAGGGGACAGTCAGGTCTCGGAGCAGTCCTGTGAGAGGGCTAAGATCCCTCCGGGCCTGTAAAGTTGCTGCAGACAAGTCGGCATACATCCGAATATTGCTGTACGGAACTGGGAGCGAGGGGTGTTTCCTTGAATACTGGAGCAATTTATCCTTAGTTTGAAAGAATGTAAATCTCGCCAGTACATCTCTTGGCAGATCATCAGGCAGCGAGCGCGGCTTAGGCACCCTGTGTGCACGGTCAATGCTGTACTCATAAACTTCCATATCTGGTAATAAATTCCTAGTCAGTTCCTTGACAAATGGCAGGATCTGGGGACCCGTCACGGATTCTGGAATGCCGCGGAATTTAACATTATTACGGCGATTCCGGTCCTCAGAGTCTATGAGTTTAGCTTGTAATGCAGATACTTTATCCTCCAGGGTATCATGAGCCTCCGCCAGAACGTTATGCGTTTCTGCAAATGTCACCATATTGTTTTCTGTGAAATTCATTTTTTGCTCCAGGACCTGCACAGATGATCTCAAAGGGTGCACAATCTGGGTTAGGTCTCTGTGCAGAGAAGTGCGAAACATCAGGAGCATCTCCTTGAGCGTTGTATCAGAGACCACTGTGTTAGAGGTAGGGTACGCCTTAAATAGATCAGGGTCAGGCAAGGTATTCAGGTCCGCACTAGGTAGTGGGTCAGAATGGGTCCCAGGAGACTGCAGTCTAGGGCGCTGTTTCAGCGGGCTGACTTGGGGAGATTCAGGAGGATTCAGCCCTATTTCAACTTCACGAACTCCCTCCCCTCCATTCGCCCAGGGTTCGCTAGTATGGCCGCCTCCCTTCCCCACAGAGAACTCACCAGCCCGCAACGGCACCTGGGCGTCCGGTGAGCTCCAGTGCTCCGGGATCTCAAAGGACAGCCGATGGTTCAGCTTTTGGCGTCTCGGGCCGTCTGGGCTCGTCTGCGGCGTGTTCCCAGAGCTGCAGTCTCTCGCTCTCTCTGCCTGGCTCTGCAGCTGCGACTGTAGGTGAGCGCGGGCCGCGGCGCCATCTTCTCCAGGCCTCTGCCGTTGCATGCCGGCCGGGAAAAAGTGTTGTAGGGGCTTAAATCTTCCCGTTTTAGAGTTCCGCTTTCTGCCCGATGTTGCCATTCTGTTCGCCCACACTTTAGGGTAGCTTTTAGTCGCTGGTGGCAGATTTAAATGCTAATAAAGGATGCTTGTGCAGGAGCGCTCTGTTCAAGCAGCCATCTCAGTCAGCGTCCAGACCACGCCCCTCCGAAAAGGATTTATTGATGCTTAAATGCACAGTATGCAAAGTGTGAAGCTGTCAACGGCCATCATAAGCTGAACGCGCCTGCTCTCGTCAGATCGCAGACTGCTACCCAGCTTAGGGCCTGGTAAGTACCAGCATGGGAGACTGGCTGGGAATCCTGGGTGCAGTTGACATTTTAATCTGTTGCCGCCTTCCGCTCCGATTCGGAAAAGGATTTATTGATGCTTAAATGCACAGTATAAAGGGCGTGAAGCTGTTAACGGCCATCCTAAGCTGAACGCGCCTGCTCTCGTCAGATTGCAGACTGCTACCCAGCTTAGGGCCCGGTAAGTACCAGCATGGGAGACTGGCTGGGAATCTCAGGTGTTGTTGACATTTTGCTCTGTAGCTCTGTAGACATTTTTCTCAGATTCCGAAAAGGATTTATTGATGCTTAAATCTACAGTATACAGGGTGTGAAGCCGTCTACGGCTATCCTAAGCTGAGTGCGTCTGTTCTTGTCAGATCGCAGACTGCTGCCCGGCAAGTACGGGCATGGGAGACTGGCTGGCAATCCAAGGTGCTATTGACATTTTGCTCTGTTGCCGCCTTCCTCTCCGATTAAAAAAAAAATTTATATATGCTTAAATCCACAGTATACAAGGCGTGAAGATGTCAATGGCCATCCTAAGCTGAACGTGCCTGCTCTCGTCAGATCGCAGACTGCTACGCAGCTTAGAGCCCAGTAAGTACCGGTATGGGACACTGGCTGGGAATCCCGGGTGCAGTTGACATTTTGCTCTGTTGCCGCCTTCCGTTCCGAATTCGAAAAGGATTTATTGATGTTTAAATGCACAGTATAAAAAGCATGAAGCTGTCAATGGCCATCCTAAGCTGAACGCGCCTGCTCTCGTCAGATCGCAGACTGCTACCCAGCTTAGAGCCCGGTAAGTACTGGCATGGGAGACTGACTGGGAATCCCGGGTGCCGTTGACATTTTGCTCTATTGCTGCCTTCCGCTCCGATTCCGAAAATAATTTATTGATGCTTAAATCCACAGTATACAAGGTGTGAAGCTGTCGACGGCCATCCTAAGCTTAACGCGCCTGCTCTCGTCAGATCGCAGACTGGTACAGATCTTAGGGCCCGGTAAGTACCGGCATGGGACACTGGCTGGGAATCCCGGCTGCCGTTGACATTTTGCTCTGTTGCCGCCTTCCGCTCCGTTTCCGAAAAGGATTTATTGATGCTTAAATCCACAGTATACAGGGTGTGAAGATGTCTACGGCCAACCTAAGCTGAACGCGCCTGCTCTCGTCAGATCGCAGACTGCTACCCAGCTTAGGGCCCGGTAAGTACTGGCATGGGAGACTGACTGGGAATCCCGGGTGCCGTTGACATTTTGCTCTATTGCTGCCTTCCGCTCCGATTCCGAAAAGGATTTATTGATTCTTAAATGCACAGTATAAAGGGCGAGAAGCTGTCAACGGCCATCCTAAGCTGAACGCGCCTGCTCTCGTCAGATCGCAGACTGCTACCCAGCTTAGGGCCCGGTAAGTACCAGCATGGGAGACTGGCAGGGAATCCCAGGTGTCGTTGACATTTTGCTCTGTTGCCGCCTTCCGCTCCGTTTCCGAAAAGGATTTATTGATGCTTAAATCCACAGTATACAGGGTGTGAAGATGTCTACGGCCAACCTAAGCTGAATGCGCCTGTTCTCGTCAGATCACAGACTGCTACCCAGCTTCGGGCCTGGTAAGTACCAGCATGGGAGACTGGCTGGGAATCACAGGTGCAGTTGACATTTTGCTCTGTTTCTGCTCCGATTCCGAAAATTATTTATTGATGCTTAAATCCACAGTATACAAAGAGTGAAGCTGTCAACGGCCATCCTAAGCTGAACGCGCCTGCTCTCGTCAGATCGCAGACTGCTACCCAGCTTAGGGCATGGTAAGTATCAGCATGGGAGACTGGCTGGGAATCCCGCGTGCAGTTGACATTTTAATCTGTTGCCGCCTTCCGCTCCGATTCGGAAAAGGATTTATTGATGCTTAAATCCACAATATACAGGGTGTGAAGCTGTCAACGGCCATCCTAAGCCTGAACATGCCTGCTCTCCTCAGATCGCAGACTGCTGCCCGGCAGTTACCGGCATGGGAGACTGGCTGGCAATCCAAGGTGCCATTGACATTTTGCTCTGTTGCCGCCATCCTCTCCGATTAATAAAAATATTTATTTATGCTTAAATCCACAATATACAAGGCATGAAGATGTCAACGGCCATCCTAAGCTGAACGCGCCTGCTCTTGTCAGATCGCAGACTGCTACCCAGCTTAGGGCCCAGTAAGTACCGGCATGGGAGACTGGCTGGGAATCCCGGGTGCAGTTGACATTTTGCTCTGTTGCCACCTTCCGTTCCGATTCCGAAAAGGATTTATTGATGCTTAAATGCACAGTATAAAGGGCGTGAAGCTGTCAACGGCCTTCCTAAGCTGAACGCGCCTGCTCTCGTCAGATCGCAGACTGCTACCCAGCTTAGGGCCCGGTAAGTACCAGCATGGGAGACTGGCTGGGAATCCCAGGTGTTGTTGACATTTTGCTCTTTAGCCGCCTTCCGCTCCGATTCCGAAAAGGATTTATTGATGCTTAAATCCACAGTATACAGTGTGTGAAGCCGTCTACGGCTATCCTAAGCTGAATGTGCCTGTTCTTGTCAGATTGCAGACTGCTGCCCGGCAAGAACGGGCATGGGAGACTGGCTGGCAATCCAAGGTGCTATTGACATTTTGCTCTGTTGCCGCCTTCCTCTCCGATTCCGAAAAGGATTTATTGATGCTTAAATGCACAGTATAAAATGCATGAAGCTGTCAATGGCCATCCTAAGCTGAACGCACCTGCTCTCGTCAGATCGCAGACTGCTACCCAGCTTAGGGCCCGGTAAGTACTGGCATGGGAGACTGTCTGGGAATCCCGGGTGCCGTTGACATTTTGCTCTATTGCTGCCTTCCGCTCCGATTCCGAAAAGAATTTATTGATGCTTAAATCCACAGTATACAAAGTGTGAAGCTGTCAACGGCCATCCTAAGCTGAATGCGCCTGCTCTCGTCAGATTGCAGACTGCTACCCAGCTTAGGGCATGGTAAGTATCAGCATGGGAGACTGGCTGGGAATCCCGGGTGCAGTTGACATTTTAATCTGTTGCCGCCTTCCGCTCCGATTCGGAAAAGGATTTATTGATGCTTAAATCCACAATATACAGGGTGTGAAGCTGTCAACGGCCATCCTAAGCCTGAACGTGTCTGCTCTCCTCAGATCGCAGACTGCTGCCCGGCAGTTACCGGCATGGGAGACTGGCTGGCAATCCAAGGTGCCATTGACATTTTGCTCTGTTGCCGCCATCCTCTCCGATTAATAAAAATATTTATTGATGCTTAAATCCACAATATACAAGGCATGAAGATGTCAACGGCCATCCTAAGCTGAACGCGCCTGCTCTTGTCAGATCGCAGACTGCTACCCAGCTTAGGGCCCAGTAAGTACCGGCATGGGAGACTGGCTGGGAATCCCGGGTGCAGTTGACATTTTGCTCTGTTGCCACCTTCCGTTCCGATTCCGAAAAGGATTTATTGATGCTTAAATGCACAGTATAAAGGGCGTGAAGCTGTCAACGGCCATCCTAAGCTGAACGCGCCTGCTCTCGTCAGATCGCAGACTGCTACCCAGCTTAGGGCCCGGTAAGTACCAGCATGGGAGACTGGCTGGGAATCCCAGGTGTTGTTGACATTTTGCTCTTTAGCCGCCTTCCGCTCCGATTCCGAAAAGGATTCATTGATGCTTAAATCCACAGTATACAGTGTGTGAAGCCGTCTACGGCTATCCTAAGCTGAATGTGCCTGTTCTTGTCAGATCGCAGACTGCTGCCCGGCAAGAACGGGCATGGGAGACTGGCTGGCAATCCAAGGTGCTATTGACATTTTGCTCTGTTGCCGCCTTCCTCTCCGATTCCGAAAAGGATTTATTGATGCTTAAATGCACAGTATAAAATGCATGAAGCTGTCAATGGCCATCCTAAGCTGAACGCACCTGCTCTCGTCAGATCGCAGACTGCTACCCAGCTTAGGGCCCGGTAAATACTGGCATGGGAGACTGGCTGGGAATCCCGGGTGCCTTTGACATTTTGCTCTATTGCTGCCTTCCGCTCCGATTCCGAAAAGAATTTATTGATGCTTAAATCCACAGTATACAAGGTGTGAAGCTGTCGACGGCCATCCTAAGCTTAACGCGCCTGCTCTCATCAGATCGCAGACTGGTACCCAGCTTTGGGCCTGGTAAGTACCAGCATGGGAGACTGGCTGGGAATCCCAGGTGCAGTTGACATTTTGCTCTGTTTCTGCTCCGATTCCGAAAATTATTTATTGATGCTTAAATCCACAGTATACAAAGTGTGAAGCTGTCAACGTCCATCCTAAGCTGAATGCGCCTGCTCTCGTCAGATCGCAGACTGCTACCCAGCTTAGGGCCTGGTAAGTACCAGCATGGGAGACTGGCTGGGAATCCCGGGTGCAGTTGACATTTTAATCTGTTGCCGCCTTCCTCTCCGATTCGGAAAAGGATTTATTGATGCTTAAATCCACAATATACAGGGTGTGAAGCTGTCAACGGCCATCCTAAGCCTGAACGTGCCTGCTCTCCTCAGATTGCAGGCTGCTGCCCGGCAGTTACCGGCATGGGAGACTGGCTGGCAATCCAAGGTGCCATTGACATTTTGCTCTGTTGACGCCATCCTCTCCGAATAAATAAAAATATTTATTGATGCTTAAATTTACAATATACAAGGCGTGAAGATGTCAACGGCCATCCTAAGCTGAACGCGCCTGCTCTCGTCAGATCGCAGACTGCTACCCAGCTTAGGGCCCAGTAAGTACCAGCATGGGAGACTGGCTGGGAATCCCGGGTGCAGTTGACATTTTGCTCTGTTGCCACCTTCCGTTCCGATTCCGAAAAGGATTTATTGATGCTTAAATGCACAGTATAAAGGGCGTGAAGCTGTCAACGGCCATCCTAAGCTGAACGCGCCTGCTCTCGTCAGATTGCAGACTGCTACCCAGCTTAGGGCCCGGTAAGTACCAGCATGGGAGACTGGCTGGGAATCCCAGGTGTTGTTGACATATTGCTCTTTAGCCGCCTTCCGCTCTCATTCCGAAAAGGATTTATTGATGCTTAAATCCACAATATACAGGGTGTGAAGCTGTCAACGGCCATCCTAAGCCTGAACGTGCCTGCTCTCCTCAGATCGCAGACTGCTGCCCGGCAGTTACCGGCATGGGAGACTGGCTGGCAATCCAAAGTGCTATTGACATTTTGCTCTGTTGCCGCCTTCCTCTCCGATTCCGAAAAGGATTTATTGATGCTTAAATGCACAGTATAAAAAGCATGAAGCTGTCAATGGCCATCCTAAGCTGAACGCGCCTGCTCTCGTCAGATCGCAGACTGCTACCCAGCTTAGGGCCCGGTAAGTACTGGCATGGGAGACTGGCTGGGAATCCCGGGTGCCGTTGACGTTTTGCTCTATTGCTGCCTTCCGCTCCGATTCCGAAAAGAATTTATTGATGCTTAAATCCACAGTATACAAGGTGTGAAGCTGTCGACGGCCATCCTAAGCTTAACGCGCCTGCTCTCGTCAGATCGCAGACTGGTACAGATCTTAGGGCCCGGTAAGTACCGGCATGGGATACTGGCTGGGAATCCCGGCTGCCGTTGACATTTTGCTCTGTTGCCGCCTTCCGTTCCGATTCCGAAAAGGATTTATTGATGCTTAAATGCACAGTATAATGGGCGAGAAGCTGTCAACGGCCATCCTAAGCTGAACGCGCCTGCTCTCATCAGATCGCAGACTGCTACCCAGCTTAGGGCCCGGTAAGTACCAGCATGGGAGATTGGCTGGGAATCCCAGGTGTCGTTGACATTTTGCTCTGTTGCCGCCTTCCGCGCCGATTCCGAAAAGGATTTATTGATGCTTAAATCCACAGTATACAGGGTGTGAAGATGTCTACGGCCATCCTAAGCTGAATGCGCCTGTTCTCGTCAGATCGCAGACTGCTACCCTGCTTCGGGCCTGGTAAGTACCAGCATGGGAGACTGTCTGGGAATCCCGGGTGCAGTTGACATTTTGCTCTGTTTCTGCTCCGATTCCGAAAATTATTTATTGATGCTTAAATCCACAGTATACAAAGTGGGAAGCTGTCAACAGCCATCCTAAGCTGAACGCGCCTGCTCTCGTCAGATCGCAGACTGCTACCCAGCTTAGGGCCCGGTAAGTACCAGCATGGGAGACTGGCTGGGAATCCCAGGTGTCGTTGACATTTTGCTCTGTTGCCGCCTTACGCTCCGATTCCGAAAAGGATTTATTGATGCTTAAATCTACAGTATACAGGGTGTGAAGCCGTCTACGGCCATCCTAAGCTGAATGCGCCTGTTCTTGTCAGATCGCAGACTGCTGCCCGGCAAGTACGGGCATGGGAGACTGGCTGGCAATCCAAGGTGCTATTGACATTTTGCTCTGTTGCCGCCTTCCTCTCCGATTAAAAAAAATATTTATTGATGCTTAAATCCACAGTATACAAGGCATGAAGATGACAACGGCCATCCTAAGCTGAACGCGCCTGCTCTCGTCAGATCGCAGATTGCTACCCAGCTTAGGGCCTGGTAAGTACCAGCATGGGAGACTGGCTGGGAATCCCGGGTGCAGTTGAAATTTTAATCTGTTGCCGCCTTCCGCTCCGATTCGGAAAAGGATTTATTGATGCTTAAATCCACAATATACAGGATGTGAAGCTGTCAACGGCCATCCTAAGCCTGAACATGCCTGCTCTCCTCAGATCGCAGACTGCTGCCTGGCAGTTACCGGCATGGGAGACTGGCTGGCAATCCAAGGTGCCATTGACATTTTGCTCTGTTGCCGCCTTCCTCTCCGATTAAAAAAATATTTATTGATGCTTAAATCCACAATATACAAGGCGTGAAGATGTCAACGGCCATCCTAAGCTGAACGCGCCTGCTCTCGTCAGATCGCAGACTGCTACCCAGCTTAGGGCCCAGTAAGTACCTGCATGGGAGACTGGCTGGGAATCCCGGGTGCAGTTGACATTTTGCTCTGTTGCCGCCTTCCGTTCCGATTCCGAAAAGGATTTATTGATGCTTAAATCCACAGTATAAAGAGCGTGAAGCTGTCAACGGCCATCCTAAGCTGAACGTGCCTGCTCTCGTCAGATCGCAGACTGCTACCCAGCTTAGGGCCCGGTAAGTACCAGCATGGTAGACTGGCTGGGAATCCCAGGTGTCGTTGATATTTTGCTCTGTTGCCGCCTTCCGCTCCGATTCCGTAAAGGATTTATTGATGCTTAAATCCACAGTATACAGAGTGTGAAGATGTCTACGGCCATCCTAAGTTGAATGTGTCTGTTCTCGTCAGATCGCAGACTGCTACCCAGCCTCGGGCCTGGTAAGTACCAGCATGGGAGACTGGCTGGGAATCCCGGGTGCAGTTGACATTTTGCTCTGTTTCTGCTCCGATTTCCGAAAATTATTTATTGATGCTTAAATCCACAGTATACAAAGTGTGAAGCTGTCAACGGCCATCCTAAGCTGAACGCGCCTGCTCTCGTCAGATCGCAGACTGCTACCCAGCTTAGGGCCTGGTAAGTACCAGCATGGTAGACTGGCTGGAATCCCGGCTGCAGTTGACATTTTAATCTGTTGCCGCCTTCCGCTCCGATTCGGAAAAGGATTTATTGATGCTTAAATCCACAATATACAGTGTGTGAAGCTGTCAACGGCCATCCTAAGCTGAACGTGTCTGCTCTCCTCAGATCGCAGACAGCTGCCCGGCAGATACCGGCGTGGGAGACTGGCTGGCAATCCAAGGTGCCATTGACATTTTGCTCTGTTGCCGCCTTCCTCTCCGATTAATAAAAATATTTATTGATGCTTAAATCCACATTATACAATGCGAGAAGATGTCAACGGCCATCCTAAGCTGAACGCGCATGCTCTCGTCAGATCGCAGGCTGCTACCCAGCTTAGGGCCCAGTAAGTACCGGCACGGGAGACTGGCTGGGAATCCCGGCTGCCGTTGACATTTTGCTCTGTTGCCGCCTTCCGTTTCGATTCCGAAAAGGATTTATTGATGCTTAAATGCACAGTATAAAAATCGTGAAGCTGTCAATGGCCATCCCAAGCTTAACGCGCCTGCTCTCGTCAGATCGCAGACTGGTACAGATCTTAGGGCCCGGTAAGTACTGGCATGGGACACTGGCTGGGAATCCCGGTGTCCGTTGACATTTTGCTCTGTTGCCGCCTTCCGTTCCGATTCCGAAAAGGATTTATTGATGCTTAAATGCACAGTATACAAAGTGTGAAGCTGTCAACGGCCATCCTATGCTGAACGCGCCTGCTCTCGTCAGATCGCAGACTGCTACCCAGCTTAGGGCCTGGTAAGTACCAGCATGGGAGACTGGCTGGGAATCCCGGGTGCATTTGACATTTTAATCTGTTGCCGCCTTCCGCTCCGATTCGGAAAAGGATTTATTGATGCTTAAATGCACAGTATAAAGGGTGTGAAGCTTTCAACAGCCATCCTAAGCTGAACGCGCCTGCTCTCGTCAGATCGCAGACTGCTACCTAGCTTAGGGCCCAGTAAGTACCAGCATGGGAGACTGGCTGGGAATCCCAGGTGTTGTTGACATTTTGCTCTGTAGCCGCCTTCCGCTCGGATTCCGAAAAGGATTTATTGATGCTTAAATGCACAGTATAAAAAGCATGAAGCTGTCAATGGCCATCCTTAGCTGAACGCGCCTGCTCTCGTCAGATCGCAGACTGCTACCCAGCTTAGGGCCCGGTAAGTACTGGCATGGGAGACTGGCTGGGAATCCCGGGTGCCGTTGACATTTTGCTCTATTGCTGCCTTCCGCTCCGATTCCGAAAATAATTTATTGATGCTTAAATCCACAGTATACAAGGTGTGAAGCTGTCGACGGCCATCCTAAGCTTAACGCGCCTGCTCTCGTCAGATCGCAGACTGGTACAGATCTTAGGGCCCGGTAAGTACCGGCATGGGACACTGGCTGGGAATCCCGGCTGCCGTTGACATTTTGCTCTGTTGCCGCCTTCCGTTCCGATTCCGAAAAGGATTTATTGATGCTTAAATGCACAGTATAAAGGACAAGAAGATGTCAACGGCCAACCTAGGCTGATCGCGCCTGTTCTCGTCAGATCGCAGACTGCTACCCAGCTTAGGGCCCGGTAAGTACCAGCATGGGAGACTGACTGGGAATCCCAGGTGTCGTTGACATTTTGCTCTGTTGCCGCCTTCCGCTCCGATTCCGTAAAGGATTTATTGATGCTTAAATCCACAGTATACAGGGTGTGAAAATGTCTATGGCCATCCTAAGCTGAATGTGTCTGTTCTCGTCAGATCGCAGACTGCTACCCAGCTTCGGGCCTGGTAAGTACCAGCATGGGAGACTGGCTGGGAATCCCGGGTGCAGTTGACATTTTGCTCTGTTTCTGCTCCGATTCCGAAAATTATTTATTGATGCTTAAATCCACAGTATACAAAGTGTGAAGCTGTCAACGGCCATCCTAAGCTGAACGCGCCTGCTCTCGTCAGATCGCAGACTGCTACCCAGCTTAGGGCCTGGTAAGTACCAGCATGGTAGACTGGCTGGAATCCCGGGTGCAGTTGACATTTTAATCTGTTGCCGCATTCCGCTCCGATTCGGAAAAGGATTTATTGATGCTTAAATCCACAATGTACAGGGTGTGAAGCTGTCAACGGCCATCCTAAGCTGAACATGTCTGCTCTCCTCAGATCGCAGACTGCTGCCCGGCAGATACCGGCATGGGAGACTGGCTGGCAATCCAAGGTGCCATTGACATTTTGCTCTGTTGCCGCCTTCCTCTCCGATTAATAAAAATATTTATTGATGCTTAAATCCACAATATACAATATATGAAGATGTCAACGGCCATCCTAAGCTGAACGTGCCTGCTCTCGTCAGATCGCAGACTGCTTCCCAGCTTAGGGCCCAGTAAGTACCGGCATGGGAGACTGGCTGGGAATCCCGGGTGCAGTTTACATTTTGCTCTGTTGCCGCCTTCCGTTCCGATTCCGAAAAGGATTTATTGATGCTTAAATGCACAGTATAAAGGGCGAGAAGTTATCAACGGCCATCCTAAGCTGAACGCGCCTGCTCTCGTCAGATCGCAGACTGCTACCCAGCTTAGGGCCCGGTAAGTACCAGCATGGGAGACTGGCTGGGAATTCCAGGTGTCATTGACATTTTGCTCTGTAGCCGCCTTACGCTCCGATTCCGAAAAGGATTTATTGATGCTTAAATCCACAGTATACAGGGTGTGAAGATGTCTACGGCCATCCTAAGCTGAATGCGCCTGTTCTCGTCAGATCACAGACTGCTACCCAGCTTCGCGCCTGGTAAGTACCAGCATGGGAGACTGGCTGGGAATCCCGGGTGCAGTTGACATTTTGCTCTGTTTCTGCTCCGATTCTGAAAATTATTTATTGATGCTTAAATCCACAGTATACAAAGTGTGAAGCTGTCAACGGCCATCCTAAGCTGAACGCGCCTGCTCTCGTCAGATCGCAGACTGCTACCCAGCTAAGGGCCTGGTAAGTACCAGCATGGGAGACTGGCTGGGAATCCTGGGTGCAGTTGACAATTTATTCTGTTGCCGCCTTCCGCTCCGATTCGGAAAAGGATTTATTGATGCTTAAATCCACAATATACAGGGTGTGAAGCTGTCAACGGCCATCCTAAGCCTGAACGTGCCTGCTCTCCTCAGATCGCAGACTGCTGCCCGGCAGTTACCGGCATGGGAGACTGGCTGGCAATCCAAGGTGTCATTGACATTTTGCTCTGTTGCCGCCTTCCTCTCCGATTAAAAAAATATTTATTGATGCTTAAATCCACAGTATACAAAGTGTGAAGCTGTCAACGGCCATCCTAAGCTGAACGCGCCTGCTCTCGTCAGATCGCAGACTGCTACCCAGCTTAGGGCCCAGTAAGTACCGGCATGGGAGACTGGCTGGGAATCCCGGGTGCAGTTGACATTTTGCTCTGTTGCCGCCTTCCGTTCCGATTTCGAAAAGGATTTATTGATGCTTAAATGCACAGTATAAAAAGCATGAAGCTGTCAATGGCCATCCTAAGCTGAACGCGCCTGCTCTCGTCAGATCGCAGACTGCTACCCAGCTTAGGGCCCGGTAAGTACTGGCATGGGAGACTGGCTGGGAATCCCGGTTGACATTTTGCTCTATTGCTGCCTTCCGCTCCGATTCCGAAAATAATTTATTGATGCTTAAATCCACAGTATACAAGGTGTGAAGCTGTCGACGGCCATCCTAAGCTTAACGCGCCTGCTCTCGTCAGATCTCAGACTGGTACAGATCTTAGGGCCCGATAAGTACCGGCATGGGACACTGGCTGGGAATCCCGGCTGCCGTTGACATTTTGCTCTGTTGCCGCCTTCCGTTCCGATTCCGAAAAGGATTTATTGATGCTTAAATCCACAGTATACATTGTGTGAAGCCGTCTACGGCTATCCTAAGCTGAATGTGCCTGTTCTTGTCAGATCGCAGACTGCTGCCCGGCAAGTACGGGCATGGGAGACTGGCTGGCAATCCAAGGTGCTATTGACATTTTGCTCTGTTGCCGCCTTCCTCTCCGATTCCGAAAAGGATTTATTGATGCTTAAATGCACAGTATAAAAAGCATGAAGCTGTCAATGGCCATCCTAAGCTGAACGCTCCTGCTCTCGTCAGATCGCAGACTGCTACCCAGCTTAGGGCCCGGTAAGTACTGGCATGGGAGACTGGCTGGGAATCCCAGGTGCCGTTGACATTTTGCTCTGTTGCCGCCTTCCGTTCCGATTCCGAAAAGGATTTAATGATGCTTAAATGCACAGTATATAAATCATGAAGCTGTCAATGGCCATCCTAAGCTGAATGCGCCTGCTCTCGTCAGATCGCAGACTGCTACCCAGCTTAGGGCCCGTTAAGTACTGGCATGGGAGACTGGCTGGGAATCCCGGTTGCCGTTGACATTTTGCCCTATTGCTGCCTTCCGCTCCGATTCCGAAATTAATTTATTGATGCTTAAATCCACAGTATACAAGGTGTGAAGCTGTCGACGGCCATCCTAAGCTTAACGCGCCTGCTCTCGTCAGATCGCAGACTGGTACAGATCTTAGGGCCCGGTAAGTACCGGCATGGGACACTGGCTGGGAATCCCGGCTGCCGTTGACATTTTGCTCTGTTGCCGCTTCCGTTCCGTTCCGATTCCGAAAAGGATTTATTGATGCTTAAATGCACAGTATAAAGGGCGTGAAGCTGTCAACGGCCATCCTAAGCTGAACGCGCCTGCTCTCGTCAGATCGCAGACTGCTACCCAGCTTAGGGCCCGGTAAGTACCAGCATGGGAGACTGGCTGGGAATCCCAGGTGTTGTTGACATTTTGCTCTGTAGCCGCCTTCCGCTTCGTTTCCGAAAAGGATTTATTGATGCTTAAATCCACAGTATACAGGGTGTGAAGCCGTCTACGGCTATCCTAAGCTGAATGTGCCTGTTCTTGTCAGATCGCAGACTGCTGCCCGGCAAATAAGGGCATGGGAGACTGGCTGGCAATCTAAGGTGCTGTTGACATTTTGCTCTGTTGCCGCCTTCCTCTCCGATTCCGAAAAGGATTTATTGATGCTTAAATGCACAGTATAAAAAGCATGAAGCTGTCAATGGCCATCCTAAGCTGAACGCGCTTGCTCTCGTCAGATCGCAGACTGCTACCCAGCTTAGGGCCCGGTAAGTACAGGCATGGGAGACTGGCTGGGAATCCCAGGTGCTGTAGACATTTTGCTCTATTGCTGTCTTCCGCTCCGATTCCGAAAAGAATTTATTGATGCTTAAATCCACAGTATACAAGGTGTGAAGCTGTCGACGGCCATCCTAAGCTTAACGCGCCTGCTCTCGTCAGATCGCAGACTGGTACAGATCTTAGGGCCCGGTAAGTACCGGCATGGGACACTGGCTGGGAATCCCGGCTGCCATTGACATTTTGCTCTGTTGCCGCCTTCCGTTCCGATTCCGAAAAGGATTTATTGATGCTTAAATGCACAGTATAAAGGGCGAGAAGCTATCAACGGCCATCCTAAGCTGATTGCGCCTGCTCTCGTCAGATCGCAGACTGCTATCCAGCTTAGGGCCTTGTAAGTACCAGCATGGGAGACTGGCTGGGAATCCTGGGTGCAGTTGACATTTTGCTCCGATTCCGAAAATTATTTATTGATGCTTAAATCCACAGTATACAAAGTGTGAAGCTGTCAACGGCCATCCTAAGCTGAACGCGCCTGCTCTCGTCAGATCGCAGACTGCTACCCAGCTTAGGGCCCAGTAACTACCGGCATGGGAGAGTGGCTGGGAATCCCGTGTGCAGTTGACATTTTGCTCTGTTGCCGCCTTCCGTTCCGATTCCGAAAAGGATTTATTGATGCTTAAATGCACAGTATAAAAAGCATGAAGCTGTCAATGGCCACCCTAAGCTGAACGTGCCTGCTATCGTCAGATCGCAGACGGCTACCCAGCTTAGGGCCCGGTAAGTACTGGCATGGGAGACTGGCTGGGAATCCCGTTTGCCGTTGACATTTTGCCCTATTGCTGCCTTCCGCTCCGATTCCGAAAATAATTTATTGATGCTTAAATCCACAGTATACAAGGTGTGAAGCTGTCGACGGCCATCCTAAGCTTAATGCGCCTGCTCTCGTCAGATCGCAGACTGGTACAGATCTTAGGGCCCGGTAAGTACCGGCATGGGACACTGGCTGGGAATCCCGGCTGCCGTTGACATTTTGCTCTGTTGCCGCCTTCCGTTCCGATTCCGAAAAGGATTTATTGATGCTTAAATGCACAGTATAAAGGGCGTGAAGCTGTCAACGGCCATCCTAAGCTGAACGCGCCTGCTCTCGTCAGATCGCAGACTGCTACCCAGCTTAGGGCCCGGTAAGTACCAGCATGGGAGACTGGCTGGGAATTCCAGGTGTTGTTGACATTTTGCTCTGTAGCCGCCTTCCGCTTCGTTTCCGAAAAGGATTTATTGATGCTTAAATCCACAGTATACAGGGTGTGAAGCCGTCTACGGCTATCCTAAGCTGAATGTGCCTGTTCTTGTCAGATCGCAGACTGCTGCCCGGCAAGTAAGGGCATGGGAGACTGGCTGGCAATCCAAGGTGCTATTGACATTTTGCTCTGTTGCCGCCTTCCTCTCCGATTCCGAAAAGGATTTATTGATGCTTAAATGCACAGTATAAAAAGCATGAAGCTGTCAATGGCCATCCTAAGCTGAACGCGCCTGCTCTCGTCAGATCGCAGACTGCTACCAAGCTTAGGGCCTGGTAAGTACCAGCATGGGAGACTGGCTGGGAATCCCGGGTGCAGTTGATATTTTAATCTGTTGCCGCCTTCCGCTCCAATTCGGAAAAGGATTTATTGATGCTTAAATCCACAATATACAGGGTGTGAAGCTGTCAACGGCCATCCTAAGCCTGAACGTGCCTGCTCTCCTCAGATCGCAGACTGCTGCCCGGCAGATACCGGCATGGGAGACTGGCTGGCAATCCAAGGTGCCATTGACATTTTGCTCTGTTGCCACCTTCTTCTCCGATTAATAAAAATATTTATTGATGCTTAAATCCACAATATACAAGGCATAAAGATGTCAACTGCCATCCTAAGCTGAACGCGCCTGCTCTCGTCAGATCGCAGACTGCTACCCAGATTAGGACCCGGTAAGTACCAGCATGGGAGACTGGCTGGGAATCCCAGGTGTTGTTGACATTTTGCTCTGTAGCCGCCTTCCGCTCCGATTCCGAAAAGGATTTATTGATGCTTAAATCCACAGTATACAGGGTGTGAAGCCGTCTACGGCTATCCTAAGCTGAATGTGCCTGTTCTTGTCAGATCGCAGACTGCTGCCCGGCAAATAAGGGCATGGGAGACTGGCTGGCAATCCAAGGTGCTGTTGACATTTTGCTCTGTTGCCGCCTTCCTCTCCGTTTCCGAAAAGGATTTATTGATGCTTAAATGCACAGTATAAAAAGCATGAAGCTGTCAATGGCCATCCTAAGCTGAACGCGCTTGCTCTCGTCAGATCGCAGACTGCTACCCAGCTTAGGGCCCGGTAAGTACTGGCATGGGAGACTGGCTGGGAATCCCAGGTGCCGTAGACATTTTGCTCTATTGCTGTCTTCCGCTCCGATTCCGAAAAGAATTTATTGATGCTTAAATCCACAGTATACAAGGTGTGAAGCTGTCGACGGCCATCCTAAGCTTAACGCGCCTGCTCTCGTCAGATCGCAGACTGGTACAGATCTTAGGGCCCGGTAAGTACCGGCATGGGACACTGGCTGGGAATCCCGGCTGCCGTTGACATTTTGCTCTGTTGCCGCCTTCCGTTCCGATTCCGAAAAGGATTTATTGATGCTTAAATGCACAGTATAAAGGGCGAGAAGCTATCAACGGCCATCCTAAGCTGATTGCGCTTGCTCTCGTCAGATCGCAGACTGCTATCCAGCTTAAGGCCTTGTAAGTACCAGCATGGGAGACTGGCTGGGAATCCTGGGTGCAGTTGACATTTTGCTCCGATTCCGAAAATTATTTATTGATGCTTAAATCCACAGTATACAAAGTGTGAAGCTGTCAACGGCCATCCTAAGCTGAACGCGCCTGCTCTCGTCAGATCGCAGACTGCTACCCAGCTTAGGGCCCAGTAACTACCGGCATGGGAGAGTGGCTGGGAATCCCGTGTGCAGTTGACATTTTGCTCTGTTGCCGCCTTCCGTTCCGATTCCGAAAAGGATTTATTGATGCTTAAATGCACAGTATAAAAAGCATGAAGCTGTCAATGGCCATCCTAAGCTGAACGTGCCTGCTATCGTCAGATCGCAGACGGCTACCCAGCTTAGGGCCCGGTAAGTACTGGCATGGGAGACTGGCTGGGAATCCCGGGTGCCGTTGACATTTTGCTCTATTGCTGCCTTCCGCTCCGATTCCGAAAATAATTTATTGATGCTTAAATCCACAGTATACAAGGTGTGAAGCTGTCGACGGCCATCCTAAGCTTAACGCGCCTGCTCTCTTCAGATCGCAGACTGGTACAGATCTTAGGGCCCGGTAAGTACCGGCATGGGACACTGGCTGGGAATCCCGGCTGCCGTTGACATTTTGCTCTGTTGCCGCCTTCCGTTCCGATTCCGAAAAGGATTTATTGATGCTTAAATGCACAGTATACAAAGTGTGAAGCTGTCAACGGCCATCCTAAGCTGAACGCGCCTGCTCTTGTCAGATCGCAGACTGCTACCCAGCTTAGGGCCTGGTAAGTACCAGCATGGGAGACTGGCTGGGAATCCCGGGTGCAGTTGATATTTTAATCTGTTGCCGCCTTCCGCTCCAATTCGGAAAAGGATTTATTGATGCTTAAATCCACAATATACAGGGTGTGAAGCTGTCAACGGCCATCCTAAGCCTGAACGTGCCTGCTCTCCTCAGATCGCAGACTGCTGCCCGGCAGATACCGGCATGGGAGACTGGCTGGCAATCCAAGGTGCCATTGACATTTTGCTCTGTTGCCACCTTCTTCTCCGATTAATAAAAATATTTATTGATGCTTAAATCCACAATATACAAGGCATAAAGATGTCAACTGCCATCCTAAGCTGAACGCGCCTGCTCTCGTCAGATCGCAGACTGCTACCCAGATTAGGACCCGGTAAGTACCAGCATGGGAGACTGGCTGGGAATCCCAGGTGTTGTTAACATTTTGCTCTGTAGCCGCCTTCCGCTCCGATTCCGAAAAGGATTTATTGATGCTTAAATCCACAGTATACAGGGTGTGAAGCCGTCTACGGCTATCCTAAGCTGAATGTGCCTGTTCTTGTCAGATCGCAGACTGCTGCCCAGCAAGTACGGGCATGGGAGACTGGCTGTCAATCCAAGGTGCTATTGACATTTTGCTCTGTTGCCGCCTTCCTCTACGATTCCGAAAAGGATTTATTGATGCTTAAATGCACAGTATAAAAAGCATGAAGCTGTCAATGGCCATCCTAAGCTGAACGCGCCTGCTCTCGTCAGATCGCAGACTGCTACTCAGCTTAGGGCCCGGTAAGTACTGGCATGGGAGACTGGCTGAGAATCCCGGGTGCCGTTGACATTTTGCTCTATTGCTGCCTTCCGCTCCGATTCCGAAAAGAATTTATTGATGCTGAAATCCACAGTATACAAGGTGTGAAGCTGTCGACGGCCATCCTAAGCTTAACGCGCCTGCTCTCGTCAGATCGCAGACTGGTACAGATCTTAGGACCCGGTAAGTACCGGCATGGGACACTGGCTGGGAATCCCGGCTTCCGTTGACATTTTGCTCTGTTGCCGCCTTCCGTTCCGATTCCGAAAAGGATTTATTGATGCCTAAATGCACAGTATAAAGGGCGAGAAGCTGTCAACTGCCATCCTAAGCTGAACGCGCCTGCTCTCGTCAGATCGCAGACTGCTACCCAGCTTAGGGCCCGGTAAATACCAGCATGGGAGACTGGCTGGGAATCCCAGGTGTCGTTGACATTTTGCTCTGTTGCCGCCTTCCGCTCCGATTCCGAAAAGGATTTATTGATGCTTAAATCCACAGTATACAGGGTGTGAAGATGTCTACGGCCATCCTAAGCTGAATGTGCCTGTTCTCAGACTGCTACCCAGCTTCGGGCCTGGTAAGTACCAGCATGGGAGACTGGCTGGGAATCCTGGGTGCAGTTGACATTTTGCTCTGTTTCTGCTCCGATTCCGAAAATTATTTATTGATGCTTAAATCCACAGTATACAAAGTGTGAAGCTGTCAACGGCCATCCTAAGCTGAACGCGCCTGCTCTCGTCAGATCGCAGACTGCTACCCAGCTTAGGGCCTGGTAAGTACCAGCATGGTAGACTGGCTGGAATCCCGGGTGCAGTTGACATTTTAATCTGTTGCCGCCTTCCGCTCCGATTCGGAAAAGGATTTATTGATGCTTAAATCCACAATATACAGGGTGTGAAGCTGTCAACGGCCATCCTAAGCTGAACGTGTCTGCTCTCCTCAGATCGCAGACTGCTGCCCGGCAGATACCGGCGTGGGAGACTGGCTGGCAATCCAAGGTGCCATTGACATTTTGCTCTGTTGCCGCCTTCCTCTCCGATTAATAAAAATATTTATTGATGCTTAAATCCACAGTATACAAAGTGTGAAGCTGTCAATGGCCATCCAAAGCTGAACGCGCCTGCTCTCGTCAGATCGCAGACTGCTACCCAGCTTAGGGCCTGGTAAGTACCAGCATGGGAGACTGGCTGGGAATCCCGGGTGCAGTTGACATTTTGCTCTGTTGCCGCCTTCCGTTCCGATTCCGAAAAGGATTTAATGATGCTTAAATGCACAGTATAAAAATCAAGAAGCTGTCAATGGCCATCCTAAGCTGAATGCGCCTGCTCTCATCAGATCGCAGACTGCTACCCAGCTTAGGGCCCGGTAAGTACTGGCATGGGAGACTGGCTGGGAATCCCGGTTGACATTTTGCCCTATTGCTGCCTTCCGCTCCGATTCCGAAAATAATTTATTGATGCTTAAATCCACAGTATACAAGGTGTGAAGCTGTCGACGGCCATCCTAAGCTTAACGCGCCTGCTCTCGTCAGATCGCAGACTGGTACAGATCTTAGGGCCCGGTAAGTACCGGCATGGGACACTGGCTGGGAATCCCGGCTGCCGTTGACATTTTGCTCTGTTGCTGCCTTCCGTTCCGATTCCGAAAAGGATTTATTGATGCTTAAATGCACAGTATAAAGGGCGTGAAGCTGTCAACGGCCATCCTAAGCTGAACGCGCCTGCTCTCGTCAGATCGCAGACTGCTACCCAGCTTAGGGCCCGGTAAGTACCAGCATGGGAGACTGGCTGGGAATCCCAGGTGTTGTTGACATTTTGCTCTGTAGCCGCCTTCCGCTTCGTTTCCGAAAAGGATTTATTGATGCTTAAATCCACAGTATACAGGGTGTGAAGCCGTCTACGGCTATCCTAAGCTGAATGTGCCTGTTCTTGTCAGATCGCAGACTGCTGCCCGGCCAATAAAGGCATGGGAGACTGCCTGGGAATCCCGGGTGCAGTTTACATTTTGCTCTGTTGCCGCCTTCCTCTCCGATTCCGAAAAGGATTTATTGATGCTTAAATGCACAGTATAAAAAGCATGAAGCTGTCAATGGCCACCCTAAGCTGAACGCGCCTGCTCTCGTCAGATCGCAGACTGCTACCCAGCTTAGGGCCCGGTAAGTACTGTCATGGGAGACTGGCTGGGAATCCCAGGTGCCGTAGACATTTTGCTCTATTGCTGTCTTCCGCTCCGATTCCGAAAAGAATTTATTGATGCTTAAATCCACAGTATACAAGGTGTGAAGCTGTCGACGGCCATCCTAAGCTTAACGCGCCTGCTCTCGTCAGATCGCAGACTGGTACAGATCTTAGGGCCCGGTAAGTACCGACATGGGACACTGGCTGGGAATCCCGGCTGCCGTTGACATTTTGCTCTGTTGCCGCCTTCCGTTCCGATTCCGAAAAGGATTTATTGATGCTTAAATGCACAGTATAAAGGGCGAGAAGCTATCAACGGCCATCCTAAGCTGATTGCGCCTGCTCTCGTCAGACTGCTATCCAGCTTAGGGCCTTGTAGGTACCAGCATGGGAGACTGGCTGGGAATCCTGGGTGCAGTTGACATTTTGCTCCGATTCCGAAAATTATTTATTGATGCTTAAATCCACAGTATACAAAGTGTGAAGCTGTCAACGGCCATCCTAAGCTGAACGCGCCTGCTCTCGTCAGATCGCAGACTGCTACCCAGCTTTGGGCCCAGTAACTACCGGCATGGGAGAGTGGCTGGGAATCCCGTGTGCAGTTGACATTTTGCTCTGTTGCCGCCTTCCGTTCCGATTCCGAAAAGGATTTATTGATGCTTAAATGCACAGTATAAAAAGCATGAAGCTGTCAATGGCCATCCTAAGCTGAACGTGCCTGCTATCGTCAGATCGCAGACGGCTACCCAGCTTAGGGCCCGGTAAGTACTGGCATGGGAGACTGGCTGGGAATCCTGGGTGCCGTTGACATTTTGCTCTATTGCTGCCTTCCGCTCCGATTCCGAAAATAATTTATTGATGCTTAAATCCACAGTATACAAGGTGTGAAGCTGTCGACGGCCATCCTAAGCTTAACGCGCCTGCTCTCGTCAGATCGCAGACTGGTACAGATCTTAGGGCCCGGTAAGTACCGGCATGGGACACTGGCTGGGAATCCCGGCTGCCGTTGACATTTTGCTCTTTTGCCGCCTTCCGTTCCGATTCCGAAAAGGATTTATTGATGCCTAAATGTACAGTATAAAGGGCATGAAGCTGTTAACGGCCTTCCTAAGCTGAACGCGCCTGCTCTCGTCAGATCGCAGACTGCTACCCAGCCTAGGGCCCGGTGAGTACCAGCATGGGAGACTGGCTGTGAATCCCAGGTGTCGTTGACATTTTGCTCTGTTGCCGCCTTCCGCTCCGATTCCGAAAAGGATTTATTGATGCTTAAATCCACAGTATACAGGGTGTGGAGATGTCTACGGCCATCCTAAGCTGAATGCGCCTGTTCTCGTCAGATTGCAAACTGCTACCCAGCTTCGGGCCTGGTAAGTACCAGCGTGGGAGACTGGCTGGGAATCCCGGGTGCAGTTGACATTTTGCTCTGCTTCTGCTCCGATTCCGAAAAGGATTTATTGATGCTTAAATCCACAGTATACAGGGTGTGGAGATGTCTACGGCCATCCTAAGCTGAATGCGCCTGTTCTCGTCAGATTGCAGACTGCTACCCAGCTTAGGGCCCAGTAAGTACCGGCATGTGAGACTGGCTTGGAATCCCGGGTGCAGTTGACATTTTGCTCTGTTGCCGCCTTCCGTTCCGATTCCGAAAAGGATTTATTGATGCTTAAATGCGCAGTATAAAAATCATGAAGCTGTCAATGGCCATCCTAAGCTGAACGCGCCTGCTCTCTTCAGATCGCAGACTGCTACCCAGCTTAGGGCCTGGTAAGTACCAGCATGGGAGACTGGCTGGGAATCCTGGGTGCAGATGACATTTTAATCTGTTGCCGCCTTCCGCTCCGATTCGGAAAAGGATTTATTGATGCTTAAATCCACAGTATACAGGGTGTGAAGCTGTCAACGGCCATCCTAAGCTGAACGCGCCTGCTCTCGTCAGATCGCAGACTGCTACCCAGCTTAGGGCCCGGTAAGTACCAGCATGGGAGACTGGCTGGGAATCCTAGGTGTTGTTGACATTTTGCTCTGTAGCCGCCTTCCGCTTCGATTCCGAAAAGGATTTATTGATGCTTAAATCCACAGTATACAGGGTGTGAAGCCGTCTACGGCTATCCTAAGCTGAATGTGCCTGTTCTTGTCAGATCGCAGACTGCTGCCCGGCAAGTACGGGCATGGGAGACTGGCTGGCAATCCAAGGTGCTATTAACATTTTGCTCTGTTGCCGCCTTCCTCTCCGATTCCGAAAAGGATTTATTGATGCTTAAATGCACAGTATAAAAAGCATGAAGCTGTCAATGGCCATCCTAAGCTGAACGCGCCTGCTCTCGTCAGATCGCAGACTGCTACCCAGCTTAGGGCCCGGTAAGTACAGGCATGGGAGACGGGCTGGGAATCCCAGGTGCCGTTGACAGTTTGCTCTATTGCTGCCTTCCGCTCCGATTCCGAAAAGGATTTATTGATGCTTAAATGCACAGTATACAAAGTGTAAAGCTGTCAACGGCCATCATAAGCTGAACGCACCTGCTCTCGTCAGATCGCGGACTGCTACCCAGCTTAGGGCCTGGTAAGTACCAGCATGGGAGACTGGCTGGGAATCCCGGGTGCAGTTGACATTTCAATCTGTTGCCGCCTTCCGATTCGGAAAAGGATTTATTGATGCTTAAATGCACAGTATAAAGGGCGTGAAGCTGTTAACGGCCATCCTAAGCTGAACGTGCCTGCTCTCGTCACATCGCAGACTGCTATCCAGCTTAGGGCCAGGTAAGTACCAGCATGGGAGACTGGCTGGGAATCCCAGGTGTTGTTGACATTTTGCTCTGTAGCTCTGTAGACATTTTGCTTCGATTCCGAAAAGGATTTATTGATGCTTAAATCCACAATATACAGGGTGTGAAGCCGTCTACGGCTATCCTAAGCTGAATGCGCCTGTTCTTGTCAGATCGCAGACTGCTGCCCGGCAAGTACGGGCATGGGAGACTGGCTGGCAATCCAAGGTGCTATTGACATTTTGATCTGTTGCCGCCTTCCTCTCCGATTAAAAAAAATATTTATTGATGCTTAAATCCACAGTATACAAGGCATGAAGATGTCAACGGCCATCCTAAGCTGAACGCGCCTGCTCTCGTCAGATCGCAGAATGCTACCCAGCTTAGGGCCCGGTAAGTACTGGTAAGGGAGACTGGCTGGGAATCCCGGGTGCAGTTGACATTTTGCTCTGTTGCCGCCTTCCGTTCCGATTCCGAAAAGGATTTATTGATGCTTAAATGCACAGTATAAAAAGCATGAAGCTGTCAATGGCCATCCTAAGCTGAACGCGACTATTCTCGTCAGATCGCAGACTGCTACCCAGCTTAGGGCCCGGTAAGTACCGGCATGGGAGACTGGCTGGGAATCCCGGGTGCAGTTGACATTTTGCTCTGTTGCCGCCTTCCGTTCCGATTCCGAAAAGGATTTATTGATGCTTAAATGCACAGTATAAAAAGCATGAAGCTGTCAATGGCCATCCTAAGCTGAACGCGCTTGCTCTCGTCAGATCGCAGACTGCTACCCAGCTTAGGGCCCGGTAAGTACTGGCATGGGAGACTGGCTGGGAATCCCGGTTGCCGTTGACATTTTGCTCTATTGCTCCGATTCCGAAAAGAATTTATTGATGCTTAAATCCACAGTATACAAGGTGTGAAGCTGTCAACAGCCATCCTAAGCTTAACGCGCCTGCTCTCGTCAGATCGCAGACTGGTACAGATCTTAGGGCCTGGTAAGTACCGGCATGGGACACTGGCTGGGAATCCCGGCTGCCGTTGACATTTTGCTCTGCTGCCGCCTTCCGTTCCGATTCCGAAAAGGATTTATTGATGCTTAAATGCACAGTATACAAAGTGCGAAGCTGTCAACCGCCATCCTAAGCTGAACCCGCCTGGTCTCGTCAGATCGCAGACTGCTACTCAGCTTAGGGCCTGGTAAGTACCAGCATGGGAGACTGGCTGGGAATCCCAGGTGCAGTTGACATTTTAATCTGTTACCGCCTTCCGCTCCTATTCGGAAATGGATTTATTGATGCTTAAATGCACAGTATAAAGGGCGTGAAGCTGTCAACGGCCATCCTAAGCTTAACGCGCCTGCTCTCGTCAGAGCGCAGACTGTTACCCTGCTTAGGGCCCGGTAAGTACCAGCATGGGAGACTGGCTGGGAATCTCAGGTGTTGTTGACATTTTGCTCTGTAGCTCTGTAGACATTTTGCTCCGATTCCGAAAAGGATTTATTGATGCTTAAATCCACAATATACAGGGTGTGAAGCCGTCTACGGCTATCCTAAGCTGAATGCGCCTGTTCTTGTTAGATCGCAGACTGCTGCCCGGCAAGTACGGGCATGGGAGACTGGCTGGCAATCCAAGGTGCTATTGACATTTTGCTCTGTTGCCGCCTTCCTCTCCGATTAAAAAAAATATTTATTGATGCTTAAATACACAGTATACAAGGCGTGAAGATGTCAACGGCCATCCTAAGCTGAACGCGCCTGCTCTCGTCAGATCGCAGACTGCTACCCAGCTTAGGGCCCGGTAAGTACTGGCATGGGAGACTGGCTGGGAATCCCGGGTGCCGTTGACATTTTGCTTTATTGATGCTTAAATCCACAGTATACAAGGTGTGAAGCTGTCGACGGCCATCCTAAGCTTAACGCGCCTGCTCTCGTCAGATCGCAGACTGGTACAGATCTTAGGGCCCGGTAAGTACCGGCATGGGACACTGGCTGGGAATCCCGGCTGCCGTTGACATTTTGCTCTGTTGCCGCCTTCCGTTCCGATCCCGAAAAGGATTTCTTGATGCTTAAATGCACAGTATAAAGGGCGAGAAGCTGTCAACGGCCATCCTAAGCTGAACGCGCCTGCTCTCGTCAGATCGCAGACTGCTACCCAGCTTAGGGCCCGGTAAGTACCAGAATGGGAGACTGGCTGGGAATCCCAGGTGTCGTTGACATTTTGCTCTGCTGCCGCCTTACGCTCCGATTCCGAAAAGGATTTATTGATGCTTAAATCCACAGTATACAGGGTGTGCAGATGTCTACGGCCATCCTAAGCTGAATGCGCCTGTTCTCGTCAGATCGCAGACTGCTACCCAGCTTCGGGCCTGGTAAGTACCAGCATGGGAGACTGGCTGGGAATCCCGAGTGCAGTTGACATTTTGCTCCGATTCCGAAAATTATTTATTGATGCTTAAATCCACAGTATACAAAGTGTGAAGCTGTCAACAGCCATCCTAAGCTGAACGTGCCTGCTCTCGTCAGATCGCAGACTGCTACCCAGCTTAAAGCCTGGTAAGTACCAGCATGGGAGACTGGCTGGGAATCCCAGGTGCCGTTGACATTTTGCTCTATTGCTGCCCTCAGCTCCGATTCCGAAAAGAATTTATTGATGCTTAAATCCACAGTATACAAGGTGTGAAGCTGTCGACGGCCATCCTAAGCTTAATGCGCCTGCTCTCGTCAGATCGCAGACTGGTACAGATCTTAGGGCCCGGTAAGTACCGGCATGGGACACTGGCTGGGAATCCCGGCTGCCGTTGACATTTTGCTCTGTTGCCGCCTTACGCTCCGATTCCGAAAAGGATCTATTGATGCTTAAATCCACAGTATACAGGGTGTGAAGCCGTCTACGGCTATCCTAAGCTGAATGTGCCTGTTCTTGTCAGATCGCAGACTGCTGCCCGGCAAGTACGGGCATGGGAGACTGGCTGGCAATCCAAGGTGCTATTGACATTTTGCTCTGTTGCCGCCTTCCTCTCCGATTCCGAAAAGGATTTATTGATGCTTAAATGCACAGTATAAAAAGCATGAAGCTGGCAATGGCCATCCTAAGCTGAACGCGCCTGCTCTCGTCAGATCGCAGACTGCTACCCAGCTTAGGGCCCGGTAAGTACTGGCATGGGAGACTGGCTGGGAATCCCGGGTGCCGTTGACATTTTGCTTTATTGATGCTTAAATCCACAGTATACAAGGTGTGAAGCTGTCGACGGCCATCCTAAGCTTAACGCGCCTGCTCTTGTCAGATCGCATACTGGTACAGATCTTAGGGCCCGGTAAGTACCGGCATGGGACACTGGCTGGGAATCCTGGCTGCCGTTGACATTTTGCTCTGTTGCCGCCTTCCGTTTCCAATTCCGAAAAGGATTTATTGATTCTTAAATGCACAGTATAAAGGGCAAGAATCTGTCAACGGCCATCCTAAGCTGAACGTGCCTGCTCTCGTCAGATCGCGGACTGCTACCCAGCTTAGGGCCCGGTAAGTACCAGCATGGGAGACTGGCTGGGAATCCCAGGTGTCGTTGACATTTTGCTCTGTTGCCGCCTTACGCTCCGATTCCGAAAAGGATTTATTGATGCTTAAATCCACAGTATACAGGGAGAGAAGATGTCTACGGCCATCCTAAGCTGAATGCGCCTGTTCTCGTCAGATCGCAGACCGCTACCCAGCTTCGGGCCTGGTAAGTACCAGCATGGGAGACTGGCTGGGAATCCCGGGTGCAGTTGACATTTTGCTCTGTTTCTGCTGTGAGTCCGAAAATTATTTATTGATGCTTAAATCCACAGTATACAAATTGTGAAGCTGTCAACGGCCATCCTAAGCTGAACGCGCCTGCTCTCGTCAGATCGCAGACTTCTACCCAGCTTAGGGCCTGGTAAGTACCAGCATGGGAGACTGGCTGGGAATCCCGGGTGCAGTTGACATTTTGCTCTGTTGCCGCCTTCCGTTCCGATTCCGAAAAGGATTTATTGATGCTTAAATGCACAGTATAAAAATCATGAAGCTGTCAATGGCCATCCTAAGCTGAACGCGCCTGCTCTCGTCAGATCGCAGACTGCTACCCAGCTTAGGGCCTGGTAAGTACTGGCATGGGACACTGGCTGGGAATCCCGGCTGCCGTTGACATTTTGCTCTTTTGCCGCCTTCCGTTCCGATTCCGAAAAGGATTTATTGATGCCTAAATGCACAGTATAAAGGGCGAGAAGCTGTCAACGGCCATCCTAAGCTGAACGCGCCTGCTCGCGTCAGATCGCAGACTGCTACCCAGCTTAGGGCCCGGTAAGTACCAGCATGGGAGACTGGCTGGGAATCCCAGGTGTCGTTGACATTTTGCTATGTTGCCGCCTTCCGCTCCGATTCCGAAAAAGGATTTATTGATGCTTAAATCCACAGTATACAGGGTGTGAAGATGTCTACGGCCATCCTAAGCTGAATGCGCCTGTTCTCGTCAGATCGCAGACTGCAACCCAGCTTCGGGCCTGGTTAGTACCAGCTAGGGAGACTGGCTGGGAATCCCGGGTGCTGTTGACATTTTGCTCTGCTTCTGCTCCGATTCCGAAAATTATTTATTGATGCTTAAATCCACAGTATACAAAGTGTGAAGCTGTCAACGGCCATCCTAAGCTGAATGCGCCTGCGCTCGTCAGATCGCAGACTGCTATCCAGCTTAGGGCCTGGTAAGTATCAGCATGGGAGACTGGCTGGGAATCCCGGGTGCAGTTGACATTTTAATCTGTTGCCGCCTTCCGCTCCGATTCGTATAAGGTTTTATTGATGCTTAAATCCACAATATACAGGGTGTGAAGCTGTCAACGGCCATCCTAAGCCTGAACGTGCCTGCTCTCCTCAGATCGCAGACTGCTGCCCGGCAGTTACCGGCATGAGAGACTGGCTGGCAATCCAAGGTGCCATTGACATTTTGCTCTGTTGCCGCCTTCCTCTCCGATTAATAAAAATATTTATTGATGCTTAAATCCACAATATACAAGGCGTGAAGATGTCAACGGCCATCCTAAGCTGAACGCGCCTGCTTTCGTCAGATCGCAGACTGCTACCCAGCTTAGCGCCCAGTAAGTACTGGCATGGGAGACTGGCTGGGAATCCCGGGTGCAGTTGACATTTTGCTCTGTTGCCGCCTTCCGCTCCGATTCTGAAAATAATTTATTGATGCTTAAATCCACAGTATACAAGGTGTGAAGCTGTCGACGGCCATCCTAAGCCTAACGCGCCTGCACTCGTCAGATCGCAGACTGGTACAGATCTTAGGGCCCGCTAAGTACCGGCATGGGACACTGGCTGGGAATCCCGGCTGCCGTTGACATTTTGCTCTGTTGCCGTCTTCCTCTCCGATTAATAAAAATATTTATTGATGCTTAACCCCTTAAGGACCGGAGGTTTTTCCGTTTTTGCATTTTCGTTTTTTGCTCCTTGCCTTTAAAAAATCATAACTCTTTCAAATTTACACCTAAAAATCCATATGATGGCTTATTTTTTGCGCCACCAATTCTAATTTGTAATGACGTCAGTCATTTTGCCCAAAAATCTATGGTGAAGCGGGAAAAAAAATCATTGTGCGACAAAATTTAAAAAAAAACGCTGTTTTGTAACTTTTGGGGGCTTCCGTTTCTACGTAGTACATTTTTCGGTAAAAATGACACCTGATATGTATTCTGTAGGTCCATACGATTAAAATGATACCCTACTTATATAGGTTTGATTTTGTCGGACTTCTGGAAAAAATCATAACTGTCACGATGCCGGCTGGCAGGTAGTGGATCCTCTGTGCCAGAGAGGGATTGGCGTGGACCGTGCTAGTGGACCGGTTCTAAGCCACTACTGGTTTTCACCAGAGCCCGCCGCAAAGCGGGATGGTCTTGCTGCGGCGGTAGTGACCAGGTCGTATCCACTAGCAACGGCTCACCTCTCTGGCTGCTGAAGATAGGCGCGGTACAAGGGAGTAGGCAAAAGCAAGGTCGGACGTAGCAGAAGGTCGGGGCAGGCAGCAAGGATCGTAGTCAGGGGCAACGGCAGAAGGTCTGGAAACACAGGCAAGGAACACACAAGGAACGCTTTCACTGGCACTAAGGCAACAAGATCCGGCAAGGGAGTGCAGGGGAAGTGAGGTGATATAGGGAAGTGCACAGGTGAACACACTGATTGGAACCACTGCGCCAATCAGCGGCGCAGTGGCCCTTTAAATCGCAGAGACCCGGCGCGCGCGCGCCCTAGGGAGCGGGGCCGCGCGCGCCGGGACAGAACAGACGGAGAGCGAGTCAGGTAGGGGAGCCGGGGTGCGCATCGCGAGCGGGCGCTACCCGCATCGCGAATCGCATCCCGGCTGGCAGCGGAATCGCAGCGCCCCGGGTCAGAGGACGTGCCCGGAGCGCTGCCGCGGGGAGAGTGAAGCGAGCGCTCCGGGGAGGAGCGGGGACCCGGAGCGCTCGGCGTAACAGTACCCCCCCCCTTGGGTCTCCCCCTCTTCTTAGAGCCTGAGAACCTGAGGAGCAGACTTTTGTCTAGGATGTTGTCCTCAGGTTCCCAGGATCTCTCTTCAGGACCACAACCCTCCCAGTCCACTAAAAAAAAATTTTTCCCTCTGACCTTTTTGGCAGCTAAAATTTCTTTGACCGAGAAGATGTCCGAGGAGCCGGAAACAGGAGTGGGAGGAACAGATTTGGGAGAAAAACGGTTGAGGATGAGTGGTTTGAGAAGAGAGACGTGAAAGGCATTAGGGATACGAAGAGAGGGAGGAAGAAGAAGTTTATAAGAGACAGGATTAATTTGACACAAAATTTTGAAAGGACCAAGATAGCGTGGTCCCAACTTGTAGCTAGGGACACGGAAGCGGACATATTTAGCGGAGAGCCATACCTTGTCTCCAGGGGAAAAAACGGGGGGAGCTCTTCTTTTCTTATCCGCGAACTTCTTCATGCGTGATGAAGCCTGTAAGAGAGAACCTTGGGTCTCTCTCCACATGATGGAAAGGTCACGAGAAATTTCATCCACAGCGGGCAGACCAGAGGGCAAGGGAGTAGGGAGGGGGGGAAGAGGGTGACGGCCGTACACCACGAAAAATGGGGATTTGGAGGAAGACTCAGAGACCCTGAAGTTATACGAGAATTCGGCCCATGGGAGGAGATCTGCCCAGTCATCCTGGCGGGAGGAAACAAAATGTCGCAAATAATCACCCAAGATCTGGTTAATCCTTTCTACTTGTCCATTGGACTGGGGATGATATGCAGAAGAAAAATTTAATTTAATCTTGAGTTGTTTACAGAGAGCCCTCCAGAATTTAGACACGAATTGGACGCCTCTATCCGAGACAATCTGCGTAGGCAACCCGTGAAGACGAAAAATGTGTACAAAAAATTGTTTAGCCAACTGAGGCGCAGAAGGAAGACCAGGAAGAGGGATGAAATGTGCCATTTTGGAGAATCGATCAACGACCACCCAAATAACAGTGTTGCCACGGGAAGGGGGTAAATCAGTAATAAAATCCATACCAATCAGAGACCAAGGCTGTTCGGGGACAGGCAGAGGATGAAGAAAACCAGCGGGCTTCTGGCGAGGAGTCTTATCCCGGGCACAGATAGTGCAGGCTCGCACAAAGTCCACAACATCCGTCTCCAGAGTCGGCCACCAATAGAAGCGGGAGATGAGTTGCACAGATTTCTTGATACCCGCATGACCTGCGAGATGGGAGGAGTGACCCCATTTGAGGATTCCGAGGCGTTGGCGAGGAGAAACAAAGGTCTTTCCTGGAGGAGTCTGCCTGATGGAGGCAGGAGAAGTGGAGATCAGGCAGTCAGGTGGAATGATGTGTTGCGGAGAGAGTTCAACTTCTGAGGCATCCGAGGAACGAGAGAGAGCATCGGCCCTAATGTTCTTATCGGCAGGACGAAAGTGAATCTCAAAATTAAATCGGGCAAAGAACAGAGACCACCGGGCCTGGCGAGGATTCAGCCGTTGGGCAGACTGGAGGTAGGAGAGGTTCTTGTGGTCGGTGTAGATAATAACAGGAGAACTTGATCCCTCCAGCAGATGCCTCCATTCCTCAAGTGCTAATTTAATGGCTAGAAGCTCTCGATCCCCGATGGAGTAGTTCCTCTCCGCTGGAGAGAAGGTCCTAGAGAAAAAACCACAAGTGACAGCATGCCCGGAAGAATTTTTTTGTAGAAGAACAGCTCCAGCTCCCACTGAGGAGGCATCAACCTCCAATAGGAAGGGTTTGGAAGGGTCAGGTCTGGAGAGGACGGGAGCCGAAGAAAAGGCAGACTTGAGTCGTTTAAAGGCGTCTTCTGCTTGAGGGGGCCAGGACTTGGGATCAGCATTTTTTTTGGTTAAAGCCACGATAGGAGCCACAATGGTAGAAAAATGTGGAATAAATTGCCTGTAATAATTGGCGAACCCCAAAAAGCGTTGGATAGCACGGAGTCCGGAGGGGCGTGGCCAATCTAAGACGGCAGAGAGTTTGTCTGGATCCATCTGTAGTCCCTGGCCAGAGACCAAATATCCTAGAAAAGGAAGAGATTGGCATTCAAACAGACATTTCTCAATTTTGGCATAGAGTTGGTTGTCACGAAGTCTCTGAAGAACCATACGGACATGCTGGCGGTGTTCTTCTAGATTGGCAGAAAAAATTAGGATATCGTCCAGATATACAACAACACAGGAGTATAACAGATCACGAAAAATTTCATTGACAAAGTCTTGGAAGACGGCAGGGGCGTTGCACAGTCCAAAGGGCATGACCAGATACTCAAAGTGTCCATCTCTGGTGTTAAATGCCGTTTTCCACTCGTCCCCCTCTCTGATGCGGATGAGGTTATAGGCGCCTCTTAAGTCCAATTTAGTGAAGATGTGGGCACCTTGGAGGCGATCAAAGAGTTCAGAGATGAGGGGTAAGGGGTAGCGGTTCTTAACCGTGATTTTATTAAGACCGCGGTAGTCAATGCATGGACGTAGGGAGCCATCTTTTTTGGACACAAAGAAAAATCCGGCTCCGGCAGGAGAGGAGGATTTACGGATAAAGCCCTTTTTTAGATTCTCCTGGACGTATTCGGACATGGCAAGAGTCTCTGGGGCAGAGAGAGGATAAATTCTGCCCCGGGGTGGAGTAGTGCCCGGGAGGAGGTCGATAGGGCAATCATAAGGCCTGTGAGGAGGTAGAGTCTCAGCTTGTTTTTTGCAGAAAACATCCGCGAAGTCCATATAGGCCTTAGGGAGACCGGTTACTGGAGGAACCACAGAGTTACGGCAAGGGTTACTGGGAACCGGTTTTAGACAGTTCTTGGAACAAGAGGACCCCCAACTCTTGATCTCCCCAGTGGACCAATCCAGGGTAGGGGAATGAAGTTGAAGCCAGGGAAGTCCAAGGAGAATTTCCGAGGTGCAATTGGGGAGGACCAAAAGTTCAATCCTCTCATGATGAGATCCGATGCTCATAAAAAGGGGCTCCGTGCGGAAACGTATGGTACAGTCCAATCTTTCATTATTTACACAATTGATGTAGAGGGGTCTGGCGAGACTGGTCACCGGGATGTTGAACCTGTTGACGAGAGAGGCCAAAATAAAATTTCCTGCAGATCCAGAGTCCAAGAAGGCCAGTGTAGAGAAGGAGAAGGCAGAGGCAGACATCCGCACAGGCACAGTAAGACGTGGAGAAGCAGAGTAGACATCAAGGACTGTCTCATCTTTGTGCGGAGTCAGCGTACGTCTTTCCAGGCGGGGAGGACGGATAGGACAATCTCTCAGGAAGTGTTCGGTACTAGCACAGTACAGGCAGAGGTTCTCCATACGGCGTCGTGTCCTCTCTTGAGGTGTCCGGCGAGACCGGTCGACCTGCATAGCCTCCACGGCGGGAGGCACAGGAACAGATTGCAGGGGACCAGAGGAGAGAGGAGCCGAGGAGAAGAAACGCCTCGTGCGAACAGAGTCCATATCTTGGCGGAGTTCCTGACGCCTTTCGGAAAAACGCATGTCAATGCGAGTGGCTAGGTGAATAAGTTCATGTAGATTAGCAGGAATTTCTCGTGCGGCCAGAACATCTTTAATGTTGCTGGATAGGCCTTTTTTGAAGGTCGCGCAGAGGGCCTCATTATTCCAGGACAATTCTGAAGCAAGAGTACGGAATTGTACGGCATACTCGCCAACGGAAGAATTACCCTGGACCAGGTTCAACAGGGCAGTCTCAGCAGAAGAGGCTCGGGCAGGTTCCTCAAAGACACTTCGGATTTCCGAGAAGAAGGAGTGTACAGAGGCAGTGACGGGGTCATTGCGGTCCCAGAGCGGTGTGGCCCATGACAGGGCTTTTCCGGACAGAAGGCTGACTACGAAAGCCACCTTAGACCTTTCAGTGGGAAACAGGTCCGACATCATCTCCAGATGCAGTGAACATTGGGAAAGAAAGCCACGGCAAAACTTAGAGTCCCCATCAAATTTATCCGGCAAGGATAAACGTATCCCAGGAGCGGCCACTCGCTGCGGAGGAGGTGCAGGAGCTGGCGGAGGAGATGACTGCTGAAGCTGTGGTAGTAACTGTTGTAGCATAACGGTCAGTTGAGACAGCTGTTGGCCTTGTTGCGCTATCTGTTGTGACTGCTGGGCGACCACCGTGGTGAGGTCAGCGACAACTGGCAGAGGAACTTCAGCGGGATCCATGGCCGGATCTACTGTCACGATGCCGGCTGGCAGGTAGTGGATCCTCTGTGCCAGAGAGGGATTGGCGTGGACCGTGCTAGTGGACCGGTTCTAAGCCACTACTGGTTTTCACCAGAGCCCGCCGCAAAGCGGGATGGTCTTGCTGCGGCGGTAGTGACCAGGTCGTATCCACTAGCAACGGCTCACCTCTCTGGCTGCTGAAGATAGGCGCGGTACAAGGGAGTAGGCAAAAGCAAGGTCGGACGTAGCAGAAGGTCGGGGCAGGCAGCAAGGATCGTAGTCAGGGGCAACGGCAGAAGGTCTGGAAACACAGGCAAGGAACACACAAGGAACGCTTTCACTGGCACTAAGGCAACAAGATCCGGCAAGGGAGTGCAGGGGAAGTGAGGTGATATAGGGAAGTGCACAGGTGAACACACTGATTGGAACCACTGCGCCAATCAGCGGCGCAGTGGCCCTTTAAATCGCAGAGACCCGGCGCGCGCGCGCCCTAGGGAGCGGGGCCGCGCGCGCCGGGACAGAACAGACGGAGAGCGAGTCAGGTAGGGGAGCCGGGGTGCGCATCGCGAGCGGGCGCTACCCGCATCGCGAATCGCATCCCGGCTGGCAGCGGAATCGCAGCGCCCCGGGTCAGAGGACGTGCCCGGAGCGCTGCCGCGGGGAGAGTGAAGCGAGCGCTCCGGGGAGGAGCGGGGACCCGGAGCGCTCGGCGTAACAATAACTACATGCAGGAAAATTAATACGTTTAAAATTGTCATCTTCTGACCCCTATAACTTTTTTATTTTTCCGTGTATGGGGCGGTATGAGGGCTCATTTTTTGCGCCGTGATCTGAAGTTTTTAACGGTACCATTTTTGCATTGATAGGACTTATTGATCGCTTTTTATTCATTTTTTCATGATATAAAAAGTGACCAAAAACGCACTATTTTGGACTTTGGAATTTTTTTGCGCGCACGCCATTGAACGTGCGGTTTAATTAACGATATATTTTTATAATTCGGACATTTCCGCACGCGGCGATACCATTTATGTTTATTTTTATTTTTATTTACACTGTGTTTTTTCTTTTATGGGAAAAGGGGGGTGATTCAAACTTTTAATAGGGAAGGGGTTAAATGATGTTTATTCACTTTTTTTTTGCAGTGTTATAGGTCCCATAGGGACCTATAACACTGCACACACTGATCTTTTACATTGATCACTGGTTTCTCATAAGAAACCAGTGATCGATGATTCTGCTGCATGACTGCTCATGCCTGGATCTCAGGCACTGAGCTGTCATTCGGCGATCGGACAGCGAGGAGGCAGGTAGGGGCCCTCCCGCTGTCCTGTCAGCTGTTCGGGATGCCGCGATTTCACCGCGGCTATCCCGAACAGCACACTGAGCTAGCCGGCATGCTTTTGGTTTCACTTTAGACGCGGCGTTCAACTTTGAACGCCGCGTCTAAAGGGTTAATAGCGCGCGGCACAGCGATCAATGCCGCGCGCTATTAGCCACGGGTCCCGGCCGTTGTTAGAGGCCGGGCCTGAACCGCTGTGACGCGGGGCCACGCCGTGGCCCCGCGTTATAGATCTGGAGTGGACACATGACGTTCCAGTACGTCATGTGTCCTTAAGGGGTTAAATCCATAGTATACAAGGCGTGAATATGTCAACGGCCATCCTAAGCTGAATGCGCCTGCTCTCGTCAGATCGCAGACTGCTACCCAGCTTAGGGCCCAGTAAGTACCGGCATGGGAGACTGGCTGGGAATCCCGGGTGTAGTTGACATTTTGCTCTGTTGCCGCCTTCCGCTCCGATTCGGAAAAGGATTTATTGATGCTTAAATGCACAGTATAAAGGGCGAGAAGCTGTCAACGGCCATCCTAAGCTGAACGCGCCTGCTCTCGTTAGATCGCAGACTGCTACCCAGCTTAGGGCCCGGAAAGTACCAGCATGGGAGACTGACTGGGAATCTCAGGTGTCGTTGACATTTTGCTCTGTTGCCGCCTTCCGCTCCGATTCCGAAAAGGATTTATTGATGCTTAAATCCACAGTATACAGGGTGTGAAGCCGTCTACGGCTATCCTAAGCTGAATGTGCCTGTTCTTGTCAGATCGCAGTCTGCTGCCCGGCAAGTACGGGCATGGGAGACTGGCTGGCAATCCAAGGTGCTATTGACATTTTGCTCTGTTGCCGCCTTCCTCTCCGATTCCGAAAAGGATTTATTGATGCTTAAATGCACAGTATAAAAAGCATGAAGCTGTCAATGGCCATCCTAAGCTCAATGCGCCTGCTCTCGTCAGATCGCAGACTGCTTCCCAGCTTAGGGCCCGGTAAGTACTGGCATGGGAGACTGGCTGGGAATCCGAGGTGCCGTTGACATTTTGCTCTATTGCTGCCTTCCGCTCCGATTCCGAAAAGAATTTATTGATGCTTAAATCCACAGTATACAAGGTGTGAAGCTGTCGACGGCCATCCTAAGCTTAACGCGCCTGCTCTCGTCAGATCGCAGACTGGTACAGATCTTAGGGCCCGGTAAGTACCGACATGGGACACTGGCTGGGAATCCCGGCTGCCGTTGACATTTTGCTCTGTTGCCGCCTTCCGTTCCGATTCCGAAAAGGATTTATTGATGCTTAAATGCGCAGAATAAAAAGCATGAAGCTGTCAATGGCCATTCTAAGCTGAACGCGCCTGCTCTCGTCAGATCGCAGACTGCTACCCAGCTTAGGGCCCGGTAAGTACTGGCATGGGAGACTGGCTGGGAATCCCGGGTGCCGTTGCCATTTTGCTCTATTGCTGCCTTCCGCTCCGATTCTGAAAATAATTTATTGATGCTTAAATCCACAGTATACAAGGTGTGAAGCTGTCGACGGCCATCCTAAGCTTAACGCGCCTGCACTCGTCAGATCGCAGACTGGTACAGATCTTAGGGCCCGGTAAGTACCGGCATGGGACACTGGCTGGGAATCCCGGCTGCCGTTGACATTTTGCTCTGTTTCTGCCTTCCG
Organism: Hyla sarda; assembly: GCF_029499605.1. Classification (NCBI taxonomy): domain Eukaryota; kingdom Metazoa; phylum Chordata; class Amphibia; order Anura; family Hylidae; genus Hyla; species Hyla sarda. The sequence continues at coordinate 261,526,664 of NC_079189.1, forward strand.
TTCCGATTCCGAAAAGGATTTATTGATGCTTAAATGCACAGTATACAAAGAGTGAAGCTGTCAACGGCCATCCTAAGCTGAAAGCGCCTGCTCTCGTCAGATCGCAGACTGCTACCCAGCTTAGGGCCTGTTAAGTACCAGCATGGGAGACTGGCTGGGAATCCCGGGTGCAGTTGACAATTTAATCTGTTGCCGCCTTCCGCTCCGATTCGGAAAAGGATTTATTGATGCTTAAATCCACAATATACAGGGTGTGAAGCTGTCAACGGCCATCCTAAGCCTGAACGTGCCTGCTCTCCTCAGATCGCAGACTGCTGCCCGGCAGATAGCGGCATGGGAGACTGGCTGGCAATCCAAGGTGCCATTGACATTTTGCTCTGTTGCCGCCTTCCTCTCCGATTGATAAAAATATTTATTTATGCTTAAATCCATAGTATACAAGGCGTGAATATGTCAACGGCCATCCTAAGCTGAATGCGCCTGCTCTCGTCAGATCGCAGACTGCTACCCAGCTTAGGGCCCAGTAAGTACCGGCATGGGAGACTGGCTGGGAATCCCGGGTGCAGTTGACATTTTGCTCTGTTGCCGCCTTCCGCTCCGATTCCGAAAAGGATTTATTGATGCTTAAATGCACAGTATAAAGGGCGAGAAGCTGACAACAGCCATCCTAAGCTGAACGTGCCTGCTCTCGTTAGATCGCAGACTGCTACCCAGCTTAGGGCCTGGAAAGTACCAGCATGGGAGACTGGCTGGGAATCCCAGGTGTCGTTGACATTTTGCTCTGTTGCCGCCTTCCGCTCCGATTCCGAAAAGGATTTATTGATGCTTAAATCCACAGTATACAGGGTGTGAAGCCGTCTACGGCTATCCTAAGCTGAATGTGCCTGTTCTTGTCAGATCGCAGTCTGCTGCCCGGCAAGTACGGGCATGGGAGACTGGCTGGCAATCCAAGGTGCTATTGACATTTTGCTCTGTTGCCGCCTTCCTCTCCGATTCCGAAAAGGATTTATTGATGCTTAAATGCACAGTATAAAAAGCATGAAGCTGTCAATGCCCATCCTAAGCTGAATGCGCCTGCTCTCGTCAGATCGCAGACTGCTTCCCAGCTTAGGGCCCGGTAAGTACTGGCATGGGAGACTGGCTGGGAATCCCAGGTGCAGTTGACATTTTGCTCTATTGCTGCCTTCCGCTCCGATTCCGAAAAGAATTTATTGATGCTTAAATCCACAGTATACAAAGTGTGAAGCTGTCAACGGCCATCCTAAGCTGAACGCACCTGCTCTCGTCAGATCGCAGACTGCTACCCAGCTTAGGGCCTGGTAAGTACCAGCATGGGAGACTGGCTGGGACTCCCGGGTGCAGTTGACATTTTAATCTGTTGCTGCCTTCCCCTCCAATTCGGAAAAGGATTTATTGATGCTTAAATGCACAGTATACAAAGTGTGAAGCTGTCAACGGCCATCCTAAGCTGAACGCGCCTGCTCTCGTCAGATCGCAGACTGCTACCCAGCTTAGGGCCCGGTAAGAACCAGCATGGGAAACTGGCTGGGAATCCCAGGTGTTGTTGACATTTTGCTCTGTAGCCGCCTTCCGCTCCGATTCCGAAAAGGATTTATTGATGCTTAAATCCACAGTATACAGGGTGTGAAGCCGTCTACGGCTATCCTAAGCTGAATGTGCCTGTTCTTGTCAGATCGCAGACTGCTGCCCGGCAAGTACGGGCATGGGAGACTGGCTGGCAATCCAAGGTGCTATTGACATTTTGCTCTGTTGCCGCCTTCCTCTCCGATTCCGAAAAGGATTTATTGATGCTTAAATGCACAGTATAAAAAGCATGAAGCTGGCAATGGCCATCCTAAGCTGAACGCGCCTGCTCTCGTCAGATCGCAGACTGCTACCCAGCTTAGGGCCCGGTAAGTACTGGCATGGGAGACTGGCTGGGAATCCCGGGTGCCGTTGACATTTTGCTTTATTGATGCTTAAATCCACAGTATACAAGGTGTGAAGCTGTCGACGGCCATCCTAAGCTTAACGCGCCTGCTCTTGTCAGATCGCAGACTGTTACAGATCTTAGGGCCCGGTAAGTACCGGCATGGGACACTGGCTGGGAATCCCGGCTGCCGTTGACATTTTGCTCTGTTGCCGCCTTCCGTTTCCGATTCCGAAAAGGATTTATTGATGCTTAAATGCACAGTATAAAGGGCAAGAAGCTGTCAACGGCCATCCTAAGCTGAACGTGCCTGCTCTCGTCAGATCGCAGACTGCTACCCAGCTTAGGGCCCGGTAAGTACCAGCATGGGAGACTGGCTGGGAATCCCAGGTGTCGTTGACATTTTGCTCTGCTGCCGCCTTACGCTCCGATTCCGAAAAGGATTTATTGATGCTTAAATCCACAGTATACAGAGAGTGAAGATGTCTACGGCCATCTTAAGCTGAATGCGCCTGTTCTCGTCAGATCGCAGACCGCTACCCAGCTTCGGGCCTGGTAAGTGCCAGCATGGGAGACTGGCTGGGAATCCCGGGTGCAGTTGACATTTTGCTCTGTTTCTGCTGCGAGTCCGAAAATTATTTATTGATGCTTAAATCCACAGTATACAAAGTGTGAAGCTGTCAACGGCCATCCTAAGCTGAACGCGCCTGCTCTCGTCAGATCGCAGACTTCTACCCAGCTTAGGGCCTGGTAAGTACCAGCATGGGAGACTGGCTGGGAATCCCGGGTGCAGTTGACATTTTGCTCTGTTGCCGCCTTCCGTTCCGATTCCGAAAAGGATTTATTGATGCTTAAAAGCACAGTATAAAAATCATGAAGCTGTCAATGGCCATCCTAAGCTGAACGCGCCTGCTCTCGTCAGATCGCAGACTGCTACCCAGCTTAGGGCCTGGTAAGTACTGGCATGGGACACTGGCTGGGAATCCCGGCTGCCGTTGACATTTTGCTCTTTTGCCGCCTTCCGTTCCGATTCCGAAAAGGATTTATTGATGCCTAAATGCACAGTATAAAGGGCGAGAAGCTGTCAACGGCCATCCTAAGCTGAACGCGCCTGCTCTCGTCAGATCGCAGACTGCTACCCAGCTTAGGGCCCGGTAAGTACCAGCATGGGAGACTGGCTGGGAATCCCAGGTGTCGTTGACATTTTGCTATGTTGCCGCCTTCCGCTCCGATTCCGAAAAAGGATTTATTGATGCTTAAATCCACAGTATACAGGGTGTGAAGATGTCTACGGCCATCCTAAGCTGAATGCGCCTGTTCTCGTCAGATCGCAGACTGCAACCCAGCTTCGGGCCTGGTTAGTACCAGCTAGGGAGACTGGCTGGGAATCCCGGGTGCTGTTGACATTTTGCTCTGCTTCTGCTCCGATTCCGAAAATTATTTATTGATGCTTAAATCCACAGTATTCAAAGTGTGAAGCTGTCAATGGCCATCCTAAGCTGAACGCGCCTGCGCTCGTCAGATCGCAGACTGCTATCCAGCTTAGGGCCTGGTAAGTACTAGCATGGGAGACTGGCTGGGAATCCCGGGTGCAGTTGACATTTTAATCTGTTGCCGCCTTCCGCTCCGATTCGGATAAGGATTTATTGATGCTTAAATCCACAATATACAGGGTGTGAAGCTGTCAACGGCCATCCTAAGCCTGAACGTGCCTGCTCTCCTCAGATCGCAGACTGCTGCCTGGCAGTTACCGGCATGGGAGACTGGCTGGCAATCCAAGGTGCCATTGACATTTTGCTCTGTTGCCGCCTTCCTCTCCGATTAATAAAAATATTTATTGATGCTTAAATCCACAATATACAAGGCGTGAAGATGTCAACGGCCATCCTAAGCTGAACGCGCCTGCTTTCGTCAGATCGCAGACTGCTACCCAGCTTAGCGCCCAGTAAGTACCGGCATGGGAGACTGGCTGGGAATCCCGGGTGCAGTTGACATTTTGCTCTGTTGCCGCCTTCCGTTCCGATTCCGAAAAGGATTTATTGATGCTAAAATGCGCAGTATAAAAAGCATGAAGCTGTCAATGGCCATCCTAAGCTGAACGCGCCTGCTCTCGTCAGATCGCAGACTGCTACCCAGCTTAGGGCCCGGTAAGTACTGGCATGGGAGACTGGCTGGGAATCCCGGGTGCCGTTGACATTTTGCTCTGTTGCCGCCTTCCGTTCCGATTCCGAAAAGGATTTATTGATGCTTAAATCCACAGTATACAGGGTGTGAAGCCGTCTACGGCTATCCTAAGCTGAATGTGCCTGTTCTTGTCAGATCGCAGTCTGCTGCCCGGCAAGTACGGGCATGGGAGACTGGCTGGCAATCCAAGGTGCTATTGACATTTTGCTCTGTTGCCGCCTTCCTCTCCGATTCCGAAAAGGATTTATTGATGCTTAAATGCACAGTATAAAAAGCATGAAGCTGTCAATGGCCATCCTAAGCTGAATGCGCCTGCTCTCGTCAGATTGCAGACTGCTTCCCAGCTTAGGGCCCGGTAAGTACTGGCATGGGAGACTGGCTGGGAATCCCAGGTGCCGTTGACATTTTGCTCTATTGCTGCCTTCCGCTCCGATTCCGAAAAGAATTTATTGATGCTTAAATCCACAGTATACAAGGTGTGAAGCTGTCGACGGCCATCCTAAGCTTAACGCGCCTGCTCTCGTCAGATCGCAGACTGGTACAGATCTTAGGGCCCGGTAAGTACCGACATGGGACACTGGCTGGGAATCCCGGCTGCCGTTGACATTTTGCTCTGTTGCCGCCTTCTGTTCCGATTCCGAAAAGGATTTATTGATGCTTAAATGCACAGTATAAAGGGCGAGAAACTATCAATGGCCATCCTAAGCTGAACGCGCCTGCTCTCGTCAGATCGCAGACTGCTACCCAGCTTAGGGCCCGGTAAGTACCAGCATGGGAGACTGGCTGGGAATCCCAGGTGTCGTTGACATTTTGCTCTGTTGCCGCCTTACGCTCCGATTCCGAAAAGGATTTATTGATGCTTAAATCCACAGTATACAGGGTGTGAAGATGTCTACGGCCATCCTAAGCTGAATGTGCCTGTTCTCGTCAGATCGCAGACTGCTACCCAGCTTCGGGCCTGGTAATTACCAGCATGGGAGACTGGCTGGGAATCCCGGGTGCAGTTGACATTTTGCTCTGTTTCTGCTCCGATTCCGAAAATTATTTATTGATGCTTAAATCCACAGTATACAAAGTGTGAAGCTGTCAACTGCCATCCTAGCTGAACGCGCCTGCTCTCGTCAGATCGCAGACTGCTACCCAGCTTATGGCCCGGTAAGCACCAGCATGGGAGACTGGCTGGGAATCCCAGGTGTTGTTGACATTTTGCTCTGTTGCCGCCTTCCGCTTCGATTCCGAAAAGGATTTATTGATGCTTAAATCCACAGTATACAGGGTGTGAAGCCGTCTACGGCTATCCTAAGCTGAATGCACCTGTTCTTGTCAGATCGCAGACTGCTGCCCGGCAAGTACGGGCAGGGGAGACTGGCTGGCAATCCAAGGTGCTATTGACATTTTGCTCTGTTGCCGCCTTCCTCTCCGATTAAAAAAAATATTTTTTGATGCTTAAATCCACAGTATACAAGGCGTGAAGATGTCAACGGCCATCCTAAGCTGAACGCGCCTGCTCTCATCAGATCGCAGACTGCTACCCAGCTTAGGGCCCGGTAAGTACTGGCATGGGACACTGGCTGGGAATCCCGTGTGCCGTTGACATTTTGCTCTATTGTTGCCTTCTGCTCCGATTCCAAAAATAATTTATTGATGCTTAAATCCACAGTATACAAGGTGTGAAGCTGTCGACGGCCATCTTAAGCTTAACGCGCCTGCTCTCGTCAGATCGCAGACTGTTACAGATCTTAGGGCCCGGTAAGTACCGGCATGGGACACTGGCTGGGAATCCTGCCTGCCGTTGACATTTTGCTCTGTTGCCGCCTTCCGTTCCGATTCCGAAAAGGATTTATTGATGCTTAAATGCACAGTATAAAGGGCGAGAAGCTGTCAACGGCCATCCTAAGCTCAACGCGCCTGCTCTCGTCAGATCGCAGACTGCTACCCAGCTTAGGGCCCGGTAAGTACCAGCATGGGAGGCTGGCTGGGAATCCCAGGTGTCGTTGACATTTTGCTCTGTTGCCGCCTTACGCTCCGATTCCGAAAAGGATTTATTGATGCTTAAATCCACAGTATACAGGGTGTGAAGATGTCTACGGCCATCCTAAGCTGAATGCGCCTGTTCTCGTCAGATCACAGACTGCTACCCAGCTTCGGGCCTGGTAAGTACCAGCATGGGAGACTGGCTGGGAATCCCGAGTGCAGTTGACACTTTGCTCCGATTCCGAAAATTATTTATTGATGCTTAAATCCACAGTTTACAAACTGTGAAGCTGTCAACGGCCATCCTAAGCTGAACGCGCCTGCTCTCGTCAGATCGCAGACTGCTACCCAGCTTAGGGCCTGGTAAGTACCAGCATAGGAGACTGGCTGGGAATCCCGGGTGCAGTTGACATTTTAATCTGTTGCCGCCTTCCGCTCCGATTCGGAAAAGGATTTATTGATGCTTAAATCCACAATATACAGGGTGTGAAGCTGTCAACGGCCATCCTAAGCCTGAACGTGTCTGCTCTCCTCAGATCGCAGACTGCTGCCCGGCAGATACCGGCATGGGAGACTGGCTGGCAATCCAAGGTGCCATTGACATTTTGCTCTGTTGCCGCCTTCCTCTCCGATTAATAAAAATATTTATTGATGCTTAAATCCACAATATACAAGGCGTGAAGCTGTCAACGGCCATCCTAAGCTGAACGCGCCTGCTCTCGTCAGATCGCAGACTGCTACCAAGCTTAGGGCCCAGTAAGTACCATCATGGGAGACTGGCTGGGAATCCCGGGTGCAGTTGACATTTTGCTCTGTTGCCGCCTTCCGTTCCGATTCCGAAAAGGATTTATTGATGCTTAAATGCACAGTATAAAAAGCATGAAGCTGTCAATAGCCATCCTAAGCAAAACGCGCCTGCTCTCGTCAGTTCGCAGACTGTTACCCAGCTTAGGGCCCGGTAAGTACTGGCATGGGAGACTGGCTGAGAATCACGGTTGCCGTTGACATTTTGCTCTATTGCTCCGATTCCAAAAAGAATTTATTGATGCTTAAATCCACAGTATACAAGGTGTGAAGCTGTCAACAGCCATCCTAAGCTTAACGCGCCTGCTCTCGTCATATCGCAGACTGGTACAGATCTTAGGGCCTGGTAAGTACCGGCATGGACACTGGCTGGGAATCCCGGCTGCCGTTGACATTTTGCTCTGTTGCCGCCTTCCGTTCCGATTCCGAAAAGGATTTATTGATGCTTAAATGCACAGTATACAAAGTGCAAAGCTGTCAACCGCCATCCTAAGCTGAACGCGCCTGGTCTCGTCAGATCGCAGACTGCTACCCAGCTTAGGGCCTGGTAAGTACCAGCATGGGAGACTGGCTGGGAATCCCAGGTGCAGTTGACATTTTAATCTGTTACCGCCTTCCGCTCCGATTCGGAAATGGATTTATTGATGCTTAAATGCACAGTATACAAGGCGTGAAGATGTCAACGGCCATCCTAAGCTGAACACGCCTGCTCTCGTCAGATCGCAGACTGCTACCCAGCTTAGGGCCCGGTAAGTACTGGCATGGGAGACTGGCTGGGAATCCCAGGTGCCGTTGACATTTTGCTTTATTGATGCTTAAATCCACAGTATACAAGGTGTGAAGCTGTCGACGGCCATCCTAAGCTTAACGCGCCTGCTCTCGTCAGATCGCAGACTGGTACAGATCTTAGGGCCCGGTAAGTACCGGCATGGGACACTGGCTGGGAATCCCGGCTGCCGTTGACATTTTGCTCTGTTGCCGCCTTCCGTTTCCGATTCCGAAAAGGATTTATTGATGCTTAAATGCACAGTATAAAGGGCAAGAAGCTGTCAACGGCCATCCTAAGCTGAACGTGCCTGCTCTCGTCAGATCGCAGACTGCTACCCAGCTTAGGGCCTGGTAAGTACCAGCGTGGGAGACTGGATGGGAATCCCAGGTGTCGTTGACATTTTGCTCTGTTGCCGCCTTACGCTCCGATTCCGAAAAGGATTTATTGATGCTTAAATCCACAGTATACAGGGTGTGAAGATGTCTACGGCCATCCTAAGCTGAATGCGCCTGTTCTCGTCAGTTCGCAGACTGCTACCCAGCTTCGGGCCTGGTAAGTACCAGCATGGGAGACTGGCTGGGAATCCCGGGTGCAGTTGACATTTTGCTCTGTTTCTGCTGCGAGTCCGAAAATTATTTATTGATGCTTAAATCCACAGTATACAAAGTGTGAAGCTGTCAACGGCCATCCTAAGCTGAACGCGCCTGCTCTCGTCAGATCGCAGACTTCTACCCAGCTTAGGGCCTGGTAAGTACCAGCATGGGAGACTGGCTGGGAATCCCGGGTGCAGTTGACATTTTGCTCTGTTGCCGCCTTCCGTTCCGATTCCGAAAAGGATTTATTGATGCTTAAATGCACAGTATAAAAATCATGAAGCTGTCAATGGCCATCCTAAGCTGAACGCGCCTGCTCTCGTCAGACTGCTACCCAGCTTAGGGCCTGGTAAGTACTGGCATGGGACACTGGCTGGGAATCCCGGCTGCCGTTGACATTTTGCTCTTTTGCCGCCTTCCGTTCCGGTTCCGATTCCGAAAAGGATTTATTGATGCCTAAATGCACAGTATAAAGCGCGAGAGGCAGTCAACGGCCATCCTAAGCTGAACGCGCCTGCTCTCGTCAGATCGCAAACTGCTACCCAGCTTAGGGCCCGGTAAGTACCAGCATGGGAGACTGGCTGGGAATCCCAGGTGTCGTTGACATTTTGCTATGTTGCCGCCTTCCGCTCCGATTCCGAAAAAGGATATATTGATGCTTAAATCCACAGTATACAGGGTGTGAAGATGTCTACGGCCATCCTAAGCTGAATGTGCCTGTTCTCGTCAGATCGCAGACTGCTACCCAGCTTCGGGCCTGGTTAGTACCAGCTAGGGAGACTGGCTGGGAATCCCGGGTGCTGTTGACATTTTGCTCTGCTTCTGCTCCGATTCCGAAAATTATTTATTGATGCTTAAATCCACAGTATACAAAGTGTGAAGCTGTCAACGGCCATCCTAAGCTGAACGCGCCTGTGCTCGTCAGATCGCAGACTGCTACCCAGCTTAGCGCCCAGTAAGTACCGGCATGGGAGACTGGCTGGGAATCCCGGGTGCAGTTGACATTTTGCTCTGTTGCCGCCTTCCGTTCCGATTCCGAAAAGGATTTATTGATGCTTAAATGCGCAGTATAAAAAGCATGAAGCTGTCAATGGCCATCCTAAGCTGAACGCGCCTGCTCTCGTCAGATCGCAGACTGCTACCCAGCTTAGGGCCCGGTAAGTACTGGCATGGGAGACTGGCTGGGAATCCCGGGTGCCATTGACATTTTGCTCTATTGCTGCCTTCCGCTCCGATTCTGAAAATAATTTATTGATGCTTAAATCCACAGTATACAAGGTGTGAAGCTGTCGACGGCCATCCTAAGCTTAACGCGCCTGCACTCGTCAGATCGCAGACTGGTACAGATCTTAGGGCCCGGTAAGTACCGGCATGGGACACTGGCTGGGAATCCCGGCTGCCGTTGACATTTTGCTCTGTTGCCGCCTTCCGTTCCGATTCCGAAAAGGATTTATTGATGTTTAAATGCACAGTATACAAAGAGTGAAGCTGTCAACGGCCATCCTAAGCTGAACGCGCCTGCTCTCGTCAGATCGCAGACTGCTACCCAGCTTAGGGCCTGGTAAGTACCAGCATGGGAGACTGGCTGGGAATCCCGGGTGCAGTTGACAATTTAATCTGTTGCCGCCTTCCGCTCCGATTCGGAAAAGGATTTATTGATGCTTAAATCCACAATATACAGGGTGTGAAGCTGTCAACGGCCATCCTAAGCCTGAACGTGCCTGCTCTCCTCAGATCGCAGACTGCTGCCCGGCAGATAGCGGCATGGGAGACTGGCTGGCAATCCAAGGTGCCATTGACATTTTGCTCTGTTGCCGCCTTCCTCTCCGATTGATAAAAATATTTATTTATGCTTAAATCCATAGTATACAAGGCGTGAATATGTCAACGGCCATCCTAAGCTGAATGCGCCTGCTCTCGTCAGATCGCAGACTGCTACCCAGCTTAGGGCCCAGTAAGTACCGGCATGGGAGACTGGCTGGGAATCCCGGGTGCAGTTGACATTTTGCTCTGTTGCCGCCTTCCGCTCCGATTCGGAAAAGGATTTATTGATGCTTAAATGCACAATATAAAGGGCGAGAAGCTGACAACAGCCATCCTAAGCTGAACGCGCCTGCTCTCGTTAGATCGCAGACTGCTACCCAGCTTAGGGCCCGGAAAGTACCAGCATGGGAGACTGGCTGGGAATCCCAGGTGTCGTTGACATTTTGCTCTGTTGCCGCCTTCCGCTCCGATTCCGAAAAGGATTTATTGATGCTTAAATCCACAGTATACAGGGTGTGAAGCCGTCTACGGCTATCCTAAGCTGAATGTGCCTGTTCTTGTCAGATCGCAGTCTGCTGCCCGGCAAGTACGGGCATGGGAGACTGGCTGGCAATCCAAGGTGCTATTGACATTTTGCTCTGTTGCCGCCTTCCTCTCCGATTCCGAAAAGGATTTATTGATGCTTAAATGCACAGTATAAAAAGCATGAAGCTGTCAATGGCCATCCTAAGCTGAATGCGCCTGCTCTCGTCAGATCGCAGACTGCTTCCCAGCTTAGGGCCCGGAAAGTACTGGCATGGGAGACTGGCTGGGAATCCCAGGTGCCGTTGACATTTTGCTCTATTGCTGCCTTCCGCTCCGATTCCGAAAAGAATTTATTGATGCTTAAATCCACAGTATACAAGGTGTGAAGCTGTCGACGGCCATCCTAAGCTTAACGCGCCTGCTCTCGTCAGATCGCAGACTGGTACAGATCTTAGGGCCCGGTAAGTACTGACATGGGACACTGGCTGGGAATCCCGGCTGCCGTTGACATTTTGCTCTGTTGCCGCCTTCCGTTCCGGTTCCGATTCCGAAAAGGATTTATTGATGCTTAAATGCACAGTATAAAGGGCGAGAAGCTATCAACGGCCATCCTAAGCTGAACGCGCCTGCTCTCGTCAGATCGCAGACTGCTAGCCAGCTTAGGGCCCGGTAAGTACCAGCATGGGAGACTGGCTGGGAATCCCAAGTGTCGTTGACATTTTGCTCTGTTGCCGCCTTACGCTCCGATTCCGAAAAGGATTTATTGATGCTTAAATCCACAGTATACAGGGTGTGAAGATGTCTACGGCCATCCTAAGCTGAATGCGCCTGTTCTCGTAAAATTGCAGACTGCTACCCAGCTTCGGGCCTGGTAAGTACCAGCATGGGAGACTGGCTGGGAATCCCGGGTGCAGTGGACATTTTGCTCTGTTTCTGCTCCGATTCCGAAAATTATTTATTGATGCTTAAATCCACAGTATACAAAGTGGGAAGCTGTCAACGGCCATCCTAAGCTGAACGCGCCTGCTCTCGTCAGATCGCAGACTGCTACTCAGCTTAGGGCCTGGTAAGTACCAGCATGGGAGACTGGCTGGGAATCCCGGGTGCAGTTGACATTTTAATCTGTTGCCGCCTTCCGATCCAATTCGGAAAAGGATCTATTGATGTTTAAATCCACAATATACAGGGTGTGAAGCTGTCAACGGCCATCCTAAGCCTGAACGTGCCTGCTCTCCTCAGATCGCAGACTGCTGCCCGGCAGATACCGGCATGGGAAACTGGCTGGCAATCCATGGTGCCATTGACATTTTGCTCTGTTGCCGCCTTCTTCTCCGATTAATAAAAATATTTATTGATGCTTAAATCCAAAATATACAAGGCGTAAAGATGTCAACGGCCATCCTAAGCTGAACGCGCCTGCTCTCGTCAGATCGCAGACGGCTACCTAGCTTAGGGCCCAGTAAGTACCGGCATGGGAGACTGGCTGGGAATCCCGGGTGCAGTTGACATTTTGCTCTGTTGCCGCCTTCCGCTCCGATTCGGAAAATGATTTATTGATGCTTAAATGCACAGTATAAAGGGCGTGAAGCTGTCAACGGCCATCCTAAGCTGAACGCGCCTGCTCCCGTCAGATCGCAGACTGCTACCCAGCTTAGGGCCTGGTAAGTACCAGCATGGGAGACTGGCTGAGAATCCCAGGTGTTGTTGACATTTTGCTCTGTAGCCGCCTTCCGCTCTGATTCCGAAAAGTATTTATTGATGCTTAAATCCACAGTATACAGGGTGTGAAGATGTCTACGGCCATCCTAAGCTGAATGCGCCTGTTCTCGTCAGATCGCAGAATGCTACTCAGCTTCGGGCCTGGTAAGTACCAGCATGGGAGACTGGCTGGGAATCCCGGCTGCCGTTGACATTTTGCTCTGTTTCTGCTCCGATTCCGAAAATGATTTATTGATGCTTAAATCCACAGTATACAAAGTGTGAATCTGTCAACGGCCATCCTAAGCTGAACGCACCTGCTCTCGTCAGATCGCAGACTGCTACCCAGCTTAGGGCCCGGTAAATACCAGCATGGGAGACTGGCTGGGAATCCCGGGTGCAGTTGACATTTTAATCTGTTGCCGCCTTCCGCTCCGATTCGGAAAAGGATTTATTGATGCTTCGATCCACAATATGCAGGGTGTGAAGCTGTCAACGGCCATCCTAAGCCTGAACGTGCCTGCTCTCCTCAGATCGCAGACTGCTGCCCGGCAGTTACCGGCATGGGAGACTGGCTGGCAATCCAAGGTGCCATTGACATTTTGCTCTGTTGCCGCCTTCCTCTCCGATTAATAAAAATATTTATTGATGCTTAAATCCACAATATACAAGGCGTGAAGATGTCAACGGCCATCCTAAGCAGAACGCGCCTGCTCTCGTCAGATCGCAGACTGCTACCCAGCTGAGGGCCCAGTAAGTACCGGCATGGGAGACTGGCTGGGAATCCCGGGTGCAGTTGACATTTTTCTCTGTTGCCGCCTTCCGAAAAGGATTTATTGATGCTTAAATGCACAGTATAAAAAGCATGAAGCTGTCAATGGCCATCCTAAGCTGAACGCGCCTGCTCTTGTCAGATCGCAGACGGCTACCCAGCTTAGGGCCCGGCAAATACTGGCATGGGAGACTGGCTGGGAATCTTGGGTGCCGTTGACATTTTGCTCTATTGCTGCCTTCCGAAAAGAATTTATTGATGCTTAAATCCACAGTATACAAGGTGTAAAGCTGTCGATGGCCATCCTAAGCTTAACGCGCCTGCTCTCGTCAGATCGCAGACTGGTACAGATCTTAGGGCCCGGTAAGTACCGGCATGGGACACTGGCTGTGAATCCCGGCTGCCGTTGACATTTTGCTCTGTTGCCGCCTTCCGCTCCGATTCCGTAAAGGATTTATTGATGCTTAAATCCACAGTATACAGGGTGTGAAGCCGTCTACGGCTATCCTAAGCTGAATGTGCCTGTTCTTGTCAGATCGCAGACTGCTGCCCGGCAAGTACGGGCATGGAAGACTGGCTGGCAATCCAAGGTGCTATTGACATTTTGCTCTGTTGCCGCCTTCCTCTCCGATTCCGAAAAGGATTTATTGATGCTTAAATGCATAGTATAAAAAGCATGAAGCTGTCAATGGCCATCCTAAGCTGAACGCGCCTGCTCTCGTCAGATCGCAGACTGCTACCCAGCTTAGGGCCCGGTAAGTACTGGCATGGGAGACTGGCTGGGAATCCCGGGTGCCGTTGACATTTTGCTCTATTGCTGCCTTCCGTTCCGATTCCGAAAAGGATTTATTGATGCTTAAATGCACAGTATAAAGGGCGGGAAGCTGTCAACGGCCATCCTAAGCTGAACGCGCCTGCTCTCGTCATATCGCAGAATGCTACCCAGCTTAGGGCCCGGTAAGTACCAGCATGGGAGACTGGCTGGGAATCCCAGGTGTCGTTGACATTTTGTTCTGTTGCCGCCTTCCGCTCCGATTCCGAAAAGGATTTATTGATGCTTAAATCCACAGTATACAGGGTGTGAAGATGTCTACGGCCATCCTAAGCTGAATGCGCCTGTTCTCGTCAGATCGCAGACTTCTACCCAGCTTCGGGCCTGGTAAGTGCCAGCATGGGAGACTGGCTGGGAATCCCGGCTGCCGTTGACATTTTGCTCTGTTTCTGCTCAGATTCCGAAAATTATTTATTGATGCTTAAATCCATAGTATACAAAGTGTGAAGCTGTCAACGCCCATCCTCAGCTGAACGCGCCTGCTCTCGTCAGATCGCAGACTGCTACCCAGCTTAGGGCCCGGTAAGTATCAGCATGGGAGACTGGCTGGGAATCCCAGGTGTTGTTGACATTTTGCTCTGTAGCCGCCTTCCTCTCCGATTCCGAAAAGGATTTATTGATGCTTAAATGCACAGTATAAAAAGCATGAAGCTGTCAATGGCCATCGTAAGCTGAACGCGCCTGCTCTCGTCAGATCGCAGACTGCTACCCAGCTTAGGGCCCGGTAAGTACTGGCAGGGGAGACTGGCTGGCAATCCCAGGTGCCGTTGACACTTTGCTCTATTGCTGCCTTCCGCTCCGATTCCGAAAATAATTTATTGATGCTTAAATCCACAGTATACAAGGTGTGAAGCTGTCGACGGCCATCCTAAGCTTAACGCGCCTGCTCTCGTCAGATCGCAGACTGGTACAGATCTTAGGGCCCGGTAAGTACTGGCATGGGACACTGGCTGGGAATCCCGGCTGCCGTTGACATTTTGCTCTGTTGCCGCCTTCCGCTCCGATTCAGAAAAGGATTTATTGATGCTTAAATGCACAGTATAAAGGGCGTGATGCTGTTAACGGCCATCCTAAGCTGAACGCGCCTGCTCTCGTCAGATCGCAGACTGCTACCCAGCTTAGGGCCCGGTAAGTACCAGCATGGGAGACTGGCTGGGAAACTCAGGTGTTGTTGATATTTTGCTCTGTAGCTCTGTAGACATTTTGCTCCGATTCCGAAAAGGATTTATTGATGCTTAAATCCACAATATACAGGGTGTGAAGCCGTCTACGGCTATCCAAAGCTGAATGCGCCTGTTCTTGTCAGATCGCAGACTGCTGCCCGGCAAGTACGGGCATGGGAGACTGGCTGGCAATCCAAGGTGCTATTGACATTTTGATCTGTTGCCGCCTGTCTCTCCGATTAAAAAAAATATTTATTGATGCTTAAATCCACAGTATACAAGTCGTGAAAATGTCAACGGCCATCCTAAGCTGAACGTGCCTGCTCTCGTCAGATTGCAGACTGCTACCCAGCTTAGGGCCCGGTAAGTACTGGCATGGGAGACTGGCTGGGAATCCCGGGTGCCGTTGACATTTTGCTCTGTTTCTGCTCCGATTCCGAAAATTATTTATTGATGCTTAAATCCAGTACAAATCCATACAAAGAGTGAAGCTGTCAACGGCCATCCTAAGCTTAACGTGCCTGCTCTCGTCAGATCGCAGACTGCTACCCAGCTTAGGGCCTGGTAAGTACCAGCATGGGAGACTGGCTGGGAATCCCGGGTGCAGTTGACATTTTAATCTGTTGCCGCCTTCCGCTCCGATTCGGAAAAGGATTTATTGATGCTTAAATCCACAATATACAGGGTGTGAAGCTGTCAACGGCCATCCTAAGCCTGAACGTGCCTGCTCTCGTCAGATCGCAGACTGCAGCCCGGCAGTTACCGGCATGGGAGACTGGCTGGCAATCCAAGGTGCCATTGACATTTTGCTCTGTTGCGCCTTCCTCTCCGATTAATAAAAATATTTGTTGATGCTTAAATCCACAATATACAAGGCATGAAGATGTCAACGGCCATCCTAAGCTGAACGCGCCTGCTCTCATCAGATCGCAGACTGCTACCCAGCTTAGGGCCCAGTAAGTACCGGCATGGGTGACTGGCTGGGAATCCCGAGTGCAGTTGACATTTTGCTCTGTTGCCGCCTTCCGTTCCGATTCCGAAAAGGATTCATTGATGCTTAAATGCACAGTATAAAAAGCATGAAGCTGTCAATGGCCATCCTAAGCTGAACGCGCCTGCTCTTGTCAGATCGCAGACGGCTACCCAGCTTAGGGCCCGGTAAGTACTGGCATGGGAGACTGGCTGGGAATCCCGGGTGCCGTTGACATTTTGCTCTATTGCTGCCTTCCGCTCCGATTCCGAAAAGGATTTATTGATGCTTAAATGCACAGTATACAAAGTGTGAAGCTGTCAACTGCCATCCTAAGCTGAACGCGCCTGCTCTCGTCAGATGGCAGACTGCTACCCAGCTTAGGGCCTGGTAAGTACCAGCATGGGAGACTGGCTGGGAATCCCGGGTGCAGTTGAAATTTTAATCTATTGCCGCCTTCCGATCCAATTCGGAAAAGGATCTATTGATGCTTAAATCCACAATATACAGGGTGTGAAGCTGTCAACGGCCATCCTAAGCCTGAACGTGCCTGCTGTCCTCAAATCGCAGACTGCTGCCCGGCAGATACCGGCATGGGAGACTGGCTGGCAATCCAAGGTGCCATTGACATTTTGCTCTGTTGCCGCCTTCTTCTCCGATTAATAAAAATATTTATTGATGCTTAAATCCACAATATACAAGGCGTAAAGATGTAAACGGCCATCCTAAGCTGAACGCGCCTGCTCTCGTCAGATCGCAGACTGCTACCCAGCTTAGGGCCCAGTAAGTACCGGCATGGGAGACTGGCTGGGAATCCCGGGTGCAGTTGACATTTTGCTCTGTTGCCGCCTTCCGCTCCGATTCGGAAAATGATTTATTGATGCTTAAACGCACAGTATAAAGGGCGTGAAGCTGTCAACGGCCATCCTAAGCTAAACGTGCCTGCTCTCGTCAGATCGCAGACTGCTACCTAGCTTAGGGCCCGGTAAGTACCAGCATGGGAGACTGGCTTGGAATCCCAGGTGTTGTTGACATTTTGCTCTGAAGCCGCCTTCCGCTCCGATTCCGAAAAGGATTTATTGATGCTTAAATCCACAGTATACTGGGTGTGAAGCCGTCTACGGCTATCCTAAGCTGAATGTGCCTGTTCTTGTCAGATCGCAGACTGCTGCCCGGCAAGTACGGGCATGGGAGACTGGCTGGCAATCCAAGGTGCTATTGACATTTTGATCTGTTGCCGCCTTCCTCTCCGATTCCGAAAAGGATTTATTGATGCTTAAATGCACAGTATAAAAAGCATGAAGCTGTCAATGGCCATCCTAATCTGAACGCGCCTGCTCTCGTCAGATCGCAGACTGCTACCCAGCTTAGGGCCCAGTAAGTACTGGCATGGGAGACTGGCTGGGAATCCCGGGTGCCGTTGACATTTTGCTCTATTGCTGCCTTCCGCTCCGATTCCGAAAATAATTTATTGATGCTTAAATCCACAGTATACAAGGTGTGAAGCTGTCGACGGCCATCCTAAGCTTAACGCGACTGCTCTCGTCAGATCGCAGACTGGTACAGATCTTAGGGCCCGGTAAGTACCGGCATGAGACACTGGCTGGGAATCCCGGCTGCCGTTGACATTTTGCTCTGTTGCCGCCTCCCGTTCCGATTCCGAAAAGGATTTATTGATGCTTAAATGCACAGTATAAAGGGCGAGAAGCTGTAAACGGCCATCCTAAGCTGAACACGCCTGCTCTCGTCAGATCGCAGACTGGTACAGATCTTAGGGCCCGGTAAGTACCGGCATGGGACACTGGCTGGGAATCCCGGCTGCCGTTGACATTTTGCTCTGTTGCCGCCTTACGCTCCGATTCCGAAAAGGATTTATTGATGCTTAAATCCACAGTATACAGGGTGTGAAGATGTCTACGGCCATCCTAAGCTGAATGCGCCTGTTCTCGTCAGATCGCAGACTGCTTCCCAGCTTCGGGACTGGTAAGTACAAGCATGGGAGACTGGCTGGGATTCCCGGGTGCAGTTGACATTTTGCTCTGTTTCTGCTCCGATTCCGAAAATTATTTATTGATGCTTAAATCCACAGTATACAAAATGTGAAGCTGTCAACGGCCATCCTAAGCTGAAGGCGCCTGCTCTTGTCAGATCTCAGACTGCTACCCAGCTTAGGGCCCGGTAAGTACCAGCATGGGAGACTGGCTGGGAATCCCAGGTGTTGTTGACATTTTGCTCTGTAGCCACCTTCCGCTCCGATTCCGAAAAGGATTTATTGATGCTTAAATCCACAGTATACAGGGCGTGAAGCCGTCTACGGCTATCCTAAGCTGAATGTGCCTGTTCTTGTCAGATCACAGACTGCTGCCTGGCAAGTACGGGCATGGGAGACTGGCTGGCAATCCAAGGTGCTATTGACATTTTGCTCTGTTGCCGCCTTCCTCTCCGATTCCGAAAGGGATTTATTGATGCTTAAATGCACAGTATAAAAAGCATGAAGCTGTCAATGGCCATCCTAAGCTGAATGCGCCTGCTCTCGCCAGATCGCAGACTGCTACCCAGCTTAGGGCCCAGTAAGTACTGGCATGGGAGACTGGCTGGGAATCCCAGGTGCCGTTGACATTTTGCTCTATTGCTGCCTTCCGCTCCGCACCTTGGATTGCCAGCCAGTCTCCCACGCCGGTATCTGCCGGGCAGCAGTCTGCGATATGAGGAGAGCAGACACATTCAGCTTAGGATGGCCGTTGACAGCTTCACACCCTGTATATTGTGGATTTAAGCATCAATAAATCCTTTTCCGAATCGGAGCGGAAGGCGGCAACAGATTAAAATGTCAACTGCACCCGGGATTCCAGCCAGTCTACCATGCTGGTACTTGCCAGGCCCTAAGTTGGGTAGCAGTCTACGATCTGACGAGAGCAGGCGCGTTCAGCTTAGGATGGCCGTTGACAGCTTCACACTTTGTATACTGTGGATTTAAGCATCAATAAATCCTTTTCGGAATCGGAGCGGAAGGCGGCAACAGAGCAAAATGTCAACGACACCTGGGATTCCCAGCCAGTCTCCCATGCTGGTACTTACCGGGCCCTAAGCTGGGTAGCAGTCTGCGATCTGACGAGAGCAGGCGCGTTCAGCTTAGGATGGCCGTTGACAGCTTCTCGCCCTTTATACTGTGCATTTAGGCATCAATAAATCCTTTTCGGAATCGGAACGGAAGGCGGCAACAGAGCAAAATGTCAACGGCAGCCGGGATTCCCAGCCAGTGTCCCATGCCGGTACTTACTGGGCCCTAAGATCTGTATCAGTCTGCGATCTGACGAGAGCAGGCGCGTTAAGCTTAGGATGGCCGTCGACAGCTTCACACCTTGTATACTGTGGATTTAAGCATCAATAAATTTTTTTCGGAATCGGAGCGGAAGGCAGCAATAGAGCAAAATGTCAACGGCGACCGGGATTCCTAGCCAGTCTCCCATGCCAGTACTTACCGGGCCCTAAGCTGGGTAGCAGTCTGCGATCTGACGAGAGCAGGCGCGTTCAGCTTAGCATGGCCATTGACAGCTTCACGCCTTGTATATTGTGGATTTAAGCATCAATAAATATTTTTTTAATCGGAGAGGAAGGCGGCAACAGAGCAAAATGTCAATGGCACCTTGGATTGCCAGCCAGTCTCCCATGCCGGTAACTGCCGGGCAGCAGTCTGCGATCTGAGGAGAGCAGGCACGTTCAGGCTTAGGATGGCCGTTGACAGCTTCATTCACACCCTGTATATTGTGCATTTAAGCATCAATAAATCCTTTTCGGAATCGGAGAGGAAGGCGGCAACAGAGCAAAATGTCAATAGCACCTTGGATTGCCAGCCAGACTCCCATGCCCATACTTGCCGGGCAGCAGTCTGCGATCTGACAAGAACAGGCACATTCAGCTTAGGATAGCCGTAGACGGCTTCACACCCTGTATACTGTGGATTTAAGCATCAATAAATCCTTTTCGGAATCGGAGCGGAAGGCGGCTACAGAGCAAAATGTCAACAACACCTGGGATTCCCAGCCAGTCTCCCATGCCGGTACTTATTGCGCCCTAAGCTGGGTAGCAGTCTGCGATCTGACGAGAGCAGGCACGTTCAGCTTAGGATGGCCGTTGACATCTTCATGCCTTGTATATTGTGGATTTAAGCATCAATAAATATTTTTATTAATCGGAGAGGAAGGCGGCAACAGAGCAAAATGTCAATGGCACCTTGGATTGCCAGCCAGTCTCCCATGCCGGTATCTGCCGGGCAGCAGTCTGCGATCTGAGGAGAGCAGGCACGTTCAGGCTTAGGATGGCCGTGGACAGCTTCACACCCTTTATATTGTGGATTTAAGCATCAATAAATCCTTTTCCGAATCGGAGCGGAAGGCGGCAACAGATTAAAATGTCAACTGCACCCGGGATTCCCAGCCAGTCTCCCATGCTGGTACTTACCAGGCCCTAAGCTGGGTAGCAGTCTGCGATCTGACGAGAGCAGGCGCGTTCAGCTTAGGATGGCCGTTGACAGCTTCACACCCTTTATATTGTGGATTTAAGCATCAATAAATCCTTTTCCGAATCGGAGCGGAAGGCGGCAACAGATTAAAATGTCAACTGCACCCGGGATTCCCAGCCAGTCTCCCATGCTGGTACTTACCAGGTCCGAAGCTGGGTAGCAGTCTGCGATCTGACGAGAACAGGCGCATTCAGCTTAGGATGGCCGTAGACATCTTCACACCCTGTATACTGTGGATTTAAGCATCAATAAATCCTTTTCGGAATCGGAGCGTAAGGCGGCAACAGAGCAAAATGTCAACGACACCTGGGATTCCCAGCCAGTCTCCCATGCCGATATCTGCCGGGCAGCAGTCTGTGATCTGAGGAGAGCAGGCACGTTCAGGCTTAGGATGGCCGTTGACAACTTCACACTTTGTATACTGTGCATTTAAGCATCAATAAATCCTTTTCGGAATCGGAGCGGAAGGCGGCAACAGAGCAAAATGTCAACGGCAGCCGGGATTCCCAGCCAGTGTCTCATGCCGATACTTACCGGGCCCTAAGATCTGTACCAGTCTGCGATCTGATGAGAGCTGGCGCGTTAAGCTTAGGATGGCCGTCGACAGCTTCACACCTTGTATACTGTGGATTTAAGCATCAATAAATCATTTTCCGAATCGGAGCGGAAGGCGGCAACAGAGCAAAATGTCAACTGCAATCGGGATTCCCAGCCAGTCTCCCATTCCGGTACTTACTGGGCCCTAAGCTGAGTAGCAGTCTGCGATCTGACGAGAGCAGTCGCGTTCAGCTTAGGATGGCCGTTGACATCTTTACGCCTTGTATATTGTGGATTTAAGCATCAATAAATATTTTTATTAATCGGAGAAGAAGACGGCAACAGAGCAAAATGTCAATGACACCTTGGATTGCCAGCCAGTCTCCCATGCCGGTATCTGCCGGGCAGCAGTCTGCGATCTGAGGAGAGCAGGCACGTTCAGGCTTAGGATGGCCGTTGACAGCTTCACACCCTGTATATTGCGGATTTAAGCATCAATAGATCCTTTTCCGAATTGGATCGGAAGGCGGCAACAGATTAAAATGTCAACTGCACCCAGGATTCCCAGCCAGTCTCCCATGCTGGTACTTACCGGGCCCTAAGATCTGTACCAGTCTGCGATCTGACGAGAGCAGGCGCGTTAAGCTTAGGATGGCCGTCGACAGCTTTACACCTTGTATACTGTGGATTTAAGCATCAATAAATTCTTTTCGGAATCGGAGCGGAATGCAGCAATAGAGCAAAATGTCAACGGCACCCTGGATTCCCAGCCAGTCTCCAATGCCAATACTTACCAGGCCCTAAGCTGGATAGCAGTCTGCGATCTGACGAGAGCAGGCGCGTTCAGCTTAGGATGGCCATTGACAGCTTCGTGCTTTTTATACTGTGCATTTAAGCATCAATAAATCCTTTTCGGAATCGGAGAGGAAGGCGGCAACAGAGCAAAATGTCAATAGCACCTTGGATTGCCAGCCAGTCTCCCATGTCCGTACTTGCCGGGCAGCAGTCTGCGATCTGACAAGAACAGGCACAATCAGCTTAGGATAGCCGTAGACGGCTTCACACCCTGTATACTGTGGATTTAAGCATCAATAAATCCTTTTCGGAATCGGAACGGAAGGCGGCAACAGAGCAAAATGTCAACGGCAGCCGGGATTCCCAGCCAGTGTCCCATGCCGGTACTTACCGGGCCCTAAGATCTGTACCAGTCTGCGATCTGACGAGAGCAGGCGCGTTAAGCTTAGGATGGCCGTAGACAGCTTCACACCTTGTATACTGTGGATTTAAGCATCAATAAATTATTTTCGGAATCAGAGCGGAAGGCAGCAATAGAGCAAAATGTCAATGGCGACCGGGATTCCCAGCCAGTCTCCCATGCCAGTACTTACCGCGCCCTAAGCTGGGTATCAGTCTGCGATCTGACGAGAGCAGGCGCGTTCAGCTTAGCATGGCCATTGACAGCTTCATGCTTTTTATACTGTGCATTTAAGCATCAATAAATCCTTTTCAGAATCGGAACGGAAGGCGGCAACAGAGCAAAATGTCAACTGCACCCGGGATTCCCAGCCAGTCTCCCATGCCGGTACTTACTGGGCCCTAAGCTGGGTAGCAGTCTGCGATCTGACGAGAGCAGGCGCGTTCAGCTTTGGATGGCCGTAGACATCTTCACGCCCTGTATACTGTGGATTTAAGCATCAATAAATCCTTTTCGGAATCGGAGCGGAAGGCGGCAACAGAACAAAATGTCAACGACACCTGGGATTCCCATCCAGTCTCCCATGCTGGTACTTATCGGGCCCTAAGCTGGGTAGCAGTCTGCGATCTGACGAGAGCAGGCGCGTTCAGCTTAGGATGGCCGTTGACAGCTTCTCGCCCTTTATACTGTGCATTTAAGCATCAATAAATCCTTTTCGGAATCGGAACGGAAGGCGTCAACAGAGCAAAATGTCAACGGCAGCTGGGATTCCCAGCCAGTGTTTCATGCCGGTACTTACCGGGCCCTAAGATCTGTACCAGTCTGCGATCTGACGAGAGCAGGCGCGTTAAGCTTAGGATGGCCGTCGACAGCTTCACACCTTGTATACTGTGGATTTAAGCATCAATAAATTATTTTCGGAATTGGAGCGGAAGGCAGCAATAGAGCAAAATGTCAACGGCGACCGGGATTCCCAGCCAGTCTCCCATGCCAGTACTTACCGCGCCCTAAGCTGGGTATCAGTCTGCGATCTGACGAGAGCAGGCGCATTCAGCTTAGGATGGCCGTTGACAGCTTCACGCCCTTTATACTGTGCATTTAAGCATCAATAAATCATTTTCCGAATCGGAGCGGAAGGCGGCAACAGAGCAAAATGTCAACTGCACCCAGGATTCCCAGCCAGTCTCCCATGCCGGTACTTACTGGGCCCTAAGCTGTGTAGCAGTCTGCGATCTGACGAGAGCAGGCGCGTTCAGCTTAGGATGGCCGTTGACATCTTTACGCCTTCTATATTGTGGATTTAAGCATCAATAAATATTTTTATTAATCGGAGAAGAAGGCGGCAACAGAGCAAAATGTCAATGGCACCTTGGATTGCCAGCCAGTCTCCCATGCCGGTATCTGCCGGGCAGCAGTCTGTGATCTGAGGAGAGCAGGCAAGTTCAGGCTTAGGATGGCCGTTGACAGCTTCACACCCTGTATATTGTGGATTTAAGCATCAATAAATTCTTTTCGGAATCGGAGCGGAAGGCAGCAATAGAGCAAAATGTCAACGGCACCCGGGATTCCCAGCCAGTCTCCCATGCCAGTACTTACCGGGCCCTAAGCTGGGTAGCAGTCTGCGATCTGACGAGAGCAGGCGCGTTCAGCTTAGGATGGCCGTTGACAGCTTCACACCCTTTATACTGTGCATTTAAGCATCAATAAATCATTTTCCGAATCGGAGCGGAAGGCGGCAACAGATTAAAATGTCAACTGCACCTGGGATTCCCAGCCAGTCTCCCATGCTGGTACTTACCAGGCCCTAAGCTGGGTAGCAGTCTGTGATCTGACGAGAGCAGGCACGTTCAGCTTAGGATGGCAGTTGACATCTTCACGCCTTGTATATTGTGGATTTAAGCATCAATAAATATTTTTTTAATCGGAGAGGAAGGCGGCAACAGAGCAAAATGTCAATGGCACCTTGGATTGCCAGCCATTCTCCCATGCCGGGCAGCAGTCTGCGATCTGAGGAGAGCAGGCACGTTCAGGCTTAGGATGGCCGTTGACAGCTTCACACCCTGTATATTGTGGATTTAAGCATCAATAAATCCTTTTCCGAATCGGAGCGGAAGGCGGCAACAGATTAAAATGTCAACTGCACCCGGGATTCCCAGCCAGTCTCCCATGCCGGTAACTGCCGGGCAGCAGTCTGCGATCTGAGGAGAGCAGGCACGTTCAGGCTTAGGATGGCCGTAGACATCTTCATACCCTGTATACTGTGCATTTAAGCATCAATAAATCCTTTTCGGAATCGGAGAGGAAGGCGGCAACAGAGCAAAATGTCAACAGTTCCTTGGATTGCCAGCCAGTCTCCCATGCCCGTACTTGCCGGGCAGCAGTCTGCGATCTGACAAGAACAGGCACATTCAGCTTAGGTTAGCCGTAGACGGCTTCACACCCTGTATACTGTGGATTTAAGCATCAATAAATCCTTTTCGGAATCGAAGCGGAAGGCGGCTACAGAGCAAAATGTCAACAACACCTGGGATTCCCAGCCAGTCTCCCATGCTGGTACTTACCGGGCCCTAAGCTGGGTAGCAGTCTGCGGTCTGACGAGAGCAGGCGCGTTCAGCTTAGGATGGCCGTTGACAGCTTCACACTTTGTATACTGTGGATTTAAGCATCAATAAATAATTTTCGGAATCGGAGAGGAAGGCGGCAACAGAGCAAAATGTCAATAGCACCTTGGATTGCCAGCCAGTCTCCCATGCCCGTACTTACCGGGCCCTAAGCTGGGTAGCAGTCTGCAATCTGACGAGAGCAGGCGCGTTCAGCTTAGGATGGCCATTGACAGCTTCATGCTTTTTATACTGTGCATTTAAGCATCAATAAATCCTTTTCGGAATCGGAGAGGAAGGCGGCAACAGAGCAAAATGTCAATAGCACCTTGGATTGCCAGCCAGTCTCCCATGCCCGTACTTGCCCGGCAGCAGTCTGCGATCTGACAAGAACAGGCACATTCAGCTTAGGATAGCCGTAGACGGCTTCACACCCTGTATACTGTGGATTTAAGCATCAATAAATCCTTTTCGGAATCGGAGCGGAAGGCGGCTACAGAGCAAAATATCAACAACACCTGGGATTCTCAGCCAGTCTCCCATGCTGGTACTTACCGGGCCCTAAGCTGGGTAGCAGTCTGCGATCTGACGAGAGCTGGCGCTTTCAGCTTAGGATGGCCGTTGACAGTTTCACGCCCTTTATACTGTGCATTTAAGCATCAATAAATCATTTTCCGAATTGGATCGGAAGGCGGCAACAGATTAAAATGTCAACTGCACCCGGGATTCCCAGCCAGTCTCCCATGCTGGTACTTACCAGGCCCTAAGCTGGGCAGCAGTCTGCGATCTGACTAGAGCAGGCGCGTTCAGCTTAGGATGGCCGTTGACAGCTTCACACTTTGTATACTGTGTATTTAAGCATCAATAAATCCTTTTCGGAATCGGAACGGAAGGCGGCAACAGAGCAAAATGTCAACGGCAGCCGGGATTCCCAGCCAGTGTCCCATGCCGGTACTTACCGGGCCCTAAGATCTGTACCAGTCTGCGATCTGACGAGAGCAGGCCCGTTAAGCTTAGGATGGCCGTCGACAGCTTTACACCTTGTATACTGTGGATTTAAGCATCAATAAATTATTTTCGGAATCGGAGCGGAAGGCAGCAATAGAGCAAAATGTCAACAGCACCCGGGATTCCCAGCCAGTCTCCCATGCCAGTACTTACCGGGCCCTAAGCTGGGTAGCCGTCTGCGATCTGACGAGAGCAGGCGCGTTCCGCTTAGGATGGCCATTGACAGCTTCATGCTTTTTATACTGTGCATTTAAGCATCAATAAATCCTTTTCGGAATCGGAGAGGAAGGCGGCAACAGAGCAAAATGTCAATAGCACCTTGGATTGCCAGCCAGTCTCCCATGCCCGTACTTGCCGGGCAGCAGTCTGCGATCTGACAAGAACAGCCACATTCAGCTTAGAATTGCCGTAGACGGCTTCACACCCTGTATACTGTGGATTTAAGCATCAATAAATCCTTTTCGGAATGGAAGCGGAAGGCGGCTACAGAGCAAAATGTCAACAACACCTGGGATTCCCAGCCAGTCTCCCATGCTGGTACTTACCAGGCCCGAAGCTGGGTAGCAGTCTGCGATCTGACGAGAACAGGCGCATTCAGCTTAGGATGGCCGTAGACAGCTTCTCGCCCTTTATACTGTGCATTTAGGCATCAATAAATCCTTTTCGGAATCGGAACGGAAGGCGGCAACAGAGCAAAATGTCAACGGCAGCCGGGATTCCCAGCCAGTGTCCCATGCCTGTACTTACCGGGCCCTAAGATCTGTACCAGTCTGCGATCTGACGAGAGCAGGCCCGTTAAGCTTAGGATGGCCGTCGACAGCTTCACACCTTGTATACTGTGGATTTAAGCATCAATAAATTCTTTTCGGAATCGGAGCGGAAGGCAGCAATAGAGCAAAATGTCAACGGCACCCGGGATTCCCAGCCAGTCTCCCATGCCAGTACTTACCGGGCCCTAAGCTGGGTAGCAATCTGCGATCTGACGAGTGCAGGCGCGTTCAGCTTAGGATAGCCGTTGACATCTTCATGCTTTTTATACTGTGCATTTAAGCATCAATAAATATTTTTTTTAATCGGAGAGGAAGGCGGCAACAGATCAAAATGTCAATAGCACATTGGATTGCCAGCCAGTCTCCCATGCTGGTACTTACCGGGCCCTAAGCTGGGTAGCAGTCTGCGATCTGACGAGAGCAGGCGAGTTGAGCTTAGGATGGCCATTGACAGCTTCACACTTTGTATACTGTGGATTTAAGCATCAATAAATAATTTTCGGAATCGAAGCAGAAACAAAGCAAAATGTCAACTGCACCCGGGATTCCCAGCCAGTCTCCCATGCTGGTACTTACCAGGCCTGAAGCTGGGTAGCAGTCTGCGATCTGACGAGAACAGGAGCATTCAGCTTAGGATTGCCGTAGACATCATCACATCCTGTATACTGTATGCTGTATACTGTATACTGTATACTGTGGATTTAAACATCGATAAATCCTTTTCGGAATCGGAGCGGAAGGCGGCAACAGAGCAAAATGTCAACGACACCTGGGATTCCCAGCCAGTCTCCCATGCTGGAACTTACCGGGCCCTAAGCTGGGTAGCAGTCTGCGATCTGACGAGAGCAGGCGCGTTCAGCTTAGGATGGCCGTTGACAGCTTCTCGCCCTTTATACTGTGCATTTAAGTATCAATAAATCCTTTTCGGTATCTGCCGGGCAGCAGTCTGCGATCTGAGGAGAGCAGGCACGTTCAGCTTAGGATGGCCGTTGACAGCTTCACACCCTGTATATGGTGGATTTAAGCATCAATAAATCCTTTTCCGAATCGGAGCGGAAGGCGGCAACAGATTAAAATGTCAACTGCACCCGGGATTCCCAGCCAGTCTCTCATGCTGGTACTTAGCAGGCCCTAAGCTGGGTAGCAGTCTGCGATCTGACGAGAGCAGGCGCGTTCAGCTTAGGATGGCCGTTGCCAGCTTCACACTTTGTATACTGTGCATTTAAGCATCAATAAATCCTTTTCGGAATCGGAACGGAAGGCGACAACAGAGCAAAATGTCAACGGCAGCCGGGATTCCCAGCCAGTGTCCAATGCCGGTACTTACCGGGCCCTAAGATCTGTACCAGTCTGCGATCTGACGAGAGCAGGCACGTTAAGCTTAGGATGGCTGTCGACAGCTTCGGAATCGGAGCAGAAACAGAGCACAATGTCAACTGCACCTGGGATTCCCAGCCAGTCTCCCATGCTGGTACTTACCAGGCCCGAAGCTGGGTAGCAATCTGCGATCTGACGAGAACAGACACATTCAGCTTAGGATGGCCGTAGACACCTTCACACCCTGTATACTGTGGATTTAAGCATCAATAAATCCTTTACGGAATCGGAGCGGAAGGCGGCAACAGAGCAAAATGGCAACGACACCTGGGATTCCCAGTCAGTCTCCCATGCTGGTACTTACCGGGCCCTAAGCTGGGAAGCAGTCTGCGATCTGACGAGAGCAGGCGCGTTCAGCTTAGGTTGGCCGTTGACATCTTCTTGTCCTTTATACTGTGCATTTAAGCATCAATAAATCCTTTTCCGAATCGGAACGGAAGGCGGCAACAGAGCAAAATGTCAACGGCAGCCGGGATTCCCAGCCAGTGTCCCATGCCGGTACTTACCGGGCCCTAAGATCTGTACCAGTCTGCGATCTGACGAGAGCAGGCGCGTTAAGCTTAGGATGGCCGTTGACAGCTTCACACCCTTTATACTGTGCATTTAAGCATCAATAAATCCTTTTCCGAATCGGAGCGGAAGGCGGCAACAGATTAAAATGTCAACTGCACCCGGGATTCCCAGCCAGTCTCCCATGCTGGTACTTACCAGGCCCTAAACTGGGTAGCAGTCTGCAATCTGACGAGAGCAGGCGAGTTCAGCTTAGGATGACCGTTGACAGCTTCACACTTTGTATACTGTGCATTTAAGCATCAATAAATCCGTTTCGGAATCGGAACGGAAGGCGGCAACAGAGCAAAATGTCAACGGCAGCCGGGATTCCCAGCCAGTGTCCCATGCCGGTACTTACCGGGCCCTAAGCTGGGTAGCCGTCTGCGATCTGACGAGAGCAGGCGCGTTCAGCTTAGGATGGCCATTGACAGCTTCATGCTTTTTATACTGTGCATTTAAGCATCAATTAATCCTTTTCGGAATCGGAACGGAAGGCGGCAACAGAGCAAAATGTCAACTGCACCCGGGATTCCCAGCCAGTCTCCCATGCCGGAACTTACTGGGCCCTAAGCTGGGTAGCAGTCTGCGATCTGACGAGAGCAGGCGCGTTCAGCTTAGGATGGCCGTTGACATCTTCACGTCTTGTATATTGTGGATTTAAGCATCAATAAATATTTTTATTAATCGGAGAGGAAGGCGGCAACAGAGCAAAATGTCAATGGCACCTTGGATTGCCAGCCAGTCTCCCACGCCGGTATCTGCCGGGCAGCAGTCTGCGATCTGAGGAGAGCAGACACGTTCAGCTTAGGATGGCCGTTGACAGCTTCACACCCTGTATATTGTGGATTTAAGCATCAATAAATCCTTTTCCGAATCGGAGCGGAAGGCGGCAACAGATTAAAATGTCAACTGCACCCGGGATTCCAGCCAGTCTACCATGCTGGTACTTACCAGGCCCTAAGCTGGGTAGCAGTCTGCGATCTGACAAGAGCAGGCGTGTTCAGCTTAGGATGGCCGTTGACAGCTTCACACTTTGTATACTGTGGATTTAAGCATCAATAAATAATTTTCGGAATCGGAGCAGAAACAGAGCAAAATGTCAACTGCACCCGGGATTCCCAGCCAGTCTCCCATGCTGGTACTTACCAGGCCCGAAGCTGGGTAGCAGTCTGCAATCTGACGAGAACAGGCGCATTCAGCTTAGGATGGCCATAGACATCTTCACACCCTGTATACTGTGTATTTAAGCATCAATAAATCCTTTTCGGAATCGGAGAGGAAGGCGGCAACAGAGCAAAATGTCAACTGCACCTTGTATACTGTGGATTTAAGCATCAATAAATTATTTTCGGAATCGGAGCGGAAGGCAGCAATAGAGCAAAATGTCAACGGCATCCGGGATTCCCAGTCAGTCTCCCATGCCAGTACTTACTGGACCCTAAGCTGGGTAGCAGTCTGCAATTTGACAAGAGCAGGTGCGTTCAGCTTAGGATGGCCGTTGACAGCTTCACACTTTGTATACTGTGCATTTAAGCATCAATAAATCCTTTTCGGAATCAGAACGGAAGGAGGCAACAGAGCAAAATGTCAACGGCAGCCGGGATTCCCAGCCAGTGTCCCATGCCGGTACTTACCGGGCCCTAAGATCTGTACCAGTCTGCGCGTTCAGGCGCGTTCAGCTTAGGATGGCCATTGACAGCTTCATGCTTTTTATACTGTGCATTTAAGCATCAATAAATCCTTTTCGGAATCAAAGCAGAAACAGAGCAAAATGTCAACTGCACCCGGGATTTCCAGCCAGTCTCCCATGCTGGTACTTACCAGGCCCTAAGCTGGATAGCAGTCTGCAATCTGACAAGAACAGGCGCATTCAGCTTAGGATGGCCGTTGACAGCTTCGGATGGCCGTTGACAGCTTCACGCCCTTTATACTGTGCATTTAAGCATCAATAAATCCTTTTCCAAATCGGAGCGAAAGGCGGCAACAGATTAAAATGTCAACTTCACCCGGGATTCCCAGCCAGTCTCCCATGCCAGTACTTACCGGGCCCTAAGCTGGGAAGCAGTCTGCGATCTGACGAGAGCAGGCGCGTTCTGCTTAGGATGGCCGTTGACATCTTCATGGCTTGTATATTGTGGATTTAAGAATCAATAAATATTTTTATTAATCGGAGAGGAAGGCGGCAACAGAGCAAAATGTGAATGGCACCTTGGATTGCCAGCCAGTCTCCCATGCCGGTATCTGCCGGGCAGCAGTCTGCGATCTGAGGAGAGCAGGCACGTTCAGCTTAGGATGGCCGTTGACAGCTTCACACCCTGTATATTTTGGATTTAAGCATCAATAAATCCTTTTCCGAATCGGAGCGGAAGGCGGCAACAGATTAAAATGTCAACTGCACCCGGGATTCCCAGCCAGTCTCCCATGCTGGTACTTACCAGGCCCTAAGCTGGGTAGCAGTCTGCGTTCTGACGAGAGCAGGCGCGTTCAGCTTAGGATGGCCGTTGACAGCTTCACACTTTGTATACTGTGCATTTAAGCATCAATAAATCCTTTTCGGAATCGGAACGGAAGGCGGCAACAGAGCAAAATGTCAACGGCAGCCGGGATTCCCAGCCAGTGTCCAATGCCGGTACTTACCGGGCCCTAAGATCTGTACCAGTCTGCGATCTGACGAGAGCAGGCGCGTTAAGCTTAGGATGGCCACAATATACAGGGTGTGAAGCTGTCAACGGCCATCCTAAGCCTGAACGTGCCTGCTCTCCTCAGATCACAGACTGCTGCCCTGCAGTTACCGGCATGGGAGACTGGCTGGCAATCCAAGGTGCCATTGACATTTTGCTCTGTTGCCGCCTTCCTCTCCGATTAAAAAAATATTTATTGATGCTTAAATCCACAATATACAAGGCGTGAAGATGTCAACGGCCATCCTAAGCTGAACGCGCCTGCTCTCGTCAGATCGCAGACTGCTACCCAGCTTAGGGCCCGGTAAGTACTGGCATGGGAGACTGGCTGGGAATCCCTCGGTGCCGTTGACATTTTGCTCTATTGCTGCCTTCGGCTCCGATTCCGAAAAGAATTTATAGATGCTTAAATCCACAGTATACAAAGTGTGAAGCTGTCGACGGCCATCCAAAGCTTAACGCGCCTGCTCTTGTCAGATCGCAGACAGGTACAGATCTTAGGGCCCGTTAAGCACCGGCATGGGACACTGGCTGGGAATCCCGGCTGCCGTTGACATTTTGCTCTGTTGCCGCCTTCCGTTTCCGATTCCGAAAAGGATTTATTGATGCTTAAATGCACAGTATAAAGGGCGAGAAGCTGTCAACGGCCTTCCTAAGCTGAACGCGCCTGCTCTCGTCAGATCGCAGACTGCTACCCATCTTAGGGCCCGGTAAGTACCAGCATGGGAGACTGGCTGGGAATCCCAGGTGTCGTTGACATTTTGCTCTGTTGCCGCCTTACGCTCCGATTCCGAAAAGGATTTATTGATGCTTAAATCCACAGTATACAGGGTGTGAAGATATCTACGGCCATCCTAAGCTGAATGCGCCTGTTCTTGTCAGATTGCAGTCTGATACCCAGCTTCGGGCCTGGTAAGTACCAGCATGGGAGACTGGCTGGGAATCCCAGGTGCCGTTGACATTTTGATCTATTGCTGCCCTCCGCTCCGATTTCGAAAATAATTTATTGATGCTTAAATCCACAGTATACAAGGTGTGAAGCTGTCGACGGCCATCCTAAGCTTAACGCGCCTGCTCTCGTCAGATCGCAGACTGGTACAGATCTTAGGGCCCGGTAAGTACCGTCATGGGACACTGGCTGGGAATCCCGGCTGCCGTTGACATTTTGCTCTGTTGCCGCCTTCCGTTTCCGATTCCGAAAAGGATTTATTGATGCTTAAATGCACAGTGTACAAAGTGTGAAGCTGTCAACGGCCATCTTAAGCTGAACGCGCCTGCTCTCGTCAGATCGCAGACTGCTACCCAGCTTAGGGCCTGCTAAGTACCAGCATGGGAGACTGGCTGGGAATCCCGGGTGCAGTTGACATTTTAATCTGTTGCCGCCTTCCGCTCCGATTCAGAAAAGGATTTATTGATGCTTAAATCCACAATATACAGGGTGTGAAGCTGTCAACGGCCATCCTAAGCCTGAACGTGCCTGCTCTCCTCAGATCGCAGACTGCTGCCCGGCAGTTACCGGCATGGGAGACTGGCTGGCAATCCAAGGTGCCATTGACATTTTGCTCTGTTGCCGCCTTCCTCTCCGATTAATAAAAATATTTATTGATGCTTAAATCCACAATATACAAGGCGTGAAGATGTCAACGGCCATCCTAAGCTGAACGCGCCTGCTCTCGTCAGATCGCAGACTGCTACCCAGCTTTGGGCCCAGTAAGTACCGGCATGGGAGACTGGCTGGGAATCCCGGGTGCAGTTGACATTTTGCTCTGTTGCCGCCTTCCGTTCCGATTCCGAAAAGGATTTATTGATGCTTAAATGCACAGTATAAAAAGCATGAAGCTGTCAATGGCCATCCTACGCTGAACGTGCCTGCTCTCGTCAGATCGCAGACGGCTACCCAGCTTAGGGCCCGGTAAGTACTGGCATGGGAGACTGGCTGGGAATCCCGGGTGCCGTTGACATTTTGCTCTATTGCTGCCTTCCGCTCCGATTCCGAAATTAATTTATTGATGCTTAAATCCACAGTATACAAGGTGTAAAGCTGTCGACGGCCATCCTAAGTTTAACGCGCCTGCTCTCGTCAGATCGCAGACTGGTATAGATCTTAGGGCCCGGTAAGTACCGGCATGGGACACTGGCTGGGAATCCCGGCTGCCGTTGACATTTTGCTCTGTAGCCGCCTTCCATTCCGATTCCGAAAAGGATTTATTGATGCTTAAATGCACAATATACAAGGCATAAAGATGTCAACGGCCATCCTAAGCTGAACGTGCCTGCTCTCGTCAGATCGCAGACTGCTACCCAGCTTAGGGCCCAGTAAGTACCGGCATGGGAGACTGGCTGGGAATCCCGGGTGCAGTTGACACTTTGCTCTGTTGCCACCTTCCGCTCCGATTCAGAAAATGATTTATTGATGCTTAAATGCACAGTATAAAGGGCGTGAAGCTGTCAACGGCCATCCTAAGCTGAACGTGCCTGCTCTCGTCAGATCGCAGACTGCTACCCAGCTTAGGGCCCGGTAAGTACCAGCATGGGAGACTGGCTGGGAATCCCAGGTGTTGTTGACATTTTGCTCTGTAGCCGCCTTCCGCTCCGATTCCGAAAAGGATTTATTGATGCTTAAATCCACAGTATACAGGGTGTGAAGCCGTCTACGGCTATCCTAAGCTGAATGTGCCTGTTCTTGTCAGATCGCAGACTGCTGCCCGGCAAGAACGGGCATGGGAGACTGGCTGGCAATCCAAGGTGCTATTGACATTTTGCTCTGTTGCCGCCTTCCTCTCCGATTCCGAAAGGGATTTATTGATGCTTAAATGCACAGTATAAAAAGCATGAAGCTGTCAATGGCCATCCTAAGCTGAACGCGCCTGCTCTCGTCAGATCGCAGACTGCTACCCAGCTTAGGGCCCGGTAAGTACTGGCATGGGAGACTGGCTGGGAATCCCGAGTGCCATTGTCATTTTGCTCTATTGCTGCCTTCCGCTCCGATTCCGAAAAGAATTTATTGGTGCTTAAATCCACAGTATACAAGGTGTGAAGCTGTCGACGGCCATCCTAAGCTTAACGCGCCTGCTCTCGTCAGATCGCAGACTGGTACAGATCTTACGGCCCGGTAAGTACCGGCATGAGACACTGGCTGGGAATCCCGGCTGCCGTTGACATTTTGCTCTGTTGCCGCTTTCCGTTCCGATTCCGAAAAGGATTTATTGATGCTTAAATGCACAGTATAAAGGGCGAGAAGCTGTCAACGGCCATCCTAAGCTGAACGAGCCTGCTCTCGTCAGATCGCAGACTGCTACCCAGCTTCGGGCCTGGTAAGTACCAGCATGGGAGACTGGCTGGGAATCCAGGCTGCCGTCGACATTTTGCTCTGTTTCTGCTCCGATTCCGAAAATTATTTATTGATGCTTAAATCCACAGTATACAAGGTGTGAAGCTGTCGACGGCCATCCTAAGCTTAACGCGCCTGCTCTCGTCAGATCGCAGACTGGTACAGATCTTAGGGCCCGGTAAGTACCGGCATGAGACACTGGCTGGGAATCCCGGCTGCCGTTGACATTTTGCTCTGTTGCCGCCTTCCGTTCCGATTCCGAAAAGGATTTATTGATGCTTAAATCCACAATATAGAGGATGTGAAGCTGTCAACGGCCATCCTAAGCCTGAACGTGCCTGCTCTCCTCAGATCGCAGACTGCTGCCCGGCAGTTACCGGCATGGGTGACTGGTTGGCAATCCAAGGTGCCATTGACATTTTGCTCTGTTGCCGCCTTCCTCGCCGATTAATAAAAATATTTATTGATGCTTAAATCCACAATAAACAAGGCGTGAAGATGTCAACGGCCATCCTAAGCTGAACGTGCCTGCTCTCGTCAGATTGCAGACTGCTACCCAGCTTAGGGCCCGGTAAGTACTAGCATGGGAGACTGGCTGGGAATCCCTGGTGTTGTTGATATTTTGCTCTGTAGCCGCCTTCCGCTCTGATTCCGAAAAGGATTTATTGATGCTTAAATCCACAGTATACAGGGTGTGAAGCCGTCTACGGCTATCCTAAGCTGAATGTGCCTGTTCTTGTCAGATCGCAGACTGCTGCCCGGCAAGTACGGGCATGGGAGACTGGCTGGCAATCCAAGGTGCTATTGACATTTTGCTCTGTTGCCGCCTTCCTCTCCGATTCCGAAAAGGATTTATTGATGCTTAAATGCACAGTATAAAAAGCATGAGGCTGTCAATGGCCATCCTAAGCTGAACGCGCCTGCTCTCGTCAGATCGCAGACTGCTACCCAGCTTAGGGCCCGGTAAGTACTGGCATGGGAGACTGGCTGGGAATCCCGGGTGCCGTTGACATTTTGCTCTATTGCTGCCTTCCGCTCCGATTCCGAAAAGATATTATTGATGCTTAAATCCACAGTATAAAGGGCGAGAAGCTGTCAAAGGCCATGCTAAGCTGAACGCACCTGCTCTTATCAGATCGCAGACTGCTACCCAGCTTAGGGCCCGGTAAGTACCAGCATGGGAGACTGGCTGGGAATCCCAGGTGTTGTTGACATTTTGCTCTGTAGCCGCCTTCCGCTCCGATTCCGAAAAGTATTTATTGATGCTTAAATCCACAGTATACAGGGTGTGAAGCCGTCTTCATGCCCGTACTTGCCGGGCAGCAGTCTGCGAACTGACAAGAACAGGCACATTCAGCTTAAATCCACAATATACAGGATGTGAAGCTGTCAACGGCCATCCTAAGCCTGAACGTGCCTGCTCTCCTCAGATCGCAGACTGCTGCCCGGCAGTTACCGGCATGGGAGACTGGCTGGCAATCCAAGGTGCCATTGACATTTTGCTCTGTTGCCGCCTTCCTCTCCGATTAATAAAAATATTTATTGATGCTTAAATCCACAATAAACAAGGCGTGAAGATGTCAACGGCCATCCTAAGCTGAACGCGCCTGCTCTCGTCAGATCGCAGACTGCTACCCAGCTTAGGGCCCGGTAAGTACTGGCATGGGAGACTGGCTGGGAATCCCGGGTGCCGTTGACATTTTGCTCTTTGCTGCCTTCCGCTCCGATTCCGAAAAGATATTATTGATGCTTAAATCCACAGTATAAAGGGCGAGAAGCTGTCAAAGGCCATGCTAAGCTGAACGCGCCTGCTCTCGTCAGATCGCAGACTGCTACCCAGCTTAGGGCCCGGTAAGTACCAGCATGGGAGACTGGCTGGGAATCCCAGGTGTTGTTGACATTTTGCTCTGTAGCCGCCTTCCGCTTCGATTCCGAAAAGGATTTATTGATGCTTAAATCCACAGTATACAGGGTGTGAAGCCGTCTACGACTATCCTAAGCTGAATGTGCCTGTTCTTGTCAGATCGCAGACTGCTGCCAGAAAAGTACAGGCATGGGAGACTGGCTGGCAATCCAAGGAACTATTGACATTTTGCTCTGTTGCCGCCTTCCTCTCCGATTCCGAAAAGGATTTATTGATGCTTAAATGCACAGTATAAAAAACATGAAGCTGTCAATGGCCATCCTAAGCTGAACGTGCCTGCTCTCGTCAGATTGCAAACTGCTACCCAGCTTAGGGCCCGGTAAGTACTGGCATGGGAGACTGGCTGGGAATCCCAGGTGCCGTTGACATTTTGCTCTATTTCTGCCCTCCGCTCCGATTCCGAAAATAATTTATTGATGCTTAAATCCACAGTATACAAGGTGTGAAGCTGTCGACGGCCATCCTAAGCTTAATGCGCCTGCTCTCGTCAGATCGCATACTGGTACAGATCTTAGGGCCCGGTAAGTACCGGCATGGGACACTGGCTGGGAATCCCGGCTGCCGTTGCCATTTTGCTCTATTGCCGCCTTACGCTCCGATTCCGAAAAGGATTTATTGATGCTTAAATCCACAGTATACAGGGTGTGAAGATGTCTATGGCAATCCTAAGCTGAATGCGCTTGTTCTCATCAGATCGCAGACTGCTTCCCAGCTTCGGGCCTGGTAAGTACCAGCATGGGAGACTGGCTGGGAATCCCGGGTGCAGTTGACATTTTGCTCTGTTTCTGCTCCGATTCC
This sequence comes from Hyla sarda, assembly GCF_029499605.1. Taxonomy (NCBI): domain Eukaryota; kingdom Metazoa; phylum Chordata; class Amphibia; order Anura; family Hylidae; genus Hyla; species Hyla sarda. The sequence continues at coordinate 261,563,937 of NC_079189.1, forward strand.
GAAAATTATTTATTGATGCTTAAATCCACAGTATACAAAATGTGAAGTTGTCAACGGCCATCCTAAGCTGAATGTGCCTGCTCTCGTCAGATCGCAGACTGCTACCCAGCTTAGGGCCCGGTAAGTACCAGCATGGGAGACTGCCTGGGAATCCCAGGTGTTGTTGACATTTTGCTCTGTAGCCGCCTTCCGCTTTGATTCCGAAAAGGATTTATTGATGCTTAAATCCACAGTATACAGGGTGTGAAGCCGTCTACGGCTATCCTAAGCTGAATGTGCCTGTTCTTGTCAGATCGCAGACTGGTACAGATCTTAGGGCCCGGTAAGTACCGTCATGGGACACTGGCTGGGAATCCCGGCTGCCGTTGACATTTTGCTCTGTTGCCGCCTTCCGTTTCCGTTTCCGATTCCGAAAAGGATTTATTGATGCTTAAATGCATAGTATACAAAGTGTGAAGCTGTCAACGGCCATCTTAAGCTGAACGCGCCTGCTCTCGTCACATCGCAGACTGCTACCCAGCTTAGGGCCTGCTAAGTACCAGCATGGGAGACTGGCTGGGAATCCCGGGTGCAGTTGACATTTTAATCTGTTGCCGCCTTCCGCTCCGATTCAGAAAAGGATTTATTGATGCTTAAATCCACAATATACAGGGTGTGAAGCTGTCAACGGCCATCCTAAGCCTGAACGTGCCTGCTCTCCTCAGATCGCAGACTGCTGCCCGGCAGTTACCGGCATGGGAGACTGGCTGGCAATCCAAGGTGCCATTGACATTTTGCTCTGTTGCCGCCTTCCTCTCCGATTAATAAAAATATTTATTGATGCATAAATCCACAATATACAAGGCGTGAAGATGTCAACGGCCATCCTAAGCTGAACGCGCCTGCTCTCGTCAGATCGCAGACTGCTACCCAGCTTAGGGCCCAGTAAGTACCGGCATGGGAGACTGGCCTGGAATCCCGGGTGCAGTTGACATTTTGCTCTGTTGCCACCTTCCGCTCCGATTCAGAAAATGATTTATTGATGCTTAAATGCACAGTATAAAGGGCGTGAAGCTGTCAACGGCCATCCTAAGCTGAACGTGCCTGCTCTCGTCAGATCGCAGACTGCTACCCAGCTTAGGGGCCGGTAAGTACCAGCATGGGGGACTGGCTGGGAATCCCAGGTGTTGTTGACATTTTGCTCTGTAGCCGCCTTCCGCTCCGATTCCGAAAAGGATTTATTGATGCTTAAATCCACAGTATACAGGGTGTGAAGCCGTCTACGGCTATCCTAAGCTGAATGTGCCTGTTCTTGTCAGATCGCAGACTGCTGCCCGGCAAGTACGGGCATGGGAGACTGGCTGGCAATCCAAGGTGCTATTGACATTTTGCTCTATTGCTGCCTTCCGCTCCGATTCCGAAAAGAATTTATTGATGCTTAAATCCACAGTATACAAGGTGTGAAGCTGTCGACGGCCATCCTAAGCTTAACGCGCCTGCTCTCGTCAGATCGCAGACTGGTACAGATCTTACGGCCCGGTAAGTACCGGCATGAGACACTGGCTGGGAATCCCGGCTGCCGTTGACATTTTGCTCTGTTGCCGCTTTCCGTTCCGATTCCGAAAAGGATTTATTGATGCTTAAATGCACAGTATAAAGGGCGAGAAGCTGTCAACGGCCATCCTAAGCTGAACGAGCCTGCTCTCGTCAGATCGCAGACTGCTACCCAGCTTCGGGCCTGGTAAGTACCAGCATGGGAGACTGGCTGGGAATCCAGGCTGCCGTCGACATTTTGCTCTGTTTCTGCTCCGATTCCGAAAATTATTTATTGATGCTTAAATCCACAGTATACAAGGTGTGAAGCTGTCGACGGCCATCCTAAGCTTAACGCGCCTGCTCTCGTCAGATCGCAGACTGGTACAGATCTTAGGGCCCGGTAAGTACCGGCATGAGACACTGGCTGGGAATCCCGGCTGCCGTTGACATTTTGCTCTGTTGCCGCCTTCCGTTCCGATTCCGAAAAGGATTTATTGATGCTTAAATCCACAATATAGAGGATGTGAAGCTGTCAACGGCCATCCTAAGCCTGAACGTGCCTGCTCTCCTCAGATCGCAGACTGCTGCCCGGCAGTTACCGGCATGGGTGACTGGTTGGCAATCCAAGGTGCCATTGACATTTTGCTCTGTTGCCGCCTTCCTCGCCGATTAATAAAAATATTTATTGATGCTTAAATCCACAATAAACAAGGCGTGAAGATGTCAACGGCCATCCTAAGCTGAACGTGCCTGCTCTCGTCAGATTGCAGATTGCTACCCAGCTTAGGGCCCGGTAAGTACTAGCATGGGAGACTGGCTGGGAATCCCTGGTGTTGTTGATATTTTGCTCTGTAGCCGCCTTCCGCTCTGATTCCGAAAAGGATTTATTGATGCTTAAATCCACAGTATACAGGGTGTGAAGCCGTCTACGGCTATCCTAAGCTGAATGTGCCTGTTCTTGTCAGATCGCAGACTGCTGCCCGGCAAGTACGGGCATGGGAGACTGGCTGGCAATCCAAGGTGCTATTGACATTTTGCTCTGTTGCCGCCTTCCTCTCCGATTCCGAAAAGGATTTATTGATGCTTAAATGCACAGTATAAAAAGCATGAGGCTGTCAATGGCCATCCTAAGCTGAACGCGCCTGCTCTCGTCAGATCGCAGACTGCTACCCAGCTTAGGGCCCGGTAAGTACTGGCATGGGAGACTGGCTGGGAATCCCGGGTGCCGTTGACATTTTGCTCTATTGCTGCCTTCCGCTCCGATTCCGAAAAGATATTATTGATGCTTAAATCCACAGTATAAAGGGCAAGAAGCTGTCAAAGGCCATGCTAAGCTGAACGCACCTGCTCTTATCAGATCGCAGACTGCTACCCAGCTTAGGGCCCGGTAAGTACCAGCATGGGAGACTGGCTGGGAATCCCAGGTGTTGTTGACATTTTGCTCTGTAGCCGCCTTCCGCTCCGATTCCGAAAAGTATTTATTGATGCTTAAATCTACAGTATACAGGGTGTGAAGCCGTCTTCATGCCCGTACTTGCCGGGCAGCAGTCTGCGAACTGACAAGAACAGGCACATTCAGCTTAAATCCACAATATACAGGATGTGAAGCTGTCAACGGCCATCCTAAGCCTGAACGTGCCTGCTCTCCTCAGATCGCAGACTGCTGCCCGGCAGTTACCGGCATGGGAGACTGGCTGGCAATCCAAGGTGCCATTGACATTTTGCTCTGTTGCCGCCTTCCTCTCCGATTAATAAAAATATTTATTGATGCTTAAATCCACAATAAACAAGGCGTGAAGATGTCAACGGCCATCCTAAGCTGAACGCGCCTGCTCTCGTCAGATCGCAGACTGCTACCCAGCTTAGGGCCCGGTAAGTACTGGCATGGGAGACTGGCTGGGAATCCCGGGTGCCGTTGACATTTTGCTCTTTGCTGCCTTCCGCTCCGATTCCGAAAAGATATTATTGATGCTTAAATCCACAGTATAAAGGGCGAGAAGCTGTCAAAGGCCATGCTAAGCTGAACGCGCCTGCTCTCGTCAGATCGCAGACTGCTACCCAGCTTAGGGCCCGGTAAGTACCAGCATGGGAGACTGGCTGGGAATCCCAGGTGTTGTTGACATTTTGCTCTGTAGCCGCCTTCCGCTTCGATTCCGAAAAGAATTTATTGATGCTTAAATCCACAGTATACAGGGTGTGAAGCCGTCTACGGCTATCCTAAGCTGAATGTGCCTGTTCTTGTCAGATCGCAGACTGCTGCCAGAAAAGTACAGGCATGGGAGACTGGCTGGCAATCCAAGGAACTATTGACATTTTGCTCTGTTGCCGCCTTCCTCTCCGATTCCGAAAAGGATTTATTGATGCTTAAATGCACAGTATAAAAAGCATGAAGCTGTCAATGGCCATCCTAAGCTGAACGCGCCTGCTCACATCAGATCGCAGACTGCTACCCAGCTTAGGGCCCGGTAAGTACTGGCATGGGAGACTGGCTGGGAATCCCGGGTGCCGTTGACATTTTGCTCTATTGCTGCCTTCCGCTCCGATTCCGAAAAGATATTATTGATGCTTAAATCCACAGTATAAAGGGCGAGAAGCTGTCAAAGGCCATGCTAAGCTGAACGCACCTGCTCTCGTCAGATCGCAGACTGCTACCCAGCTTAGGGCCCGGTAAGTACCAGCATGGGAGACTGGCTGGGAATCCCAGGTGTTGTTGACATTTTGCTCTGTAGCCGCCTTCCGCTTCGATTCCGAAAAGGATTTATTGATGCTTAAATCCACAGTATACAGGGTGTGAAGCCGTCTACGGCTATCCTAAGCTGAATGTGCCTGTTCTTGTCAGATCGCAGACTGCTGCCAGAAAAGTACAGGCATGGGAGACTGGCTGGCAATCCAAGGAACTATTGACATTTTGCTCTGTTGCCGCCTTCCTCTCCGATTCCGAAAAGGATTTATTGATGCTTAAATGCACAGTATAAAAAGCATGAAGCTGTCAATGGCCATCCTAAGCTGAACGTGCCTGCTCTCGTCAGATTGCAAACTGCTACCCAGCTTAGGGCCCGGTAAGTACTGGCATGGGAGACTGGCTGGGAATCCCAGGTGCCGTTGACATTTTGCTCTATTTCTGCCCTCCGCTCCGATTCCGAAAATAATTTATTGATGCTTAAATCCACAGTATACAAGGTGTGAAGCTGTCGACGGCCATCCTAAGCTTAATGCGCCTGCTCTCGTCAGATCGCAGACTGGTACAGATCTTAGGGCCCGGTAAGTACCGGCATGGGACACTGGCTGGGAATCCCGGCTGCCGTTGACATTTTGCTCTGTTGCCGCCTTACGCTCCGATTCCGAAAAGGATTTATTGATGCTTAAATCCACAGTATACAGGGTGTGAAGATGTCTACGGCAATCCTAAGCTGAATGCGCCTGTTCTCGTCAGATCGCAGACTGCTTCCCAGCTTCGGGCCTGGTAAGTACCAGCATGGGAGACTGGCTGGGAATCCCGGGTGCAGTTGACATTTTGCTCTGTTTCTGCTCCGATTCCGAAAATTATTTATTGATGCTTAAATCCACAGTATACAAAGTGTGAAGTTGTCAACGGCCATCCTAAGCTGAATGCGCCTGCTCTCGTCAGATCGCAGACTGCTACCCAGCTTAGGGCCCGGTAAGTACCAGCATGGGAGACTGGCTGGGAATCCCAGGTGTTGTTGACATTTTGCTCTGTAGCCGCCTTCCGCTTCGATTCCGAAAAGGATTTATTGATGCTTAAATCCACAGTATACAGGGTGTGAAGCCGTCTACGGCTATCCTAAGCTGAATGTGCCTGTTCTTGTCAGATCGCAGACTGCTGCCCGGCAAGTACAAGCATGGGAGACTGGCTGGCTATCCAAGGTGAAATTGACATTTTGCTCTGTTGCCGCCTTCCTCTCCGATTCCGAAAAGGATTTATTGATGCTTAAATGCACAGTATAAAAAGCATGAAGCTGTCAATGGCCATCGAAAGCTGAACGCGCCTGCTCTCGTCAGATCGCAGACTGCTACCCAGCTTAGGGCCCGGTAAGTACTGGCATGGGAGACTGGCTGGGAATCCCAGGTGCCGTTGACCTTTTGCTCTATTGCTGCCTTACGCTCCGATTCCGAAAATAATTTATTGATGCTTAAATCCACAGTATACAAGGTGTGAAGCTGTCGACGGCCATCCTAAGCTTAACGTCAGCTCTCGTCAGATCGCAGACTTGTACAGATCTTAGGGCCTGGTAAGTACCGGCATGGGACACTGGCTGGGAATCCCGGCTGCCGTTGACATTTTGCTCTGTTGCCGCCTTCCGTTCCGATTCCGAAAAGGATTTATTGATGCTTAAATGCACAGTATAAAGGGCGAGAAGCTGTCAACGGCCATCCTAAGCTGAACACGCCTGCTCTCGTCAGATCGCAGACTGCTACCCAGCTTAGGGCACGATAAGTACCAGCATGGGAGACTGGCTGGGAATCCCAGGTGTCGTTGACATTTTGCTCTGTTGCCGCCTTACGCTCCTATTCCGAAAAGGATTTATTGATGCTTAAATCCACAGTATACAGGGTGTGAAGATGTCTACGGCCATCCTAAGCTGAATGCGCCTGTTCTCGTCAGATCGCAGACTGCTACCCAGCTTCGGGCCTGGTAAGTACCAGCATGGGAGTCTGGCTGGGAATCCCCGGTGCAGTTGACATTTTGCTCTGTTTCTGCTCCGATTCCGAAAATTATTTATTGATGCTTAAATCCACAGTATACAAAGTGTGAAGCTGTCAACGGCCATCTTAAGCTGAACGCGCCTGCTCTCGTCAGATTGCAGACTGCTACCCAGCTTAGGGCCTGGTTAGTACCAGCATGGGAGACTGGCTGGGAATCCCGGGTGCAGTTGACATTTTAATCTGTTCCGCCTTCCGCTCCGATTCAGAAAAGGATTTATTGATGCTTAAATCCACAATATACAGGGTGTGAAGCTGTCAACGGCCATCCTAAGCCTGAATGTGCCTGCTCTCCTCAGATCGCAGACTGCTGCCTGGCAGTTACCGGCATGGGAGACTGGCTGGCAATCCAAGGTGCCATTGACATTTTGCTCTTTTGCCGCCTTCCTCTCCGATTAATAAAATATTTATTGATGCTTAAATCCACAATATACAAAGTGTGAAGCTGTCAACTGCCATCCTAAGCTGAACGCGCCTGCTCTCGTCAGATCGCAGACTGCTACCCAGCTTAGGGCCTGGTAAGTACCAGCTTGGGAGACTGGCTGGGAATCCCAGGTGTTGTTGACATTTTGCTCTGTAGCCGCCTTCCGCTTCGATTCCGAAAAGGATTTATTGATGCTTAAATCCACAGTATACAGGGTGTGAAGCCGTCTACGGCCATCCTAAGCTGAATGTGCCTGTTCTTGTCAGATCGCAGACTGCTGCCCGGCAAGTACGGGCATGGGAGACTGGCTGGCAATCCAAGGTGCTATTGACATTTTGCTCTGTTTCTGCTCCGATTCCGAAAATTATTTATTGATGCTTAAATCCACAGTATACAAAGTGTGAAGCTGTCAACGGCCATCCTAAGCTGAACGCGCCTGCTCTCGTCAGATCGCAGACTGCTACCCAGCTTAGGGCCTGGTAAGTACCAGCATGGGAGACTTGCTGGGAATCCCAGGTGTTGTTGACATTTTGCTCTGTAGCCGCCTTCCGCTTCGATTCCGAAAAGGATTTATTGATGCTTAAATCCACAGTATACAGGGTGTGAAGCTGTCAATGGCCATCCTAAGCTGAACATGCCTGCTCTCGTCAGATCGCAGACGGCTACCCAGCTTAGGGCCCGAAAAGTACTGGCATGGGAGACTGGCTGGGAATCCCGGGTGCCGTTGACATTTTGCTCTATTGCTGCCTTCCGCTCCGATTCCGAAAATAATTTATTAAGGCTTAAATCCACAGTATACAAGGTGTAAAGCTGTCGACGGCCATCCTAAGCTTAACGCGCCTGCTCTCGTCAGATCGCAGACTGGTACAGATCTTAGGGCCCGGTAAGTACCGGCATGGGACACTGGCTGGGAATCCCGGCTGCCGTTGACATTTTGCTCTGTTGCCGCCTTCCGTTCCGATTCCGAAAAGGATTTATTGATGCTTAAATGCACAGTATACAAAGTGTGAAGCTGTCAACGGCCATCCTAAGCTGAACGCGCCTGCTCTCGTCAGATCGCAGACTGCTACCCAGCTTAAGGCCTGGTAAGTACCAGCATGGGAGACTGGCTGGGAATCCCGGGTGCAGTTGACATTTTGCTCTGTTGCCACCTTCCGCTCCGATTCAGAAAATGATTTATTGATGCTTAAATGCACAATATAAAGGGCGTGAAGCTGTCAACGGCCATCCTAAGCCTGAACGTGCCTGCTCTCCTCAGATCGCAGACTGCTGCCCGGCGGATACCGGCATGGTAGACTGGCTGGCAATCCAAGGTGCCGTTGACATTTTGCTCTGTTGCCGCCTTCTTCTCCGATTAATAAAAATATTTATTGATGCTTAAATCCACAATATACAAGGCATAAAGATGTCAACGGCCATCCTAAGCTGAACGTGCCTGCTCTCGTCAGATCGCAGACTGCTACCCAGCTTAGGGCCCAGTAAGTAGCGGCATGGGAGACTGGCTGGGAATCCCGGGTGCAGTTGACATTTTGCTCTGTTGCCACCTTCCGCTCCGATTCAGAAAATGATTTATTGATGCTTAAATGCACAATATAAAGGGCGTGAAGCTGTCAACGGCCATCCTAAGCTGAACGTGCCTGCTCTCGTCAGATCGCAGACTGCTACTCAGCTTAGGGCCCGGTAAGTACCAGCATGGGAGACTGGCTGGGAATCCCAGGTGTTGTTGACATTTTGCTCTGTAGCCGCCTTCCGCTCCGATTCTGAAAAGGATTTATTGATGCTTAAATCCACAGTATACAGGGTGTGAAGCCGTCTACGGCTATCCTAAGCTGAATGTGCCTGTTCTTGTCAGATCGCAGACTGCTGCCCGGCAAGTACGGGCATGGGAGACTGGCTGGCAATCCAAGGAACTATTGACATTTTGCTCTGTTGCCGCCTTCCTCTCCGATTCCGAAAAGGATTTATTGATGCTTAAATGCACAGTATAAAAAGCATGAAGCTGTCAATGGCCATCCTAAGCTGAACGTGCCTGCTCTCGTCAGATTGCAAACTGCTACCCAGCTTAGGGCCCGGTAAGTACTGGCATGGGAGACTGGCTGGGAATCCCAGGTGCCGTTGACATTTTGCTCTATTTCTGCCCTCCGCTCCGATTCCGAAAATAATTTATTGATGCTTAAATCCACAGTATACAAGGTGTGAAGCTGTCGACGGCCATCCTAAGCTTAATGCGCCTGCTCTCGTCAGATCGCATACTGGTACAGATCTTAGGGCCCGGTAAGTACCGGCATGGGACACTGGCTGGGAATCCCGGCTGCCGTTGCCATTTTGCTCTATTGCCGCCTTACGCTCCGATTCCGAAAAGGATTTATTGATGCTTAAATCCACAGTATACAGGGTGTGAAGATGTCTATGGCAATCCTAAGCTGAATGCGCTTGTTCTCATCAGATCGCAGACTGCTTCCCAGCTTCGGGCCTGGTAAGTACCAGCATGGGAGACTGGCTGGGAATCCCGGGTGCAGTTGACATTTTGCTCTGTTTCTGCTCCGATTCCGAAAATTATTTATTGATGCTTAAATCCACAGTATACAAAATGCGAAGTTGTCAACGGCCATCCTAAGCTGAATGTGCCTGCTCTCGTCAGATCGCAGACTGCTACCCAGCTTAGGGCCCGGTAAGTACCAGCATGGGAGACTGCCTGGGAATCCCAGGTGTTGTTGACATTTTGCTCTGTAGCCGCCTTCCACTTTGATTCCGAAAAGGATTTATTGATGCTTAAATCCACAGTATACAGGGTGTGAAGCCGTCTACGGCTATCCTAAGCTGAATGTGCCTGTTCTTGTCAGATCGCAGACTGGTACAGATCTTAGGGCCCGGTAAGTACCGTCATGGGACACTGGCTGGGAATCCCGGCTGCCGTTGACATTTTGCTCTGTTGCCGCCTTCCGTTTCCGTTTCCGATTCCGAAAAGGATTTATTGATGCTTAAATGCACAGTATACAAAGTGTGAAGCTGTCAACGGCCATCTTAAGCTGAACGCGCCTGCTCTCGTCAGATCGCAGACTGCTACCCAGCTTAGGGCCTGCTAAGTACCAGCATGGGAGACTGGCTGGGAATCCCGGGTGCAGTTGACATTTTAATCTGTTGCCGCCTTCCGCTCCGATTCAGAAAAGGATTTATTGATGCTTAAATCCACAATATACAGGGTGTGAAGCTGTCAACGGCCATCCTAAGCCTGAACGTGCCTGCTCTCCTCAGATCGCAGACTGCTGCCCGGCAGTTACCGGCATGGGAGACTGGCTGGCAATCCAAGGTGCCATTGACATTTTGCTCTGTTGCCGCCTTCCTCTCCGATTAATAAAAATATTTATTGATGCTTAAATCCACAATATACAAGGCGTGAAGATGTCAACGGCCATCCTAAGCTGAACGCGCCTGCTCTCGTCAGATCGCAGACTGCTACCCAGCTTATGGCCCAGTAAGTACTGGCATGGGAGACTGGCCTGAAATCCCGAGTGCAGTTGACGTTTTGCTCTGTTGCCGCCTTCCGTTCCGATTCCAAAAAGGATTTATTGATGCTTAAATGCACAGTATAAAAAGCATGAAGCTGTCAATGGCCATCCTAAGCTGAACGTGCTTGCTCTCGTCAGATCGCAGACGGCTACCCAGCTTAGGGCCCGGTAAGTACTGGCATGGGAGACTGGCTGGGCATCCCGGGTGCCGTTGACATTTTGCTCTATTGCTGCCTTCCGCTCCGATTCCGAAAAGGATTTATTGATGCTTAAATGCACAATATACAAGGCATAAAGATGTCAACGGCCATCCTAAGCTGAACGTGCCTGCTCTCGTCAGATCGCAGACTGCTACCCAGCTTAGGGCCCAGTAAGTACCGGCATGGGAGACTGGCTGGGAATCCCGGGTGCAGTTGACACTTTGCTCTGTTGCCACCTTCCGCTCCGATTCAGAAAATGATTTATTGATGCTTAAATGCACAGTATAAAGGGCGTGAAGCTGTCAACGGCCATCCTAAGCTGAACGTACCTGCTCTCGTCAGATTGCAGACTGCTACCCAGCTTAGGGCCCGGTAAGTACCAGCATGGGAGACTGGCTGGGAATCCCAGGTGTTGTTGACATTTTGCTCTGTAGCCGCCTTCCGCTCCGATTCCGAAAAGGATTTATTGATGCTTAAATCCACAGTATACAGGGTGTGAAGCCGTCTACGGCTATCCTAAGCTGAATGTGCCTGTTCTTGTCAGATCGCAGACTGCTGCCCGGCAAGTACGGGCATGGGAGACTGGCTGGCAATCCAAGGTACTATTGACATTTTGCTCTGTTGCCGCCTTCCTCTCCGATTCCGAAAGGGATTTATTGATGCTTAAATGCACAGTATAAAAAGCATGAAGCTGTCAATGGCCTTCCTAAGCTGAACGCGCCTGCTCTCGTCAGATCGCAGACTGCTACCCAGCTTAGGGCCCGGTAAGTACTGGCATGGGAGACTGGCTGGGAATCCCGAGTGCCATTGACATTTTGCTCTATTGCTGCCTTCCGCTCCGATTCCGAAAAGAATTTATTGATGCTTAAATCCACAGTATACAAGGTGTGAAGCTGTCGACGGCCATCCTAAGCTTAACGCGCCTGCTCTCGTCAGATCGCAGACTGGTACAGATCTTACGGCCCGGTAAGTACCGGCATGAGACACTGGCTGGGAATCCCGGCTGCCGTTGACATTTTGCTCTGTTGCCGCTTTCCGTTCCGATTCCGAAAAGGATTTATTGATGCTTAAATGCACAGTATAAAGGGCGAGAAGCTTTCAACGGCCATCCTAAGCTGAACGAGCCTGCTCTCGTCAGATTGCAGACTGCTACCCAGCTTCGGGCCTGGTAAGTACCAGCATGGGAGACTGGCTGGGAATCCAGGCTGCCGTCGACATTTTGCTCTGTTTCTGCTCCGATTCCGAAAATTATTTATTGATGCTTAAATCCACAGTATACAAGGTGTGAAGCTGTCGACGGCCATCCTAAGCTTAACGCGCCTGCTCTCGTCAGATCGCAGACTGGTACAGATCTTAGGGCCCGGTAAGTACCGGCATGAGACACTGGCTGGGAATCCCGGCTGCCGTTGACATTTTGCTCTGTTGCCGCCTTCCGTTCCGATTCCGAAAAGGATTTATTGATGCTTAAATCCACAATATAGAGGATGTAAAGCTGTCAACGGCCATCCTAAGCCTGAACGTGCCTGCTCTCCTCAGATCGCAGACTGCTGCCCGGCAGTTACCGGCATGGGTGACTGGTTGGCAATCCAAGGTGCCATTGACATTTTGCTCTGTTGCCGCCTTCCTCGCCGATTAATAAAAATATTTATTGATGCTTAAATCCACAATAAACAAGGCGTGAAGATGTCAACGGCCATCCTAAGCTGAACGTGCTTGCTCTCGTCAGATCGCAGACGGCTACCCAGCTTAGGGCCCGGTAAGTACTGGCATGGGAGACTGGCTGGGAATCCCGGGTGCCGTTGACATTTTGCTCTATTGCTGCCTTCCGCTCCGATTCCGAAAAGATATTATTGATGCTTAAATCCACAGTATAAAGGGCGAGAAGCTGTCAAAGGCCATGCTAAGCTGAACGCACCTGCTCTTGTCAGAGTGCAGACTGCTACCCAGCTTAGGGCCCGGTAAGTACCAGCATGGGAGACTGGCTGGGAATCCCAGGTGTTGTTGACATTTTGCTCTGTAGCCGTCTTCCGCTTCGATTCCGAAAAGGATTTATTGATGCTTAAATCCACAGTATACAGGGTGTGAAGCCGTCTACGGCTATCCTTAGCTGAATGTGCCTGTTCTTGTCAGATCGCAGACTGCTGCCAGAAAAGTACAGGCATGGGAGACTGGCTGGCAATCCAAGGAACTATTGACATTTTGCTCTGTTGCCGCCTTCCTCTCCGATTCCGAAAAGGAATAATTGATGCTTAAATGCACAGTATAAAAAGTATGAAGCTGTCAATGGCCATCCTAAGCTGAACGTGCCTGCTCTCGTCAGATTGCAAACTGCTACCCAGCTTAGGGCCCGGTAAGTACTGTCATGGGAGACTGGCTGGGAATCCCAGGTGCCGTTGACATTTTGCTCTATTTCTGCCCTCCGTTCCGATTCCGAAAATAATTTATTGATGCTTAAATCCACAGTATACAAGGTGTGAAGCTGTCGACGGCCATCCTAAGCTTAATGCGCCTGCTCTCGTCAGATCGCAGACTGGTACAGATCTTATGGCCCGGTAAGTACCGGCATGGGACACTGGCTGGGAATCCCGGCTGCCGTTGACATTTTGCTCTGTTGCCGCCTTACGCTCCGATTCCGAAAAGGATTTATTGATGCTTAAATCCACAGTATACAGGGTGTGAAGATGTCTACGGCAATCCTAAGCTGAATGCGCCTGTTCTCGTCAGATCGCAGACTGCTTCCCAGCTTCGGGCTTTGTAAGTACCAGCATGGGAGACTGGCTGGGAATCCCGGGTGCAGTTGACATTTTGCTTTGTTTCTGCTCCGATTCCGAAAATTATTTATTGATGCTTAAATCCACAGTATACAAGGTGTGAAGCTGTCGACGGCCATCCTAAGCTTAACGCGCCTGCTCTCGTCAGATCGCAGACTGGTACAGATCTTAGGGCCCGGTAAGTACCGGCATGAGACACTGGCTGGGAATCCCGGCTGCCGTTGACATTTTGCTCTGTTGCCGCTTTCCGTTCCGATTCCGAAAAGGATTTATTGATGCTTAAATGCACAGTATAAAGGGCGAGAAGCTGTCAACGGCCATCCTAAGCTGAACGAGCCTGCTCTCGTCAGATCGCAGACTGCTACCCAGCTTCGGGCCTGGTAAGTACCAGCATGGGAGACTGGCTGGGAATCCAGGCTGCCGTCGACATTTTGCTTTGTTTCTGCTCCGATTCCGAAAATTATTTATTGATGCTTAAATCCACAGTATACAAAGTGTGAAGTTGTCAACGGCCATCCTAAGCTGAACGCGCCTGCTCTCGTCAGATCGCAGACTGCTACCCAGCTTAGGGCCCGGTAAGTACCAGCATGGGAGACTGGCTGGGAATCCCAGGTGTTGTTGACATTTTGCTCTGTAGCCGCCTTCCGCTTCGATTCCGAAAAGGATTTATTGATGCTTAAATCCACAGTATACAGGGTGTGAAGCCGTCTACGGCTATCCTAAGCTGAATGTGCCTGTTCTTGTCAGATCGCAGACTGCTGCCCGGCAAGTACGGGCATGGGAGACTGGCTGGCTATCCAAGGTGCTATTGACATTTTGCTCTGTTGCCGCCTTCCTCTCCGATTAATAAAAATATTTATTGATGCTTAAATCCACAATAAACAAGGCGTGAAGATGTCAACGGCCATCCTAAGCTGAACGTGCCTGCTCTCGTCAGATTGCAGACTGCTACCCAGCTTAGGGCCCAGTAAGTATTAGCATGGGAGACTGGCTGGGAATCCCAGGTGTTGTTGACATTTTGCTCTGTAGCCGCCTTCCGCTCCGATTCCGAAAAGGATTTATTGATGCTTAAATCCACAGTATGCAGGGTGTGAAGCCGTCTACGGCTATCCTAAGCTGAATGTGCCTGTTCTTGTCAGATCGCAGACTGCTGCCCGGCAAGTACGGGCATGGGAGACTGGCTGGCAATCCAAGGTGCTATTGACATTTTTCTCTGTTGCCGCCTTCCTCTCCGATTCCGAAAAGGATTTATTGATGCTTAAATGCACAGTATAAAAAGCATGAAGCTGTCAATGGCCATCCTAAGCTGAACGCGCCTGCTCTCGTCAGATCGCAGACTGCTACCCAGCTTAGGGCCCGGTAAGTACTGGCATGGGAGACTGGCTGGGAATCCCGGGTGCCGTTGACATTTTGCTCTATTGCTGCCTTCCGCTCCGATTCCGAAAAGATATTATTGATGCTTAAATCCACAGTATACAACGTGTGAAGCTGTCGACGGCCATCCTAAGCTTAATGCGCCTGCTCTCGTCAGATCGCAGACTGGTACAGATCTTAGGGCCCGGTAAGTACCGGCATGGGACACTGGCTGGGAATCCCGGCTGCCGTTGACATTTTGCTCTGTTGCCGCCTTACGCTCCGATTCCGAAAAGGATTTATTGATGCTTAAATCCACAGTATACAGGGTGTGAAGATGTCTACGGCAATCCTAAGCTGAATGCGCCTGTTCTCGTCAGATCGCAGACTGCTTCCCAGCTTCGGGCCTGGTAAGTACCAGCATGGGAGACTGGCTGGGAATCCCGGGTGCAGTTGACATTTTGCTCTGTTTCTGCTCCGATTCCGAAAATTATTTATTGATGCTTAAATCCACAGTATACAAAGTGTGAAGTTGTCAACGGCCATCCTAAGCTGAATGCGCCTGCTCTTGTCAGATCGCAGACTGCTACCCAGCTTAGGGCCCGGTAAGTACCAGCATGGGAGACTGGCTGGGAATCCCGGGTGCAGTTGACATTTTAATCTGTTGCCGCCTTCCGCTACGATTCAGAAAAGGATTTATTGATGCTTAAATCCACAATATACAGGGTGTGAAGCTGTCAACGGCTATCCTAAGCTGAATGTGCCTGCTCTCCTCAGATCGCAGACTGCTGCCTGGCAGTTACCGGCATGGGAGACTGGCTGGCAATCCAAGGTGCCATTGACATTTTGCTCTTTTGCCGCCTTCCTCTCCGATTAATAAAATATTTATTGATGCTTAAATCCACAATATACAAAGTGTGAAGCTGTCAACGGCCATCCTAAGCTGAACGCGCCTGCTCTCGTCAGATCGCAGACTGCTACCCAGCTTAGGGCCTGGTAAGTACCAGCTTGGGAGACTGGCTGGGAATCCCAGGTGTTGTTGACATTTTGCTCTGTAGCCGCCTTCCACTTCGATTCCGAAAAGGATTTATTGATGCTTAAATCCACAGTATACAGGGTGTGAAGCCGTCTACGGCCATCCTAAGCTGAATGTGCCTGTTCTTGTCAGATCGCAGACTGCTGCCCGGCAAGTACGGGCATGGGAGACTGGCTGGCAATCCAAGGTGCTATTGACATTTTGCTCTGTTTCTGCTCCGATTCCGAAAATTATTTATTGATGCTTAAATCCACAGTATACAAAGTGTGAAGCTGTCAACGGCCATCCTAAGCTGAACGCGCCTGCTCTCGTCAGATCGCAGACTGCTACCCAGCTTAGGGCCTGGTAAGTACCAGCATGGGAGACTTGCTGGGAATCCCAGGTGTTGTTGACATTTCGCTCTGTAGCCGCCTTCCGCTTCGATTCCGAAAAGGATTTATTGATGCTTAAATCCACAGTATACAGGGTGTGAAGCTGTCAATGGCCATCCTAAGCTGAACATGCCTGCTCTCGTCAGATCGCAGACGGCTACCCAGCTTAGGGCCCGAAAAGTACTGGCATGGGAGACTGGCTGGGAATTCCGGGTGCCGTTGACATTTTGCTCTATTGCTGCCTTCCGCTCCGATTCCGAAAATAATTTATTAAGGCTTAAATCCACAGTATACAAGGTGTAAAGCTGTCGACGGCCATCCTAAGCTTAACGCGCCTGCTCTCGTCAGATCGCAGACTGGTACAGATCTTAGGGCCCGGTAAGTACCGGCATGGGACACTGGCTGGGAATCCCGGCTGCCGTTGACATTTTGCTCTGTTGCCGCCTTCCGTTCCGATTCCGAAAAGGATTTATTGATGCTTAAATGCACAGTATACAAAGTGTGAAGCTGTCAACGGCCATCCTAAGCTGAACGCGCCTGCTCTCGTCAGATCGCAGACTGCTACCCAGCTTAAGGCCTGGTAAGTACCAGCATGGGAGACTGGCTGGGAATCCCGGGTGCAGTTGACATTTTGCTCTGTTGCCACCTTCCGCTCCGATTCAGAAAATGATTTATTGATGCTTAAATGCACAATATAAAGGGCGTGAAGCTGTCAACGGCCATCCTAAGCCTGAACGTGCCTGCTCTCCTCAGATCGCAGACTGCTGCCCGGCGGATACCGGCATGGTAGACTGGCTGGCAATCCAAGGTGCCATTGACATTTTGCTCTGTTGCCGCCTTCTTCTCCGATTAATAAAAATATTTATTGATGCTTAAATCCACAATATACAAGGCATAAAGATGTCAACGGCCATCCTAAGCTGAACGTGCCTGCTCTCGTCAGATCGCAGACTGCTACCCAGCTTAGGGCCCAGTAAGTAACGGCATGGGAGACTGGCTGGGAATCCCGGGTGCAGTTGACATTTTGCTCTGTTGCCACCTTCCGCTCCGATTCAGAAAATGATTTATTGATGCTTAAATGCACAATATAAAGGGCGTGAAGCTGTCAACGGCCATCCTAAGCTGAACGTGCCTGCTCTCGTCAGATCGCAGACTGCTACCCAGCTTAGGGCCTGGTAAGTACCAGCATGGGAGACTTGCTGGGAATCCCAGGTGTTGTTGACATTTTGCTCTGTAGCCGCCTTCCGCTTCGATTCCGAAAAGGATTTATTGATGCTTAAATCCACAGTATACAGGGTGTGAAGCTGTCAATGGCCATCCTAAGCTGAACATGCCTGCTCTCGTCAGATCGCAGACGGCTACCCAGCTTAGGGCCCGAAAAGTACTGGCATGGGAGACTGGCTGGGAATCCCGGGTGCCGTTGACATTTTGCTCTATTGCTGCCTTCCGCTCCGATTCCGAAAATAATTTATTAAGGCTTAAATCCACAGTATACAAGGTGTAAAGCTGTCGACGGCCATCCTAAGCTTAACGCGCCTGCTCTCGTCAGATCGCAGACTGGTACAGATCTTAGGGCCCGGTAAGTACCGGCATGGGACACTGGCTGGGAATCCCGGCTGCCGTTGACATTTTGCTCTGTTGCCGCCTTCCGTTCCGATTCCGAAAAGGATTTATTGATGCTTAAATGCACAGTATACAAAGTGTGAAGCTGTCAACGGCCATCCTAAGCTGAACGCGCCTGCTCTCGTCAGATCGCAGACTGCTACCCAGCTTAAGGCCTGGTAAGTACCAGCATGGGAGACTGGCTGGGAATCCCGGGTGCAGTTGACATTTTGCTCTGTTGCCACCTTCCGCTCCGATTCAGAAAATGATTTATTGATGCTTAAATGCACAATATAAAGGGCGTGAAGCTGTCAACGGCCATCCTAAGCCTGAACGTGCCTGCTCTCCTCAGATCGCAGACTGCTGCCCGGCGGATACCGGCATGGTAGACTGGCTGGCAATCCAAGGTGCCATTGACATTTTGCTCTGTTGCCGCCTTCTTCTCCGATTAATAAAAATATTTATTGATGCTTAAATCCACAATATACAAGGTATAAAGATGTCAACGGCCATCCTAAGCTGAACGTGCCTGCTCTCGTCAGATCGCAGACTGCTACCCAGCTTAGGGCCCAGTAAGTAGCGGCATGGGAGACTGGCTGGGAATCCCGGGTGCAGTTGACATTTTGCTCTGTTGCCACCTTCCGCTCCGATTCAGAAAATGATTTATTGATGCTTAAATGCACAATATAAAGGGCGTGAAGCTGTCAACGGCCATCCTAAGCTGAACGTGCCTGCTCTCGTCAGATCGCAGACTGCTACTCAGCTTAGGGCCCGGTAAGTACCAGCATGGGAGACTGGCTGGGAATCCCAGGTGTTGTTGACATTTTGCTCTGTAGCCGCCTTCCGCTCCGATTCCGAAAAGGATTTATTGATGCTTAAATCCACAGTATACAGGGTGTGAAGCCGTCTACGGCTATCCTAAGCTGAATGTGCCTGTTCTTGTCAGATCGCAGACTGCTGCCCGGCAAGTACGGGCATGGGAGACTGGCTGGCAATCCAAGGTGCTATTGACATTTTGCTCTGTTGCCGCCTTCCTCTCCGATTCCGAAAAGGATTTATTGATGCTTAAATGCACAGTATAAAAAGCATGAAGCTGTCAATGGCCATCCTAAGCTGAACGCGCCTGCTCTCGTCAGATCGCAGACTGCTACCCAGCTTAGGGCCCGGTAAGTACTGGCATGGGAGACTGGCTGGGAATCCCGGGTGCCGTTGACATTTTGCTCTATTGCTGCCTTCTGCTCCGTGTCCGAAAAGAATTTATTGATGCTTAAATCCACAGTATAAAGGGCGAGAAGCTGTCAACGGCCATCCTAAGCTGAACGCACCTGCTCTTGTCAGATCGCAAACTGCTACCCAGCTTAGGGCCCGGTAAGTACCAGCATGGGAGACTGGCTGGGAATCCCAGGTGCCGTTGACATTTTGCTCTATTGCTGCCCTCCGCTCCGATTCCGAAAGGAATTTATTGATGCTTAAATCCACAGTATACAAGGTGTGAAGCTGTCGACGGCCATCCTAAGCTTAACGCGCCTGCTCTCGTCAGATCGCAGACTGGTACAGATCTTAGGGCCCGGTAAGTAACGACATGGGACACTGGCTGGGAATCCCGGCTGCCGTTGACATTTTGCTCTGTTGCCGCCTTCCTCTCCGATTCCGAAAAGGATTTATTGATGCTTAAATGCACAGTATAAAAAGCATGAAGCTGTCAATGGCCATCCTAAGCTGAACGCGCCTGCTCTCGTCAGATCGCAGACTGCTACCCAGCTTAGGGCCCGGTAAGTACTGGCGTGGGAGACTGGCTGGGAATCCCGGGTGCCGTTGACATTTTGCCCTATTGCTGCCTTCTGCTCCGATTCCGAAAAGAATTTATTGATGCTTAAATCCACAGTATAAAGGGCGAGAAGCTGTCAACGGCCATCCTAAGCTGAACGCACCTGCTCTTGTCAGATCGCAGACTGCTACCCAGCTTAGGGCCCGGTAAGTACCAGCATGGGAGACTGGCTGGGAATCCCAGGTGCCGTTGACATTTTGCTCTATTGCTGCCCTCCGCTCCGATTCCGAAAGGAATTTATTGATGCTTAAATCCACAGTATACAAGGTGTGAAGCTGTCGACGGCCATCCTAAGCTTAACGCGCCTGCTCTCGTCAGATCGCAGACTGGTACAGATCTTAGGGCCCGGTAAGTAACGACATGGGACACTGGCTGGGAATCCCGGCTGCCGTTGACATTTTGCTCTGTTGCCGCCTTCCTCTCCGATTCCGAAAAGGATTTATTGATGCTTAAATGCACAGTATAAAAAGCATGAAGCTGTCAACGGCCATCCGAAGCTGAACGCACCTGCTCTTGTCAGATCGCAGACTGCTACCCAGCTTAGGGCCCGGTAAGTACCAGCATGGGAGACTGGCTGGGAATCCCAGGTGCCGTTGACATTTTGCTCTATTGCTGCCCTCCGCTCCGATTCCGAAAGGAATTTATTGATGCTTAAATCCACAGTATACAAGGTGTGAAGCTGTCGACGGCCATCCTAAGCTTAACGCGCCTGCTCTCGTCAGATCGCAGACTGGTACAGATCTTAGGGCCCGGTAAGTAACGACATGGGACACTGGCTGGGAATCCCGGCTGCCGTTGACATTTTGCTCTGTTGCCGCCTTACGCTCCGATTCCGAAAAGGATTTATTGATGCTTAAATCCACAGTATACAGGGTGTGAAGATGTCTACGGCAATCCTAAGCTGAATGCGCCTGTTCTCGTCAGATCGCAGACTGCTTCCCAGCTTCGGGCCTGGTAAGTACCAGCATGGGAGACTGGCTGGGAATCCCGGGTGCAGTTGACATCTTGCTCTGTTTCTGCTCCGATTCCGAAAATTATTTATTGATGCTTAAATCCACAGTATACAAAGTGTGAAGCTGTCAACGGCCATCCTAAGCTGAACGCGCCTGCTCTCGTCAGATCGCAGACTGCTACCCAGCTTAGGGCCTGGTAAGTACCAGCATGGGAGACTTGCTGGGAATCCCAGGTGTTGTTGACATTTTGCTCTGTAGCCGCCTTCCGCTTCGATTCCTAAAAGGATTTATTGATGCTTAAATGCACAGTATAAAGGGCGAGAAGCTGTCAACGGCCATCATAAGCTGAACACGCCTGCTCTCGTCAGATCGCAGACTGCTACCCAGCTTAGGGCCCGGTAAGTACCAGCATGGGAGACTGGCTGGGAATCCCAGGTGTCGTTGACATTTTGCTCTGTTGCCGCCTTCCGTTCCGATTCCGAAAAGGATTTATTGATGCTTAAATGCACAGTATAAAAAACATGAAGCTGTCAATGGCCATCCTAAGCTGAACGTGCCTGCTCTCGTCAGATCGCAGACGGCTACCCAGCTTAGGCACCGGTAAGTACTGGCATGGGAGACTGGCTGGGAATCCCGGCTGCCGTTGACATTTTACTCTATTGCTGCCTTCCGCTCCGATTCCGAAAATAATTTATTGATGCTTAAATCCACAGTATACAAGGTGTAAAGCTGTCGACGGCCATCCTAAGCTTAACGCGCCTGCTCTCGTCAGATCGCAGACTGGTACAGATCTTAGGGCCCGGTAAGTACCGGCATGGGACACTGGCTGGGAATCCCAGCTGCCGTTGACATTTTGCTCTGTTGCCGCTTTCCGTTCCGGTTCCGATTCCGAAAAGGATTTATTGATGCTTAAATGCACAGTATAAAGGGCGAGAAGCTGTCAACGGCCATCATAAGCTGAACGAGCCTGCTCTCGTCAGATCGCAGACTGCTACCCAGCTTAGGGCCCGGTAAGTACCAGCATGGGAGACTGGCTGGGAATCCCAGGTGTCGTTGACATTTTGTTCTGTTGCCGCCTTCCGCTCCGATTCCGAAAAGAATTTATTGATGCTTAAATCCACAGTATAAAGGGCGAGAAGCTGTCAACGGCCATCCTAAGCTGAACGCGCCTGCTCTCGTCAGATCGCAGACTGCTACCCAGCTTAGGGCACGGTAAGTACCAGCATGGGAGATTGGCTGGGAATCCCAGGTGTCGTTGACATTTTGCTCTGTTGCCGCCTTCCGCTCTGATTCCGAAAAGAATTTATTGATGCTTAAATCCACAGTATACAGGGTGTGAAGATGTCTACGGCCATCCTAAGCTGAATGTGCCTGTTCTCGTCAGATTGCAGACTGCTACCCAGCTTAGGGCCTGGTTAGTACCAGCATGGGAGACTGGCTGGGAATCCCGGGTGCAGTTGACATTTTAATCTGTTGCCGCCTTCTGCTCCGATTCAGAAAAGGATTTATTGATGCTTAAATCCACAATATACAGGGTGTGAAGCTGTCAACGGCCATCCTAAGCCTGAACGTGCCTGCTCTCCTCAGATCGCAGACTGCTGCCCGGCAGTTACCGGCATTGGAGACTGGCTGGCAATCCAAGGTGCCATTGACATTTTGCTCTGTTGCCGCCTTCCTCTCCGATTAATAAAAATATTTATTGATGCTTAAATCCACAATATACAAGGCGTGAAGATGTCAACGGCCATCCTAAGCTGAACGCGCCTGCTCTCGTCAGATCGCAAACTGCTACCCAGCTTAGGGCCCAGTAAGTACCGGCATGGGAGACTGGCTGGGAATCCCGGGTGCAGTTGACATTTTGCTCTGTTTCTGCTCCGATTCCGAAAATTATTTATTGATGCTTAAATCCACAGCATACAAAGTGTGAAGCTGTCAACGGCCATCCTAAGCTGAACGCGCCTGCTCTCGTCAGATCGCAGACTGCTACCCAGCTTAGGGCCCGGTAAGTACCAGCATGGGAGACTGGCTGGGAATCCCAGGTGTTGTTGACATTTTGCTCTGTAGCCGCCTTCCATTCCGAAAAGGATTTATTGATGCTTAAATCCACAGTATACAGGGTGTGAAGCCGTCTACGGCCATCCTAAGCTGAATTTGCCTGTTCTTGTCAGATCGCAGACTGCTGCCCGGCAAGTACGGGCATGGGAGACTGGCTGGCAAGCCAAGGTGCTATTGACATTTTGCTCTGTTGCCGCCTTCCTCTCCGATTCCGAAAAGGATTTATTGATGCTTAAATGCACAGTATAAAAAGCATGAAGCTGTCAATGGAAAATCGTAAGCTGAACGTGCCTGCTCTCGTCAGATCGCAGACTGCTACCCAGCTTAGGGCCCGGTAAGTACTGGCATGGGAGACTGGCTGGGAATCCCAGGTGCCGTTGACATTTTGCTCTATTGCTGCCTTCCGCTCCGATTCCGAAAATAATTTATTGATGCTTAAATCCACAGTATACAAGGTGTGAAGTTGTCGACGGCCATCCTAAGCTTAACGTGCCTGCTCTCGTCAGATCGCAGACTGGTACAGATCTTAGGGCCCGGTAAGTACCGGCATGGGACACTGGCTGGGAATCCCGACTGCCGTTGACATTTTGCTCTGTTGCCGCCTTCCGTTCCGATTCCGAAAAGGATATATTGATGCTTAAATGCACAGTATAAAGGGCGAGAAGCTGTCAACGGCCATCCTAAGCTGAACACGCCTGCTCTCGTCAGATCGCAGACTGCTCCCCAGCTTAGGGCCCGGTAAGTACCAGCATGGGAGACTGGCTGGGAATCCCAGGTGTCGTTGACATTTTGCTCTGTTGCCGCCTTACGCTCCGATTCCGAAAAGGATTTATTGATGCTTAAATCCACAGTATACAGGGTGTGAAGATGTCTACGGCCATCCTAAGCTGAATGCGCCTGTTCTCGTCAGATCGCAGACTGCTACCCAGCTTCGGGCCTGGTAAGTACCAGCATGGGAGACTGGCTGGGAATCCCGGGAGCAGTTGACATTTTGCTCTGTTTCTGCTCCGATTCCGAAAATTATTTATTGATGCTTAAATCCACAGTATAAAAAGTGTGAAGCTGTCAACGGCCATCTTAAGCTGAACGTGCCTGCTCTCGTCAGATCGCAGACTGCTACCCAGCTTAGGGCCTGGTAAGTACCAGCATGGGAGACTGGCTGGGAGTCCCGGGTGCAGTTGACATTTTAATCTGTTGCCGCCTTCCGCTTCGATTCAGAAAAGGATTTATTGATGCTTAAATCCACAATATACAGGGTGTGAAGCTGTCAACAGCCATCCTAAGCCTGAACGTGCCTGCTCTCCTCAGATCGCAGACTGCTGCCCGGCAGTTACCGGCATGGGAGACTGGCTGGCAATCCAAGGTGCCATTGACATTTTGCTCTGTTGCCGCCTTCCTCTCCGATTAATAAAAATATTTATTGATGCTTAAATCCACAATATACAAGGCGTTAAGATGTCAACGGCCATCCTAAGCTGAACGCGCCTGCTCTCGTCAAATCGCAGACTGCTACCCATCTTAGGGCCTGGTAAGTACCAGCATGGGAGACTGGCTGGGAATTCGGGTGCAGTTGACATTTTGCTCTGTTGCCGCCTTCCGATCCAATTCGGAAAAGGATCTATTGATGCTTAAATCCACAATATACAGGGTGTGAAGCTGTCAACGGCCATCCTAAGCCTGAACGTGCCTGCTCTCCTCAGATCGCAGACTGCTGCCCGGTGGATACCGGCATGGGAGACTGGCTGGCAATCCAAGGTGCCATTGACATTTTGCTCTGTTGCCGCCTTCTTCTCCGTTTAATAAAAATATTTATTGATGCTTAAATCCACAATATACAAGGCGTGAAGATGTCAACGGCCATCCTAAGCTGAACGTGCCTGCACTCGTCAGATCGCAGACTACTATCCAGCTTAGGGCCCAGTTAGTACCGGCATGGGAGACTGGCTGGGAATCCCGGGTGCAGTTGACATTTTGCTCTGTTGCCGCCTTCCGCTCCGATTCGGAAAATGATTTATTGATGCTTAAATGCACAGTATAAAGGGCGTGAACCTGTCATCGGCCATCCTAAGCTGGACGCGCCTGCTCTCGTCAGATCGCAGACTGCTACCCAGCTTAGGGCCCGGTAAGTACCAGCATGGGAGACTGGCTGGGAATCCCAGGTGTTGTTGACATTTTGCTCTGTAGCTGCCTTCCGCTCCGATTCCGAAAAGGATTAATTGATGCTTAAATGCACAGTATAAAAAGCATGAAGCTGTCAATGGCCATCCTAAGCTGTACGCGCCTGCTCTTGTCAGATCGCAGACTGCTACCCAGCTTAGGGCCCGGTAAGTATTGGCATGGGAGACTGGCTGGGAATCCCTGGTGCCGTTGACATTTTGCTCTGTAACCACCTTCCGCTTCGATTCCGAAAAGGATTTATTGATGCTTAAATCCACAGTATACAGGGTGTGAAGCCGTCTACGGCTATCCTAAGCTGAATGTGCCTGTTCTTGTCAGATCGCAGACTGCTGCCCGGCAAGAACGGGCATGGGAGACTGGCTGGCAATCCGAGGTGCTATTGACATTTTGCTCTGTTGCCGCCTTCCTCTCCGATTCCGAAAAGGATTTATTGATGCTTAAATGCACAGTATAAAAAGCATGATGCTGTCAATGGCCATCCTAAGCTGAATGCGCCTGCTCTCGTCCGATCGCAGACTGCTAACCAGCTTAGGGCCCGGTAAGTACTGGCATGGGAGACTGGCTGGGAATCCCAGGTGCCGTTGACATTTTGCTCTATTGCTGCCTTCCGCTCCGATTCCGAAAAGAATTTATTGATGCTTAAATCCACAGTATACAAGGTGTGAAGCTGTTGACGGCCATCCTAAGCTTAACGCGCCTGCTCTCGTCAGATCGCAGACTGGTACAGATGTTAGGGCCCGGTAAGTACCGGCATGGGACACTGGCTGGGAATCCCGGCTGCCGTTGACCTTTTTCTCTGTTGCCGCCTTCCGTTCCGATTCCGAAAAGGATTTATTGATGCTTAAATGCACAGTATAATGGGCGAGAAGCTGTCAACGGCCATCCTAAGCTGAACGCGCCTGCTCTCGTCAGATCGCAGACTGCTACCCAGCTTAGGGCCCGGTAAGTACCAGCATGGGAGACTGGCTGGGAATCCCAGGTGTCGTTGACATTTTGCTCTGTTGCCGCCTTCCGCTCCGTTTCCGAAAAGGATTTATTGATGCTTAAATCCACAGTATACAGGGTATGAAGATGTCTACGGCCATCCTAAGCTGAATGCGCCTGTTCTCGTCAGATCGCAGACTGCTACCCAGCTTCGGGCCTGGTAAATACCAGCATGGGAGACTGGCTGGGAATCCCGGGTGCAGTTGACATTTTGCTCTGTTTCTGCTCTGTTTCTGCTCCGATTCCGAAAATTATTTATTGATGCTTAAATCCACAGTATACAAAGTGTGAAGCTGTCAACGGCCATCCTAAGCTGAACGCGCCTGCTCACGTCAGATCGCAGACTGCTACCCAGCTTAGGGCCTGGTAAGTACCAGCATGGGAGACTGGCTGGGAATCCCGGGTGCCGTTGACATTTTAATCTGTTGCCGCCTTCCGCTCCGATTCGGAAAAGGATTTATTGATGCTTAAATCCACAGTATAAAGGGCGTGAAGCTGTCAACGGCCATCCTAAGCTGAATGTGCCTGCTCTCGTCAGATCGCAGACTGCTACCCAGCTTAGGGCCTGGTAAGTACCAGCATGGGAGACTGGCTGGGAATCCCAGGTGTCGTTGACATTTTGCTCTGTTGCCGCCTTACGCTCCGTTTCCGAAAAGGATTTATTGATGCTTAAATCCACAGTATACAGGGTGTGAAGATGTCTACGGCCATCCTAAGCTGAACGCGCCTGCTCTCGTCAGATCGCAGACTGCTACCCAGCTTAGGGCCCAGTAAGTACCGGCATGGGAGATTGGCTGGGAATCCCGAGTGCAGTTGACATTTTGCTCTGTTGCCGCCTTCCCTTCCGATTCCGAAAAGGATTTATTGATGCTTAAATGCACAGTATAAAAAGCATGAAGCTGTCAATGGCCATCCTAAGCTGAACGCGCCTGCTCTCGTCAGATCGCAGACGGCTACCCAGCTTAGGGCCCGGTAAGTACTGGCATGGGAGACTGGCTGGGAATCCCGAGTGCCGTTGACATTTTGCTCTATTGCTGCCTTCCGCTCCGATTCCGAAAATAATTTATTGATGCTTAAATCCACAGTATACAAGGTGTAAAGCTGTCGACGGCCATCCTAAGCTTAACGCGCCTGCTCTCGTCAGATCGCAGACTGGTACAGATCTTAGGGCCCGGTAAGTACCGGCATGGGACACTGGCTGGGAATCCCGGCTGCCGTTGACATTTTGCTCTGTTTCCGCCTTCCATTCCGATTCCGATTCCGATTCCGAAAAGGATTTATTGATGCTTAAATGCACAGTATAAAGAGCAGAAAGCTGTCAACGGCCATCCTAAGCTGAGCGCGCCTGCTCTCGTCAGATCGCAGACTGCTATCCAGCTTAGGGCCCGGTAGGTACCAGCATGGGAGACTGGCTGGGAATCCCAGGTGTTGTTGACATTTTGCTCTGTAGCCGCCTTCCGCTCCGATTCCGAAAAGGATTTATTGATGCTTAAATCCACAGTATACAGGGTGTGAAGCCGTCTACGGCTATCCTAAGCTGAATGTGCCTGTTTTTGTCAGATCGCAGACTGCTGCCCGGCAAGTACGGGCATGGGAGACTGGCTGGCAATCCAAGGTGCTATTGACATTTTGCTCTGTTGCCGCCTTCCTCTCCGATTCCGAAAAGGATTTATTGATGCTTAAATGCACAGTATAAAAAGCATGAAGCTGTCAATGGCCATCCTAAGCTGAACGCGCCTGCTCTCGTCAGATCGCAGACTGCTACCCAGCTTAGGGCCCGGTAAGTACTAGCATGGGAGACTGGCTGGGAATCCTGGGTGCCGTTGCCATTTTGCTCTATTGCTGCCTTCCGCTCCGATTCCGAAAAGAATTTATTGATGCTTAAATCCACAGTATAAAGGGCTAGAAGCTGTCAACAGCCATCCTAAGCTGAACGCACTTGCTCTCGTCAGATCGCAGACTGCTACCCAGCTTAGGGCCCGGTAAGTACCAGCATGGGAGACTGGCTGGGAATCCCAGGTGTCGTTGACATTTTGCTCTGTTGCCGCCTTACGCTCCGATTCCGAAAAGGATTTATTGATTCTTAAATCCACAGTATACAGGGTGTGAAGATGTCTACGGCCATCCTAAGCTGAATGCACCTGTTCTTGTCAGATCGCAGACTGCTACCCAGCTTCGGGCCTGGTAAGTACCAGCATGGGAGACTGGCTGGAAATCCCAGGTGTTGCTGACATTTTGCTCTGTTTCTGCTCCGATTCCGAAAATAATTTATTGATGCTTAAATCCACAGTATAAAAAGTGTGAAGCTGTCAACGGCCATCTTAAGCTGAACGTGCCTGCTCTCTTCAGATCGCAGACTGCTACCCAGCTTAGGGCCTGGTAAGTACCAGCATGGGAGACTGGCTGGGAATCCCGGGTGCAGTTGACCTTTTAATCTGTTGCCGCCTTCCGCTTCGATTCAGAAAAGGATTTATTGATGCTTAAATCCACAATATACAGGGTGTGAAGCTGTCAACGGCCATCCTAAGCCTGAACGTGCCTGCTCTCCTCAGATCGCAGACTGCTGCCCGGCAGTTACCGGCATGGGAGACTGGCTGGCAATCCAAGGTGCCATTGACATTTTGCTCTGTTGCCGCCTTCCTCTCCGATTAATAAAAATATTTATTGATGCTTAAATCCACAATATACAAGGCATGAAGATGTCAACGGCCATCCTAAGCTGAACGCGCCTGCTCTCGTCAGATCGCAGACTGCTACCCAGCTTAGGGCCTGGTAAGTACCAGCATGGGAGACTGGCTGGGAATTTCGGGTGCAGTTGACATTTTAATCTGTTGCCGCCTTCCGATCCAATTCGGAAAAGGATCTATTGATGCTTAAATCCACAATATACAGGGTGTGAAGCTGTCAACGGTTATCCTAAGCCTGAACGTGCCTGCTCTCCTCAGATCGCAGACTGCTGCCCGGCGGATACCGGCATGGGAGACTGGCTGGCAATCCAAGGTGCCATTGACATTTTGCTCTGTTGCCGCCTTCTTCTCCGATTAATAAAAATATTTATTGATGCTTAAATCCACAATATACAAGGCATGAAGATGTCAACGGCCATCCTAAGCTGAACGTGCCTGCTCTCGTCAGATCGCAGACTGCTACCCAGCTTAGGGCCCAGTAAGTACCGGCATGGGAGACCGGCTGGGAATCCCGGGTGCAGTTGACATTTTGCTCTGTTGCCGCCTTCCGCTCCGATTCGGAAAATGATTTATTGATGCTTAAATGCACAGTATAAAGGGCGTGAAACTGTCAACGGCCATCCTAAGCTGAACGCGCCTGCTCTCGTCAGATCGCATACTGCTACCCAGCTTAGGGCCCGGTAAGTACCAGCATGGGAGACTGGCTGGGAATCCTAGGTGTTGTTGACATTTTGCTCTGTAGCCGCCTTCCGCTTCGATTCCGAAAAGGATTTATTGATGCTTAAATGCACAGTATAAAAAGCATGAAGCTGTCAATGGCCATCCTAAGCTGTACGCGCCTGCTCTTGTCAGATCGCAGACTGCTACCCAGCTTAGGGCCCGGTAAGTACCAGCATGGGAGACTGGCTGGAAATCCCTGGTGCCGTTGACATTTTGCTCTGTAACCGCCTTCCGCTTCGATTCCGAAAAGGATTTATTGATGCTTAAATCCACAGTATACAGGGTGTGAAGCCGTCTACTGCTATCCTAAGCTGAATGTGCCTGTTCTTGTCAGATCGCAGACTGCTGCCCGGCAAGTACGGCATGGGAGACTGGCTGGCAATCCGAGGTGCTATTGACATTTTGCTCTGTTGCCGCCTTCCTATCCGATTCCGAAAAGGATTTATTGATGCTTAAATGCACAGTATAAAAAGCATGAAGCTGTCAATGGCCATCCTAAGCTGAATGCGCCTGCTCTCGTCAGATCGCAGACTGCTACACAGCTTAGGGCCCGGTAAGTACTGGCATGGGAGACTGGCTGGGAATCCCAGGTGCCGTTGACATTTTGCTCTATTGCTGCCTTCCGCTCCGATTCCGAAAAGAATTTATTGATGCTTAAATCCACAGTATACAGGGTATGAAGATGTCTACGGCCATCCTAAGCTGAATGCGCCTGTTCTCGTCAGATCGCAGACTGCTACCCAGCTTCGGGCCTGGTAAGTACCAGCATGGGAGACTGGCTGGGAATCCTGGGTGCAGTTGACATTTTGCTCTGTTTCTGCTCCGATTCCGAAAATTATTTATTGATGCTTAAATCCACAGTATACAAAGTGTGAAGCTGTCAATGGCCATCCTAAGCTAAACGCGCCTGCTCTCGTCAGATCGCAGACTGCTACCCAGCTTAGGGCCTGGTAAGTACCAGCATGGGAGACTGGCTGGGAATCCCGGGTGCCGTTGACATTTTAATCTGTTGCCGCCTTCCGCTCCGATTCGGAAAAGGATTTATTGATGCTTAAATCCACAGTATAAAGAGCGTGAAGCTGTCAATGGCCATCCTAAGCTGAACGTGCCTGCTCTCGAAAGATCGCAGACTGCTACCCAGCTTAGGGCCCGGTAAGTACCAGCATGGTAGACTGGCTGGGAATCCCAGGTGTCGTTGACATTTTGCTCTGTTGCCGCCTTACGCTCCGATTCCGAAAAGGATTTATTGATGCTTAAATCCACAGTATACAGGGTGTGAAGATGTCTACGGCCATCCTAAGCTGAACGCGCCTGCTCTCGTCAGATCGCAGACTGCTACCCAGCTTAGGGCCCAGTAAGTACCGGCATGGGAGATTGGCTGGGAATCCCGGGTGCAGTTGACATTTTGCTCTGTTGCCGCCTTCCCTTCCGATTCCGAAAAGGATTTATTGATGCTTAAATGCACAGTATAAAAAGCATGAAGCTGACAATGGCCATCCTAAGCTGAACGCGCCTGCTCTCGTCAGATCGCAGACGGCTACCCAGCTTAGGGCCCGGTAAGTACTGGCATGGGAGACTGGCTGGGAATCCCGAGTGCCGTTGACATTTTGCTCTATTGCTGCCTTCCGCTCCGATTCCGAAAATAATTTATTGATGCTTAAATCCACAGTATACAAGGTGTAAAGCTGTCGACGGCCATCCTAACCTTAACGCGCCTGCTCTCGTCAGATCGCAGACTGGTACAGATCTTAGGGCCCGGTAAGTACCGGCATGGGACACTGGCTGGGAATCCCGGCTGCCGTTGACATTTTGCTCTGTTGCCGCCTTCCATTCCGATTCCGAAAAGGATTTATTGATGCTTAAATGCACAGTATAAAGGGCGAAAAGCTGTCAACGGCCATCCTAAGCTGAACGCGCCTGCTCTCGTCAGATTGCAGACTGCTACCCAGCTTAGGGCCCGGTAAGTACTGGCATGGGAGACTGGCTGGGAATCCCAGGTGCCGTTGACATTTTGCTCTATTGCTGCCTTCCGCTCCGATTCCGAAAAGAATTTATTGATGCTTAAATCCACAGTATACAGGGTATGAAGATGTCTACGGCCATCCTAAGCTGAATGCGCCTGTTCTAGTCAGATCGCAGACTGCTACCCAGCTTCGGGCCTGGTAAGTACCAGCATGGGAGACTGGCTGGGAATCCCGGGTGCAGTTGACATTTTGCTCTGTTTCTGCTCAGATTCCGAAAATTATTTATTGATGCTTAAATCCACAGTATACAAAGTGTGAAGCTGTCAATGGACATCCTAAGCTGAACGCGCCTGCTCTCGTCAGATCGCAGACTGCTACCCAGCTTAGGGCCTGGTAAGTACCAGCATGGGAGACTGGCTGGGAATCCCGGGTGCCGTTTTCATTTTAATCTGTTGCCGCCTTCCGCTCCGATTCGGAAAAGGATTTATTGATGCTTAAATCCACAGTATAAAGAGCGTGAAGCTGTCAACGGCCATCCTAAGCTGAACGTGCCTGCTCTCGTCAGATCGCAGACTGCTACCCAGCTTAGGGCCCGGTAAGTACCAGCATGGTAGACTGGCTGGGAATCCCAGGTGTCGTTGACATTTTGCTCTGTTGCCGCCTTACGCTCCGATTCCGAAAAGGATTTATTGATGCTTAAATCCACAGTATACAGGGTGTGAAGATGTCTACGGCCATCCTAAGCTGAACGCGCCTGCTCTCGTCAGATCGCAGACTGCTACCCAGCTTAGGGCCCAGTAAGTACCGGCATGGGAGATTGGCTGGGAATCCCGGGTGCAGTTGACATTTTGCTCTGTTGCCGCCTTCCCTTCCGATTCCGAAAAGGATTTATTGATGCTTAAATGCACAGTATAAAAAGCATGAAGCTGTCAATGGCCATCCTAAGCTGAACGCGCCTGCTCTCGTCAGATCGCAGACGGCTACCCAGCTTAGGGCCCGGTAAGTACTGGCATGGGAGACTGGCTGGGAATACCGAGTGCCGTTGACATTTTGCTCTATTGCTGCCTTCCGCTCCGATTCCGAAAATAATTTATTGATGCTTAAATCCACAGTATACAAGGTGTAAAGCTGTCGACGGCCATCCTAAGCTTAACGCGCCTGCTCTCGTCAGATCGCAGACTGGTACAGATCTTAGGGCCCGGTAAGTACCGACATGGGACACTGGCTCGGAATCCCGGCTGCCGTTGACATTTTGCTCTGTTGCCGCCTTCCATTCCGATTCCGAAAAGGATTTATTGATGCTTAAATGCACAGTATAAATGGCAAAAAGCTGTTAACGGCCATCCTAAGCTGAACGCGCCTGCTCTCGTCAGATCGCAGACTGCTATCCAGCTTAGGGCCCGGTAAGTACCAGCATGGGAGACTGGCTGGGAATCCCAGGTGTCGTTGACATTTTGCTCTGTTGCCGCCTTACGCTCTGATTTCGAAAAGGATTTATTGATGCTTAAATCCACAGTATACAGGGTGTGAAGATGTCTACGGCCATCCTAAGCTGAATGCGCCTGTTCTTGTCAGATCGCAGACTGCTACCCAGCTTAGGGCCCGGTAAGTACCAGCATGGGAGACTGGCTGGGAATCCCAGGTGTTGTTGACATTTTGCTCTGTAGCCGCCTTCCGCTTCGATTCCGAAAAGGATTTATTGATGCTTAAATCCACAGTATACAGGGTGTGAAGCCGTCTACGGCTATCCTAAGCTGAATGTGCCTGTTCTTGTCAGATCGCAGACTGCTGCCCGGCAAGTACGGGCATGGGAGACTGGCTGGCAATCCAAGGTGCTATTGACATTTTGCTCTGTTGCCGCCTTCCTCTCCGATTCCGAAAAGGATTTATTGATGCTTAAATGCACAGTATAAAAAGCATGAAGCTGTCAATGGCCATCCTAAGCTGAACGCGCCTGCTCTCATCAGATCGCAGACTGCTACCCAGTTTAGGGCCCGGTAAGTACTGGCATGGGAGACTGGCTGGGAATCCCGGGTGCCATTGACATTTTGCTCTATTGCTGCCTTCCGCTCCGATTCCGAAAAGGATTTATTGATGCTTAAATGCACAGTATAAAGGGCGAGAAGCTGTCAACGGCCATCCTAAGCTGAACGCGCCTGCTCTCATCAGCTCGCAGACTGCTACCCAGCTTAGGGCCCGGTAAGTACCAGCATGGGAGACTGGCTGGGAATCCCAGGTGTCGTTGACATTTTGCTCTGTTGCCGCCTTAGGCTCCGATTCCGAAAAGGATTTATTGATGCTTAAATCCACAATATACAAGGCGTGAAGATGTCAACGGACATCCTAAGCTGAACGCGCCTGCTCTCGTCAAATCGCAGACTGCTACCCAGCTTAGAGCCCAGTAAGTACCGGCATGGGAGACTGGCTGGGAATCCCAAGTGCAGTTGACATTTTGCTCTGTTGCCGCCTTCCGTTCCGATTCCGAAAAGGATTTATTGATGCTTAAATGCACAGTATGAAAAGCATGAAGCTGTCAATGGCCATCCTAAGCTGAACGCGCCTGCTCTCGTCAGATCGCAGACTGCTACCCAGCTTAGGGCCCGGTAAGTACTGGCATGGGAGACTGGCTGGGAATCCCGGTTGCCGTTGACATTTTGCTCTATTGCTGCCTTTCGCTCCGATTCCGAAAAGAATTTATTGATGCTTAAATCCACAGTATACAAGGTGTGAAGCTGTCGACGGCCATCCTAAGCTTAACGCGCCTGCTCTCGTCAGATCGCAGACTGGTACAGATCTTAGGGCCCGGTAAGTACCGGCATGGGACACTGGCTGGGAATCCTGGCTGCCGTTGACATTTTGCTCTGTTGCCGCCTTCCGTTCCGATTCCGAAAAGGATTTATTGATGCTTAAATGCACAGTATAAAGGGCGAGAAGCTGTCAACGGCCATACTAAGCTGAACGCGCCTGCTCTCGTCAGATCGCAGACTGCTACCCAGCTTAGGGCCCGGTAAGTACCAGCATGGGAGACTGGCTGGGAATCCCAGGTGTCGTTGACATTTTGCTCTGTTGCCGCCTTCCGCTATGATTCGGAAAAGGATTTATTGATGCTTAAATGCACAGTATAAAGGGCCTGAAGCTGTTAACGGCCATCCTAAGCTGAACGCGCCTGCTCTCGTCAGATCGCAGACTGCTACCCAGCTTAGGGCCCGGTAAGTACCAGCATGGGAGACTGGCTGGGAATCTCAGGTGTTGTTGACATTTTGCTCTGTAGCTCTGTAGACATTTTGCTGCGATTCCGAAAAGGATTTATTGATGCTTAAATCCACAATATACAGGGTGTGAAGCCGTCTACGGCTATCCTAAGCTGAACGCGCCTGTTCTTGTCAGATCGCAGACTGCTGCCCGGCAAATACGGGCATGGGAGACTGGCTTTCAATCCAAGGTGCTATTGACATTTTGCTCTGTTGCCGCCTTCCTCTCCGATTAAAAAAAATATTTATTGATGCTTAAATCCACAGTATACAAGGCGTGAAGATGTCAACGGCCAACCTTAGCTGAACGCGCCTGCTCTCGTCGCAGACTGCTACCCAGCTTAGTGCCCGGTTAGTATTGGCATGGGAGACTGGCTGGGAATCCTGGGTGCCGTTGACATTTTGCTCTATTGCTGCCTTCCGCTCCGATTCCGAAAATAATTTATTGATGCTTAAATCCACAGTATACAAGGTGTGAAGCTGTCGACGGCCATCCTAAGCTTAACGCGCCTGCTCTCGTCAGATCGCAGACTGGTACAGATCTTAGGGCCCGGTAAGTACCGGCATGAGACACTGGCTGGGAATCCCGGCTGCCATTGACATTTTGCTCTGTTGCCGCCTTCCGTTCCGATTCCGAAAAGGATTTATTGATGCTTAAATGCACAGTATAAAGGGCGAGAAGCTGTCAACGGCCATCCTAAGCTGAACGCGCCTGCTCTCGTCAGATCGCAGACTGCTACCCAGCTCAGGGCTCGGTAAGTACCAGCATGGGAGACTGGCTGGGAATCCCAGGTGTGGTTGACATTTTGCTCTGTTGCCGCCTTCCGTTCCGATTCCAAAAAGGATTTATTGATGCTTAAATGCACAGTATAAAAAGCATGAAGCTGTCAATGGCCATCCTAAGCTGTACGCGCCTGCTCTTGTCAGATCGCAGACTGCTACCCAGCTTAGGGCCCGGTAAGTATTGGCATGGGAGACTGGCTGGGAATCCCTGGTGCCGTTGACATTTTGCTCTGTAACCACCTTCCGCTTCGATTCCGAAAAGGATTTATTGATGCTTAAATCCACAGTATACAGGGTGTGAAGCCGTCTACGGCTATCCTAAGCTGAATGTGCCTGTTCTTGTCAGATCGCAGACTGCTGCCCGGCAAGTACGGGCATGGGAGACTGGCTGGCAATCCGAGGTGCTATTGACATTTTGCTCTGTTGCCGCCTTCCTCTCCTATTCCGAAAAGGATTTATTGATGCTTAAATGCACAGTATAAAAAGCATGAAGCTGTCAATGGCCATCCTAAGCTGAATGCGCCTGCTCTCGTCCGATCGCAGACTGCTACCCAGCTTAGGGCCCGGTAAGTACTAGCATGGGAGACTGGCTGGGAATCCCAGGTGCCGTTGACATTTTGCTCTATTGCTGCCTTCCGCTCCGATTCCGAAAATAATTTATTGATGCTTAAATCCACAGTATACAAGGAGTGAAGCTGTTGACGGCCATCCTAAGCTTAACGCGCCTGCTCTCGTCAGATCGCAGACTGGTACAGATGTTAGGGCCCGGTAAGTACCGGCATGGGACACTGGCTGGGAATCCCGGCTGCCGTTGACCTTTTTCTCTGTTGCCGCCTTCCGTTCCGATTCCGAAAAGGATTTATTGATGCTTAAATGCACAGTATAATGGGCGAGAAGCTGTCAACGGCCATCCTAAGCTGAACGCGCCTGCTCTCGTCGGATCGCAGACTGCTACCCAGCTTAGGGCCCGGTAAGTACCAGCATGGGAGACTGGCTGGGAATCCCAGGTGTCGTTGACATTTTGCTCTGTTGCCGCCTTCCGCTCCGTTTCCGAAAAGGATTTATTGATGCTTAAATCCACAGTATACAGGGTATGAAGATGTCTACGGCCATCCTAAGCTGAATGCGCCTGTTCTCGTCAGATCGCAGACTGCTACCCAGCTTCGGGCCTGGTAAGTACCAGCATGGGAGACTGGCTGGGAATCCCGGGTGCAGTTGACATTTTGCTCTCTTTCTGCTCCGATTCCGAAAATTATTTATTGATGCTTAAATCCACAGTATACAAAGTGTGAAGCTGTCAACGGCCATCCTAAGCTGAACGCGCCTGCTCACGTCAGATCGCAGACTGCTACCCAGCTTAGGGCCTGGTAAGTACCAGCATGGGAGACTGGCTGGGAATCCCGGGTGCCGTTGACATTTTAATCTGTTGCCGCCTTCCGCTCCGATTCGGAAAAGGATTTATTGATGCTTAAATCCACAGTATAAAGGGCGTGAAGCTGTCAACGGCCATCCAAAGCTGAATGTGCCTGCTCTCGTCAGATCGCAGACTGCTACCCAGCTTAGGGCCCGGTAAGTACCAGCATGGGAGACTGGCTGGGAATCCCAGGTGTCGTTGACATTTTGCTCTGTTGCCGCCTTACGCTCCGATTCCGAAAAGGATTTATTGATGCTTAAATCCACAGTATACAGGGTGTGAAGATGTCTACGGCCAACCTAAGCTGAACGCGCCTGCTCTCGTCAGATCGCAGACTGCTACCCAGCTTAGGGCCCAGTAAGTACCGGCATGGGAGATTGGCTGGGAATCCCGGGTGCAGTTGACATTTTGCTCTGTTGCCGCCTTCCCTTCCGATTCCGAAAAGGATTTATTGATGCTTAAATGCACAGTATAAAAAGCATGAAGCTGTCAATAGCCATCCTAAGCTGAACGCGCCTGCTCTCGTCAGATCGCAGACGGCTACCCAGCTTAGGGCCCGGTAAGTACTGGCATGGGAGACTGGCTGGGAATCCCGAGTGCCGTTGACATTTTGCTCTATTGCTGCCTTCCGCTCCGATTCCGAAAATAATTTATTGATGCTTAAATCCACAGTATACAAGGTGTAAAGCTGTCGACGGCCATCCTAAGCTTAACGCGCCTGCTCTCGTCAGATCGCAGACTGGTACAGATCTTAGGGCCCGGTAAGTACCGGCATGGGACACTGGCTGGGAATCCCGGCTGCCGTTGACATTTTGCTCTGTTTCCGCCTTCCATTCCGATTCCGATTCCGAAAAGGATTTATTGATGCTTAAATGCACAGTATAAAGGGCAAAAAGCTGTCAACGGCCATCCTAAGCTGAACGCGCCTGCTCTCGTCAGATCGCAGACTGCTATCCAGCTTAGGGCCTGGTAAGTACCAGCATGGGAGACTGGCTGGGAATCCCAGGTGTTGTTGACATTTTGCTCTGTAGCCGCCTTCCGCTCCGATTCCGAAAAGGATTTATTGATGCTTAAATCCACAGTATACAGGGTGTGAAGCCGTCTACGGCTATCCTAAGCTGAATGTGCCTGTTTTTGTCAGATCGCAGACTGCTGCCCGGCAAGTACGGGCATGGGAGACTGGCTGGCAATCCAAGGTGCTATTGACATTTTGCTCTGTTGCCGCCTTCCTCTCCGATTCCGAAAAGGATTTATTGATGCTTAAATGCACAGTATAAAAAGCATGAAGCTGTCAATGGCCATCCTAAGCTGAACGTGCCTGCTCTCGTCAGATCGCAGACTGCTACCCAGCTTAGGGCCCGGTAAGTACTAGCATGGGAGACTGGCTGGGAATCCTGGGTGCCGTTGCCGTTTTGCTCTATTGCTGCCTTCCGCTCCGATTCCGAAAAGAATTTATTGATGCTTAAATCCACAGTATAAAGGGCTAGAAGCTGTCAACGGCCATCCTAAGCTGAACGCACTTGCTCTCGTCAGATCGCAGACTGCTACCCAGCTTAGGGCCAGGTAAGTACCAGCATGGGAGACTGGCTGGGAATCCCAGGTGTCGTTGACATTTTGCTCTGTTGCCGCCTTACGCTCCGATTCCGAAAAGGATTTATTGATGCTTAAATCCACAGTATACAGGGTGTGAAGATGTCTACGGCCATCCTAAGCTGAATGCACCTGTTCTTGTCAGATCGCAGACTGCTACCCAGCTTCGGGCCTGGTAAGTACCAGCATGGGTGACTGGCTGGAAATCCCAGGTGTTGTTGACATTTTGCTCTGTAGCCGCCTTCCGCTTCGATTCCGAAAAGGATTTATTGATGCTTAAATCCACAGTATACAGGGTGTGAAGATGTCTACGGCCATCCTAAGCTGAATGCGCATGTTCTTGTCAGATCGCAGACTGCTACCCAGCTTCGGGCCTGGTAAGTACCAGCATGGGAGACTGGCTGGGAATCCCGAGTGCAGTTGACATTTTGCTCTGTTTCCGCTCCGATTCCGAAAATTGTTTATTGATGCTTAAATCCACAGTATACAAAGTATGAAGCTGTCAATGGCTATCCTAAGCTGAACGCGCCTGCTCTCGTCAGATCGCAGACTGCTACCCAGCTTAGGGCCTGGTAAGTACCAGCATGGGAGACTGGCTGGGAATCCCGGGTGCAGTTGACATTTTAATCTGTTGCCGCCTTCCGCGCCGATTCGGAAAAGGATTTATTGATGCTTAAATCCACAACATATAGGGTGTGAAGCTGTCAACGGCCATCCTAAGCCTGAACGTGCCTGCTCTCCTCAGATCGCAGACTGCTGCCCGGCAGTTACTGGCATGGGAGACTGGCTGGCAATTCAAGGTGACATTGACATTTTGCTCTGTTGCCGCCTTCCTCTCCGATTAATAAAAATATTTATTGATGCTTAAATCCACAATATACAAGGCGTGAAGATGTCAACGGCCATCCTAAGCTGAACGCGCCTGCTCTCGTCAGATCGCAGACTGCTACCCAGCTTAGGGCCCAGTAAGTACCGGCATGGGAGACTGGCTGGGAATCCCGGGTGCAGTAGACATTTTGCTCTGTTGCTGCCTTCTGCTCCGATTCGGAAAAGGATTTATTGATGCTTAAATGCACAGTATAAAGGGCGTGTAGCTGTCAACGGCCATCCTAAGCTGAACGCGCCTGCTCTCGTCAGATCGCAGACTGCTACCCAGCTAAGGGCCCGGTAAGTACCAGCACGGGAGACTGGCTGGGAATCCCAGGTGTTTTTGACATTTTGCTCTGTAGCCGCGTTCCGCTCTGATTCCGAAAAGGATTTATTGATGCTTAAATCCACAGTATACAGGGTGTGAAGCCGTCTACGGCTATCCTAAGCTGAATGTGCCTGTTCTTGTCAGATCGCAGACTGCTGCCAGGCAAGTACGGGCATGGGAGACTGGCTGGCAATCCAAGGTGCTATTGACATTTTGCTCTGTTGCCGCCTTCCTCTCCGATTCCGAAAAGGATTTATTGATGCTTAAATGCACAGTATAAAAAGCATGAAGCTGTCAATGGCCATCCTAAGCTGAACGCGCCTGCTCTCATCAGATCGCAGACTGCTACCCAGTTTAGGGCCCGGTAAGTACTGGCATGGGAGACTGGCTGGGAATCCCGGGTGCCGTTGACATTTTGCTCTATTGCTGCCTTCCGCTCCGATTCCGAAAATAATTTATTGAGGCTTAAATCCACAGTATACAAGGTGTGAAGCTGTCGACGGCCATCCAAAGCTTAACGCGCCTGCTCTCGTCAGATCGCAGACTGGTACAGATCTTAGGGCCCGGTAAGTACCGGCATGGGACACTGGCTGGGAATCCCGGCTGCCGTTGACATTTTGCTCTGTTGCCGCCTTCCGTTCGGAAAAGGATTTATTGATGCTTAAATGCACAGTATAAAGGG
Source organism: Hyla sarda (assembly GCF_029499605.1). NCBI lineage: Eukaryota > Metazoa > Chordata > Amphibia > Anura > Hylidae > Hyla > Hyla sarda. The sequence continues at coordinate 261,603,724 of NC_079189.1, forward strand.
CGAGAAGCTGTCAACGGCCATCCTAAGCTGAACGCGCCTGCTCTCGTCAGATCGCAGACTGCTACCCAGCTTAGGGCCCGGTAAGTACCAGCATGGGAGACTGGCTGGGAATCCCAGGTGTCGTTGACATTTTGCTCTGTTGCCGCCTTCCGCTCTGATTCCGAAAAGGATTTATTGATGCTTAAATCCACAGTATACAGGGTGTGAAGATGTCTACGGCCATCCTAAGCTGAATGCGCCTGTTCTCGTCAGATCGCAGACTGCTACCCAGCTTCTGGCCTGGTAAGTACCAGCATGGGAGACTGGCTGGGAATCCCGGGTGCAGTTGACATTTTGCTCTGTTTCTGCTCCGATTCCGAAAATAATTTATTGAGGCTTAAATCCACAGTATACAAGGTGTGAAGCTGTCGACGGCCATCCAAAGCTTAACGCGCCTGCTCTCGTCAGATCGCAGACTGGTACAGATCTTAGGGCCCGGTAAGTAACGGCATGGGACACTGGCTGGGAATCCCGGCTGCCGTTGACATTTTGCTCTGTTGCCGCCTTCCGTTCGGAAAAGGATTTATTGATGCTTAAATGCACAGTATAAAGGGCAAGAAGCTGTCAACGGCCATCCTAAGCTGAACGCGCCTGCTCTCGTCAGATCGCAGACTGCTACCCAGCTTAGGGCCCGGTAAGTACCAGCATGGGAGACTGGCTGGGAATCCCAGGTGTCGTTGACATTTTGCTCTGTTGCCGCCTTCCGCTCTGATTCCTAAAAGGATTTATTGATGCTTAAATCCACAGTATACAGGGTGTGAAGATGTCTACGGCCATCCTAAGCTGAATGCGCCTGTTCTCTTCAGATCGCAGACTGCTACCCAGCTTCGGGCCTGGTAAGTACCAGCATGGGAGACTGGCTGGGAATCCCGGGTGCAGTTGACATTTTGCTCTGTTTCTGCTCCGATTCCGAAAATTATTTATTGATGCTTAAATCCACAGTATAAAAAGTGTGAAGCTGTCAACGGCCATCTTAAGCTGAACGTGCCTGCTCTCGTCAGATCGCAGACTGCTACCCAGCTTAGGGCCTGGTAAGTACCAGCATGGGAGACTGGCTGGGAATTTCGGGTGCAGTTGACATTTTAATCTGTTGCCGCCTTCCGATCCAATTCGGAAAAGGATCTATTGATGCTTAAATTCACAATATACAGGGTGTGAAGCTGTCAACGGCCATCCTAAGCCTGAACATGCCTGCTCTCCTCAGATCGCAGACTGCTGCCCGGCGGATACCGGCATGGGAGACTGGCTGGCATTGTGCCATTGACATTTTGCTCTGTTGCCGCCTTCTTCTCCGATTAATAAAAATATTTATTGATGCTTAAATCCACAATATACAAGGCGTGAAGATGTCAACGGCCATCCTAAGCTGAACGTGCCTGCTCTCGTCAGATCGCAGACTGCTACCCAGCTTAGGGCCCAGTAAGTACCGGCATGGGAGACTGGCTGGGAATCCCGGGTGCAGTTGACATTTTGCTCTGTTGCCGCCTTCCGCTCGGATTCGAAAAATGATTTATTGATGCTTAAATGCACAGTATAAAGGGCATGAAACTGTCAACGGCCATCCTAAGCTGAACGCGCCTGCTCTCGTCAGATTGCATACTGCTACCCAGCTAAGGGCCCGGTAAGTACCAGCATGGGAGACTGGCTGGGAATCCCAGGTGTTGTTGACATTTTGCTCTGTAGCCGCCTTCCGCTCCGATTCCGAAAATGATTTATTGATGCTTAAATGCACAGTATAAAAAGCATGAAGCTGTCAATGGCCATCCTAAGCTGTACGCGCCTGCTCTTGTCAGATCGCAGACTGCTACCCAGCTTAGGGCCCGGTAAGTACCAGCATGGGAGACTGGCTGGGAATCCCTGGTGCCGTTGACATTTTGCTCTGTAACCGCCTTCCGCTTCGATTCCGAAAAGGATTTATTGATGCTTAAATCCACAGTATACAGGGTGTGAAGCCGTCTACGGCTATCCTAAGCTGAATGTGCCTGTTCTTGTCAGATCGCAGACTGCTGCCCGGCAAGTACGGCATGGGAGACTGGCTGGCAATCCGAGGTGCTATTGACATTTTACTCTGTTGCCGCCTTCCTCTCCGATTCCGAAAAGGATTTATTGATGCTTAAATGCACAGTATAAAAAGCATGAAGCTGTCAATGGCCATCCTAAGCTGAATGCGCCTGCTCTCGTCAGATCGCAGACTGCTACCCAGCTTAGGGCCCGGTAAGTACTGGCATGGGAGACTGGCTGGGAATCCCAGGTGCCGTTGAAATTTTGCTCTGTTTCTGCTCCGATTCCGAAAATTATTTATTGATGCTTAAATCCACAGTATACAAAGTGTGAAGCTGTCAATGGCCATCTTAAGCTGAACGCGCCTGCTCTCGTCAGATCGCAGACTGCTACCCAGCTTAGGGCCTGGTAAGTACCAGCATGGGAGACTGGCTGGGAATCCCGGGTGCAGTTGACATTTTGCTCTGTTTCTGCTCCGATTCCGAAAATTATTTATTGATGCTTAAATCCACAGTATACAAAGTGTGAAGCTGTCAATGGCCATCCTAAGCTGAACGCGCCTGCTCTCGTCAGATCGCAGACTGCTACCCAGCTTAGGGCCTGGTAAGTACCAGCATGGGAGACTGGCTGGGAATCCCGGGTGCAGTTGACATTTTAATCTGTTGCCGCCTTCCGCGCCGATTCGGAAAAGGATTTATTGATGCTTAAATCCACAACATATAGGGTGTGAAGCTGTCAACGGCCATCCTAAGCCTGAACGTGCCTGCTCTCCTCAGATCGCAGACTGCTGCCCGGCAGTTACCGGCATGGGAGACTGGCTGGCAATCCAAGGTGCCATTGACATTTTGCTCTGTTGCCGCCTTCCTCTCCGATTAATAAAAATATTTATTGATGCTTAAATCCACAATATACAAGGCGTGAAGATGTCAACGGCCATCCTAAGCTGAACGCGCCTGCTCTCGTCAGATCGCAGACTGCTACCCAGCTTAGGGCCCAGTAAGTACCGGCATGGGAGACTGGCTGGGAATCCCGGGTGCAGTAGACATTTTGCTCTGTTGCTGCCTTCTGCTCCGATTCGGAAAAGGATTTATTGATGCTTAAATGCACAGTATAAAGGGCGTGTAGCTGTCAACGGCCATCCTAAGCTGAACGCGCCTGCTCTCGTCAGATCGCAGACTGCTACCCAGCTAAGGGCCCGGTAAGTACCAGCACGGGAGACTGGCTGGGAATCCCAGGTGTTTTTGACATTTTGCTCTGTAGCCGCGTTCCGCTCTGATTCCGAAAAGGATTTATTGATGCTTAAATCCACAGTATACAGGGTGTGAAGCCGTCTACGGCTATCCTAAGCTGAATGTGCCTGTTCTTGTCAGATCGCAGACTGCTGCCAGGCAAGTACGGGCATGGGAGACTGGCTGGCAATCCAAGGTGCTATTGACATTTTGCTCTGTTGCCGCCTTCCTCTCCGATTCCGAAAAGGATTTATTGATGCTTAAATGCACAGTATAAAAAGCATGAAGCTGTCAATGGCCATCCTAAGCTGAACGCGCCTGCTCTCATCAGATCGCAGACTGCTACCCAGTTTAGGGCCCGGTAAGTACTGGCATGGGAGACTGGCTGGGAATCCCGGGTGCCGTTGACATTTTGCTCTATTGCTGCCTTCCGCTCCGATTCCGAAAATAATTTATTGAGGCTTAAATCCACAGTATACAAGGTGTGAAGCTGTCGACGGCCATCCAAAGCTTAACGCGCCTGCTCTCGTCAGATCGCAGACTGGTACAGATCTTAGGGCCCGGTAAGTACCGGCATGGGACACTGGCTGGGAATCCCGGCTGCCGTTGACATTTTGCTCTGTTGCCGCCTTCCGTTCGGAAAAGGATTTATTGATGCTTAAATGCACAGTATAAAGGGCGAGAAGCTGTCAACGGCCATCCTAAGCTGAACGCGCCTGCTCTCGTCAGATCGCAGACTGCTACCCAGCTTAGGGCCCGGTAAGTACCAGCATGGGAGACTGGCTGGGAATCCCAGGTGTCGTTGACATTTTGCTCTGTTGCCGCCTTCCGCTCTGATTCCGAAAAGGATTTATTGATGCTTAAATCCACAGTATACAGGGTGTGAAGATGTCTACGGCCATCCTAAGCTGAATGCGCCTGTTCTCGTCAGATCGCAGACTGCTACCCAGCTTCTGGCCTGGTAAGTACCAGCATGGGAGACTGGCTGGGAATCCCGGGTGCAGTTGACATTTTGCTCTGTTTCTGCTCCGATTCCGAAAATAATTTATTGAGGCTTAAATCCACAGTATACAAGGTGTGAAGCTGTCGACGGCCATCCAAAGCTTAACGCGCCTGCTCTCGTCAGATCGCAGACTGGTACAGATCTTAGGGCCCGGTAAGTAACGGCATGGGACACTGGCTGGGAATCCCGGCTGCCGTTGACATTTTGCTCTGTTGCCGCCTTCCGTTCGGAAAAGGATTTATTGATGCTTAAATGCACAGTATAAAGGGCAAGAAGCTGTCAACGGCCATCCTAAGCTGAACGCGCCTGCTCTCGTCAGATCGCAGACTGCTACCCAGCTTAGGGCCCGGTAAGTACCAGCATGGGAGACTGGCTGGGAATCCCAGGTGTCGTTGACATTTTGCTCTGTTGCCGCCTTCCGCTCTGATTCCTAAAAGGATTTATTGATGCTTAAATCCACAGTATACAGGGTGTGAAGATGTCTACGGCCATCCTAAGCTGAATGCGCCTGTTCTCGTCAGATCGCAGACTGCTACCCAGCTTCGGGCCTGGTAAGTACCAGCATGGGAGACTGGCTGGGAATCCCGGGTGCAGTTGACATTTTGCTCTGTTTCTGCTCCGATTCCGAAAATTATTTATTGATGCTTAAATCCACAGTATAAAAAGTGTGAAGCTGTCAACGGCCATCTTAAGCTGAACGTGCCTGCTCTCGTCAGATCGCAGACTGCTACCCAGCTTAGGGCCTGGTAAGTACCAGCATGGGAGACTGGCTGGGAATTTCGGGTGCAGTTGACATTTTAATCTGTTGCCGCCTTCCGATCCAATTCGGAAAAGGATCTATTGATGCTTAAATTCACAATATACAGGGTGTGAAGCTGTCAACGGCCATCCTAAGCCTGAACATGCCTGCTCTCCTCAGATCGCAGACTGCTGCCCGGCGGATACCGGCATGGGAGACTGGCTGGCATTGTGCCATTGACATTTTGCTCTGTTGTCGCCTTCTTCTCCGATTAATAAAAATATTTATTGATGCTTAAATCCACAATATACAAGGCGTGAAGATGTCAACGGCCATCCTAAGCTGAACGTGCCTGCTCTCGTCAGATCGCAGACTGCTACCCAGCTTAGGGCCCAGTAAGTACCGGCATGGGAGACTGGCTGGGAATCCCGGGTGCAGTTGACATTTTGCTCTGTTGCCGCCTTCCGCTCGGATTCGAAAAATGATTTATTGATGCTTAAATGCACAGTATAAAGGGCATGAAACTGTCAACGGCCATCCTAAGCTGAACGCGCCTGCTCTCGTCAGATTGCATACTGCTACCCAGCTAAGGGCCCGGTAAGTACCAGCATGGGAGACTGGCTGGGAATCCCAGGTGTTGTTGACATTTTGCTCTGTAGCCGCCTTCTGCTCCGATTCCGAAAAGGATTTATTGATGCTTAAATGCACAGTATAAAAAGCATGAAGCTGTCAATGGCCATCCTAAGCTGTACGCGCCTGCTCTTGTCAGATCGCAGACTGCTACCCAGCTTAGGGCCCGGTAAGTACCAGCATGGGAGACTGGCTGGGAATCCCTGGTGCCGTTGACATTTTGCTCTGTAACCGCCTTCCGCTTCGATTCCGAAAAGGATTTATTGATGCTTAAATCCACAGTATACAGGGTGTGAAGCCGTCTACGGCTATCCTAAGCTGAATGTGCCTGTTCTTGTCAGATCGCAGACTGCTGCCCGGCAAGTACGGCATGGGAGACTGGCTGGCAATCCGAGGTGCTATTGACATTTTACTCTGTTGCCGCCTTCCTCTCCGATTCCGAAAAGGATTTATTGATGCTTAAATGCACAGTATAAAAAGCATGAAGCTGTCAATGGCCATCCTAAGCTGAATGCGCCTGCTCTCGTCAGATCGCAGACTGCTACCCAGCTTAGGGCCCGGTAAGTACTGGCATGGGAGACTGGCTGGGAATCCCAGGTGCCGTTGAAATTTTGCTCTGTTTCTGCTCCGATTCCGAAAATTATTTATTGATGCTTAAATCCACAGTATACAAAGTGTGAAGCTGTCAATGGCCATCTTAAGCTGAACGCGCCTGCTCTCGTCAGATCGCAGACTGCTACCCAGCTTAGGGCCTGGTAAGTACCAGCATGGGAGACTGGCTGGGAATCCCGGGTGCAGTTGACATTTTGCTCTGTTTCTGCTCCGATTCCGAAAATGATTTATTGATGCTTAAATCCACAGTATACAAAGTGTGAAGCTGTCAATGGCCATCCTAAGCTGAACGCGCCTGCTCTCGTCAGATCGCAGACTGCTACCCAGCTTAGGGCCTGGTAAGTACCAGCATGGGAGACTGGCTGGGAATCCCGGGTGCAGTTGACATTTTAATCTGTTGCCGCCTTCCGCGCCGATTCGGAAAAGGATTTATTGATGCTTAAATCCACAACATATAGGGTGTGAAGCTGTCAACGGCCATCCTAAGCCTGAACGTGCCTGCTCTCCTCAGATCGCAGACTGCTGCCCGGCAGTTACCGGCATGGGAGACTGGCTGGCAATCCAAGGTGCCATTGACATTTTGCTCTGTTGCCGCCTTCCTCTCCGATTAATAAAAATATTTATTGATGCTTAAATCCACAATATACAAGGCATGAAGATGTCAACGGCCATCCTAAGCTGAACGCGCCTGCTCTCGTCAGATCGCAGACTGCTACCCAGCTTAGGGCCCAGTAAGTACCGGCATGGGAGACTGGCTGGGAATCCCGGGTGCAGTAGACATTTTGCTCTGTTGCTGCCTTCTGCTCCGATTCGGAAAAGGATTTATTGATGCTTAAATGCACAGTATAAAGGGCGTGAAGCTGTCAACGGCCATCCTAAGCTGAACGCGCCTGCTCTCGTCAGATCGCAGACTGCTACCCAGCTAAGGGCCCGGTAAGTACCAGCACGGGAGACTGGCTGGGAATCCCAGGTGTTTTTGACATTTTGCTCTGTAGCCGCGTTCCGCTCTGATTCCGAAAAGGATTTATTGATGCTTAAATCCACAGTATACAGGGTGTGAAGCCGTCTACGGCTATCCTAAGCTGAATGTGCCTGTTCTTGTCAGATCGCAGACTGCTGCCAGGCAAGTACGGGCATGGGAGACTGGCTGGCAATCCAAGGTGCTATTGACATTTTGCTCTGTTGCCGCCTTCCTCTCCGATTCCGAAAAGGATTTATTGATGCTTAAATGCACAGTATAAAAAGCATGAAGCTGTCAATGGCCATCCTAAGCTGAACGCGCCTGCTCTCATCAGATCGCAGACTGCTACCCAGTTTAGGGCCCGGTAAGTACTGGCATGGGAGACTGGCTGGGAATCCCGGGTGCCGTTGACATTTTGCTCTATTGCTGCCTTCCGCTCCGATTTCGAAAATAATTTATTGAGGCTTAAATCCACAGTATACAAGGTGTGAAGCTGTCGACGGCCATCCAAAGCTTAACGCGCCTGCTCTCGTCAGATCGCAGACTGGTACAGATCTTAGGGCCCGGTAAGTACCGGCATGGGACACTGGCTGGGAATCCCGGCTGCCGTTGACATTTTGCTCTGTTGCCGCCTTCCGTTCGGAAAAGGATTTATTGATGCTTAAATGCACAGTATAAAGGGCGAGAAGCTGTCAACGGCCATCCTAAGCTGAACGCGCCTGCTCTCGTCAGATCGCAGACTGCTACCCAGCTTAGGGCCCGGTAAGTACCAGCATGGGAGACTGGCTGGGAATCCCAGGTGTCGTTGACATTTTGCTCTGTTGCCGCCTTCCGCTCTGATTCCGAAAAGGATTTATTGATGCTTAAATCCACAGTATACAGGGTGTGAAGATGTCTACGGCCATCCTAAGCTGAATGCGCCTGTTCTCGTCAGATCGCAGACTGCTACCCAGCTTCGGGCCTGGTAAGTACCAGCATGGGAGACTGGCTGGGAATCCCGGGTGCAGTTGACATTTTAATCTGTTGCCGCCTTCCGATCCAATTCGGAAAAGGATCTATTGATGCTTAAATTCACAATATACAGGGTGTGAAGCTGTCAACGGCCATCCTAAGCCTGAACATGCCTGCTCTCCTCAGATCGCAGACTGCTGCCCGGCGGATACCGGCATGGGAGACTGGCTGGCAATCCAAGGTGCCATTGACATTTTGCTCTGTTGCCGCCTTCTTCTCCGATTAATAAAAATATTTATTGATGCTTAAATCCACAATATACAAGGCGTGAAGATGTCAATGGCCATCCTAAGCTGAACGTGCCTGCTCTCGTCAGATCGCAGACTGCTACCCAGCTTAGGGCCCAGTAAGTACCGGCATGGGAGACTGGCTGGGAATCCCGGGTGCAGTTGACATTTTGCTCTGTTGCCGCCTTCCGCTCGGATTCGAAAAATGATTTATTGATGCTTAAATGCACAGTATAAAGGGCGTGAAACTGTCAACGGCCATCCTAAGCTGAACGCGCCTGCTCTCGTCAGATTGCATACTGCTACCCAGCTAAGGGCCCGGTAAGTACCAGCATGGGAGACTGGCTGGGAATCCCAGGTGTTGTTGACATTTTGCTCTGTAGCCGCCTTCCGCTCCGATTCCGAAAAGGATTTATTGATGCTTAAATGCACAGTATAAAAAGCATGAAGCTGTCAATGGCCATCCTAAGCTGTACGCGCCTGCTCTTGTCAGATCGCAGACTGCTACCCAGCTTAGGGCCCGGTAAGTACCAGCATGGGAGACTGGCTGAGAATCCCTGGTGCCGTTGACATTTTGCTCTGTAACCGCCTTCCGCTTCGATTCCGAAAAGGATTTATTGATGCTTAAATCCACAGTATACAGGGTGTGAAGCCGTCTACGGCTATCCTAAGCTGAATGTGCCTGTTCTTGTCAGATCGCAGACTGCTGCCCGGCAAGTACGGCATGGGAGACTGGCTGGCAATCCGAGGTGCTATTGACATTTTACTCTGTTGCCGCCTTCCTCTCCGATTCCGAAAAGGATTTATTGATGCTTAAATGCACAGTATAAAAAGCATGAAGCTGTCAATGGCCATCCTAAGCTGAATGCGCCTGCTCTCGTCAGATCGCAGACTGCTACCCAGCTTAGGGCCCGGTAAGTACTGGCATGGGAGACTGGCTGGGAATCCCAGGTGCCGTTGAAATTTTGCTCTGTTTCTGCTCCGATTCCGAAAATTATTTATTGATGCTTAAATCCACAGTATACAAAGTGTGAAGCTGTCAATGGCCATCTTAAGCTGAACGCGCCTGCTCTCGTCAGATCGCAGACTGCTACCCAGCTTAGGGCCTGGTAAGTACCAGCATGGGAGACTGGCTGGGAATCCCGGGTGCAGTTGACATTTTGCTCTGTTTCTGCTCCGATTCCGAAAATTATTTATTGATACTTAAATCCACAGTATACAAAGTGTGAAGCTGTCAATGGCCATCCTAAGCTGAACGCGCCTGCTCTCGTCAGATCGCAGACTGCTACCCAGCTTAGGGCCTGGTAAGTACCAGCATGGGAGACTGGCTGGGAATCCCGGGTGCAGTTGACATTTTAATCTGTTGCCGCCTTCCGCGCCGATTCGGAAAAGGATTTATTGATGCTTAAATCCACAACATATAGGGTGTGAAGCTGTCAACGGCCATCCTAAGCCTGAACGTGCCTGCTCTCCTCAGATCGCAGACTGCTGCCCGGCAGTTACCGGCATGGGAGACTGGCTGGCAATCCAAGGTGCCATTGACATTTTGCTCTGTTGCCGCCTTCCTCTCCGATTAATAAAAATATTTATTGATGCTTAAATCCACAATATACAAGGCGTGAAGATGTCAACGGCCATCCTAAGCTGAACGCGCCTGCTCTCGTCAGATCGCAGACTGCTACCCAGCTTAGGGCCCAGTAAGTACCGGCATGGGAGACTGGCTGGGAATCCCGGGTGCAGTAGACATTTTGCTCTGTTGCTGCCTTCTGCTCCGATTCGGAAAAGGATTTATTGATGCTTAAATGCACAGTATAAAGGGCGTGTAGCTGTCAACGGCCATCCTAAGCTGAACGCGCCTGCTCTCGTCAGATCGCAGACTGCTACCCAGCTAAGGGCCCGGTAAGTACCAGCACGGGAGACTGGCTGGGAATCCCAGGTGTTTTTGACATTTTGCTCTGTAGCCGCGTTCCGCTCTGATTCCGAAAAGGATTTATTGATGCTTAAATCCACAGTATACAGGGTGTGAAGCCGTCTACGGCTATCCTAAGCTGAATGTGCCTGTTCTTGTCAGATCGCAGACTGCTGCCAGGCAAGTACGGGCATGGGAGACTGGCTGGCAATCCAAGGTGCTATTGACATTTTGCTCTGTTGCCGCCTTCCTCTCCGATTCCGAAAAGGATTTATTGATGCTTAAATGCACAGTATAAAAAGCATGAAGCTGTCAATGGCCATCCTAAGCTGAACGCGCCTGCTCTCATCAGATCGCAGACTGCTACCCAGTTTAGGGCCCGGTAAGTACTGGCATGGGAGACTGGCTGGGAATCCCGGGTGCCGTTGACATTTTGCTCTATTGCTGCCTTCCGCTCCGATTCCGAAAATAATTTATTGAGGCTTAAATCCACAGTATACAAGGTGTGAAGCTGTCGACGGCCATCCAAAGCTTAACGCGCCTGCTCTCGTCAGATCGCAGACTGGTACAGATCTTAGGGCCCGGTAAGTACCGGCATGGGACACTGGCTGGGAATCCCGGCTGCCGTTGACATTTTGCTCTGTTGCCGCCTTCCGTTCGGAAAAGGATTTATTGATGCTTAAATGCACAGTATAAAGGGCGAGAAGCTGTCAACGGCCATCCTAAGCTGAACGCGCCTGCTCTCGTCAGATCGCAGACTGCTACCCAGCTTAGGGCCCGGTAAGTACCAGCATGGGAGACTGGCTGGGAATCCCAGGTGTCGTTGACATTTTGCTCTGTTGCCGCCTTCCGCTCTGATTCCGAAAAGGATTTATTGATGCTTAAATCCACAGTATACAGGGTGTGAAGATGTCTACGGCCATCCTAAGCTGAATGCGCCTGTTCTCGTCAGATCGCAGACTGCTACCCAGCTTCTGGCCTGGTAAGTACCAGCATGGGAGACTGGCTGGGAATCCCGGGTGCAGTTGACATTTTGCTCTGTTTCTGCTCCGATTCCGAAAATAATTTATTGAGGCTTAAATCCACAGTATAGAAGGTGTGAAGCTGTCGACGGCCATCCAAAGCTTAACGCGCCTGCTCTCGTCAGATCGCAGACTGGTACAGATCTTAGGGCCCGGTAAGTAACGGCATGGGACACTGGCTGGGAATCCCGGCTGCCGTTGACATTTTGCTCTGTTGCCGCCTTCCGTTCGGAAAAGGATTTATTGATGCTTAAATGCACAGTATAAAGGGCAAGAAGCTGTCAACGGCCATCCTAAGCTGAACGCGCCTGCTCTCGTCAGATCGCAGACTGCTACCCAGCTTAGGGCCCGGTAAGTACCAGCATGGGAGACTGGCTGGGAATCCCAGGTGTCGTTGACATTTTGCTCTGTTGCCGCCTTCCGCTCTGATTCCTAAAAGGATTTATTGATGCTTAAATCCACAGTATACAGGGTGTGAAGATGTCTACGGCCATCCTAAGCTGAATGCGCCTGTTCTCGTCAGATCGCAGACTGCTACCCAGCTTCGGGCCTGGTAAGTACCAGCATGGGAGACTGGCTGGGAATCCCGGGTGCAGTTGACATTTTGCTCTGTTTCTGCTCCGATTCCGAAAATTATTTATTGATGCTTAAATCCACAGTATAAAAAGTGTGAAGCTGTCAACGGCCATCTTAAGCTGAACGTGCCTGCTCTCGTCAGATCGCAGACTGCTACCCAGCTTAGGGCCTGGTAAGTACCAGCATGGGAGACTGGCTGGGAATTTCGGGTGCAGTTGACATTTTAATCTGTTGCCGCCTTCCGATCCAATTCGGAAAAGGATCTATTGATGCTTAAATTCACAATATACAGGGTGTGAAGCTGTCAACGGCCATCCTAAGCCTGAACATGCCTGCTCTCCTCAGATCGCAGACTGCTGCCCGGCGGATACCGGCATGGGAGACTGGCTGGCATTGTGCCATTGACATTTTGCTCTGTTGCCGCCTTCTTCTCCGATTAATAAAAATATTTATTGATGCTTAAATCCACAATATACAAGGCGTGAAGATGTCAACGGCCATCCTAAGCTGAACGTGCCTGCTCTCGTCAGATCGCAGACTGCTACCCAGCTTAGGGCCCAGTAAGTACCGGCATGGGAGACTGGCTGGGAATCCCGGGTGCAGTTGACATTTTGCTCTGTTGCCGCCTTCCGATCCAATTCGGAAAAGGATCTATTGATGCTTAAATCCACAATATACAGGGTGTGAAGCTGTCAACGGCCATCCTAAGCCTGAATGTGCCTGCTCTCCTCAGATCGCAGACTGCTGCCCGGCGGATACCGGCATGGGAGACTGGCTGGCAATCCAAGGTGCCATTGACATTTTGCTCTGTTGCCGCCTTCTTCTCCGATTAATAAAAATATTTATTGATGCTTAAATCCACAATATACAAGGCGTGAAGATGTCAACGGCCATCCTAAGCTGAACGTGCCTGCTCTCGTCAGATCGCAGACTGCTACCCAGCTTAGGGCCCAGTAAGTAACGGCATGGGAGACTGGCTGGGAATCCCGGGTGCAGTTGACATTTTGCTCTGTTGCCGCCTTCCGCTCCGATTCGGAAAATGATTTATTGATGCTTAAATGCACAGTATAAAGGGCGTGAAACTGTTAACGGCCATCCTAAGCTGAACGCGCCTGCTCTCGTCAGATCGCATACTGCTACCCAGCTTAGGGCCCGGTAAGTACCAGCATGGGAGACTGGCTGGGAATCCCAGGTGTTGTTGACATTTTGCTCTGTAGCCGCCTTCCGCTCAGATTCCGAAAAGGATTTATTGATGCTTAAATGCACAGTATAAAAAGTATGAAGCTGTCAATGGCTATCCTAAGCTGTACGCGCCTGCTCTTGTCAAATCGCAGACTGCTACCCAGCTTAGGGCCCGGTAAGTATTGGCTTGGGAGACTGGCTGGGAATCCCTGGTGCCGTTGACATTTTGCTCTGTAACCGCCTTCCGCTTCGATTCCGAAAAGGATTTATTGATGCTTAAATCCACAGTATACAGGGTGTGAAGCCGTCTACAGCTATCCTAAGCTGAATGTGCCTGTTCTTGTCAGATCGCAGACTGCTGCCCGGCAAGTACGGGCATGGGAGACTGGCTGGCAATCCAAGGTGCTATTGACATTTTGCTCTGTTGCCGCCTTCCTCTTCGATTCCGAAAAGGATTTATTGATGCTTAAATGCACAGTATAAAAAGCATGAAGCTGTCAATGGCCATCCTAAGCTGAATGCGCCTGCTCTCGTCAGATCGCAGACTGCTACCCAGCTTAGGGCCCGGTAAGTACTGGCATGGGAGACTGGCTGGGAATCCCAGGTGCCGTTGACATTTTGCTCTATTGCTGCCTTCCGCTCCGATTCCGAAAATAATTTATTGATGCTTAAATCCACAGTATACAAGGTGTGAAGCTGATGACGGCCATCCTAAGCTTAACGCGCCTGCTCTCGTCAGATCGCAGACTGGTACAGATGTTAGGGCCCGGTAAGTACCGGCATGCGACACTGGCTGGGAATCCCGGCTGCCGTTGACATTTTGCTCTGTTGCCGCCTTCCGTTCCGATTCCGAAAAGGATTTATTGATGCTTAAATCCACAGTATACAGGGTATGAAGATGTCTACGGCCATCCTAAGCTGAATGCGCCTGTTCTCGTCAGATCGCAGACTGCTACCCAGCTTCGGGCCTGGTATGTACCAGCTTGGGAGACTGGCTGGGAATCCCGGGTGCAGTTGACATTTTGCTCTGTTTCTGCTCCGATTCCGAAAATTATTTATTGATGCTTAAATCCACAGTATACAAAGTGTGAAACTGTCAACGGCCATCCTAAGCTGAACGCGCCTGCTCTCGTCAGATTGCAGACTGCTACCCAGCTTAGGGCCCGGTAAGTACCAGCATGGGAGACTGGCTGGGAATCCCAGGTGTTGTTGACATTTTGCTCTGTAGCCGCCTTCCGCTTCGATTCCGAAAAGGATTAATTGATGCTTAAATCCACAGTATACAGGGTGTGAAGCCGTCTACGGCTATCCTAAGCTTAATGTGCCTGTTCTTGTCAGATCGCAGACTGCTGCCCGGCAAGTACGGGCATGGGAGACTAGCTGGCAATCCAAGGTGCTATTGACATTTTGCTCTGTTGCCGCCTTCCTCTCCGATTCCGAAAAGGATTTATTGATGCTTAAATGCACAGTATAAAAAACATGAAGCTGTCAAAGGCCATCCTAAGCTGAACGCGCCTGCTCTCATCAGATCGCAGACTGCTACCCAGTTAAGGGCCCGGTAAGTACTGGCATGGGAGACTGGCTGGGAATCCCGGGTGCCGTTGACGTTTTGCTCTATTGCTGCCTTCCGCTCCGATTCCAAAAAGAATTTATTGATGCTTAAATCCACAGTATACAAGGTGTGAAGCTGTCGACGGCCATCCAAAGCTTAACGCGCATGCTCTCGTCAGATCGCAGACTGGTACAGATATTAGGGCCCGGTAAGTACCGGCATGGGACACTGGCTGGGAATCTCGGCTGCCGTTGACATTTTGCTCTGTTGCCGCCTTCCGTTCGGAAAAGGATTTATTGATGCTTAAATTCACAGTATAAAGGGCAAAAAGCTGTCATCGGCCATCCTAAGCTGAACGCGCCTGCTCTCGTCACATCGCAGACTGCTAACCAGCTTAGGGCCCGGTAAGTACTGGCATGGGAGACTGGCTGGGAATCCCAGGTGCCGTTGACATTTTGCTCTATTGCTGCCTTCCGCTCCGATTCCGAAAAGAATTTATTGATGCTTAAATCCACAGTATACAAGGTGTGAAGCTGTCGACGGCCATCCTAAGCTTAACGCGCCTGCTCTCGTCAGATCGCAGACTGGTACAGATCTTAGGGCCCGGTAAGTACCGGCATGGGACACTGGCTGGGAATCCCGGCTGCCGTTGACATTTTGCTCTGTTGCCGCCTTCCGTTCCGATTCCGAAAAGGATTTACTGATGCTTAAATGCACAGTATAAAGGGCGAGAAGCTGTCAACGGCCATCCTAAGCTGATCGCGCCTGCTCTCATCAGATCGCAGACTGCTACCCAGCTTAGGGCCCGGTAAGTACCAGCATGGGAGACTGGCTGGGATTCCCAGGTGTCGTTGACATTTTGCTCTGTTGCCGCCTTAGGCTCCGATTCCGAAAAGGATTTATTGATGCTTAAATCCACAATATACAAGGCGTGCAGATGTCAACGGACATCCTAAGCTGAACGCGCCTGCTCTCGTTAAATCGCAGACTGCTACCCAGCTTAGGGCCCAGTAAGTACCGGCATGGGAGACTGGCTGGGAATCCCAAGTGCAGTTGACATTTTGCTCTGTTGCCGCCTTCCGTTCGGAAAAGGATTTATTGATGCTTAAATGCACAGTATAAAGGGCAAAAAGCTGTCATCGGCCATCCTAAGCTGAACGCGCCTGCTCTCGTCACATCGCAGACTGCTAACCAGCTTAGGGCCCGGTAAGTACTGGCATGGGAGACTGGCTGGGAATCCCAGGTGCCGTTGACATTATGCTCTATTGCTGCCTTCCGCTCCGATTCCGAAAAGAATTTATTGATGCTTAAATCCACAGTATACAAGGTGTGAAGCTGTCGACGGCCATCCTAAGCTTAACGCGCCTGCTCTCGTCAGATCGCAGACTGGTACAGATCTTAGGGCCCGGTAAGTACCGGCATGGGACACTGGCTGGGAATCCCGGCTGCCGTTGACATTTTGCTCTGTTGCCGCCTTCCGTTCCGATTCCGAAAAGGATTTACTGATGCTTAAATGCACAGTATAAAGGGCGAGAAGCTGTCAACGGCCATCCTAAGCTGAACGCGCCTGCTCTCATCAGATCGCAGACTGCTACCCAGCTTAGGGCCCGGTAAGTACCAGCATGGGAGATTGGCTGGGAATCCCAGGTGTCGTTGACATTTTGCTCTGTTGCCGCCTTAGGCTCCGATTCCGAAAAGGATTTATTGATGCTTAAATCCACAATATACAAGGCGTGCAGATGTCAACGGACATCCTAAGCTGAACGTGCCTGCTCTCGTCAAATTGCAGACTGCTACCCAGCTTAGGGCCCAGTAAGTACCGGCATGGGAGACTGGCTGGGAATCCCAAGTGCAGTTGACATTTTGCTCTGTTGCCGCCTTCCGTTCCGATTCCGAAAAGGATTTATTGATGCTTAAATGCACAGTATAAAAAGCATGAAGCTGTCAATGGCCATCCTAAGCTGAACGCGCCTGCTCTCGTCAGATCGCAGACTGCTACCCAGCTTAGGGCCCGGTAAGTACTGGCATGGGAGACTGGCTGGGAATCCCGGTTGCCGTTGACATTTTGCTCTATTGCTGCCTTCCGCTCCGATTCCGAAAAGAATTTATTGATGCTTAAATCCACAGTATACAAGGTGTGAAGCTGTCGACGGCCATCCTAAGCTTAACGCGCCTGCTCTCGTCAGATCGCAGACTGGTACAGATCTTAGGGCCCGGTAAGTACCGGCATGGGACACTGGCTGGGAATCCTGGCTGCCGTTGACATTTTGCTCTGTTGCCGCCTTCCGTTCCGATTCCGAAAAGGATTTATTGATGCTTAAATGCACAGTATAAAGGGCGAGAAGCTGTCAACGGCCATCCTAAGCTGAACGCGCCTGCTCTCGTCAGATCGCAGACTGCTACCCAGTTTAGGGCCCGTTAAGTACCAGCATGGGAGACTGGCTGGGAATCCCAGGTGTCGTTGACATTTTGCTCTGTTGCCGCCTTCCGCTCTGATTCGGAAAAGGATTTATTGATGCTTAAATGCACAGTATAAAGGGCCTTTAGCTGTTAACGGCCATCCTAAGCTGAACGCGCCTGCTCTCGTCAGATCGCAGACTGCTACCCAGCCTAGGGCCCGGTAAGTACCAGCATGGGAGACTGGCTGGGAATCTCAGGTGTTGTTGACATTTTGCTCTGTAGCTCTGTAGACATTTTGCTGCGATTCCGAAAAGGATTTATTGATGCTTAAATCCACAATATACAGGGTGTGAAGCCGTCTACGGCTATCCTAAGCTGAATGCGCCTGTTCTTGTCAGATCGCAGACTGCTGCCTGGCAAGTACGGGCATGGGAGACTGGCTTTCAATCCAAGGTGCTATTGACATTTTGCTCTGTTGCCGCCTTCCTCTCCGATTAAAAAAAATATTTATTGATGCTTAAATCCACAGTATACAAGGCGTGAAGATGTCAACGGCCAACCTTAGCTGAACGCGCCTGCTCTCGTCAGTTTGCAGACTGCTACCCAGCTTAGGGCCCGGTTAGTATTGGCATGGGAGACTGGCTGGGAATCCTGGGTGCCGTTGACATTTTGCTCTATTGCTGCCTTCCGCTCCGATTCCGAAAATAATTTATTGATGCTTAAATCCACAGTATACAAGGTGTGAAGCTGTCGACGGCCATCCTAAGCTTAACGCGCCTGCTCTCGTCAGATCGCAGACTGGTACAGATCTTAGGGCCCGGTAAGTACCGGCATGGGACACTGGCTGGGAATCCCGGCTGCCGTTGACATTTTGCTCTGTTGCCGCCTTCCGTTCCGATTCCGAAAAGGATTTATTGATGCTTAAATGCACAGTATAAAGGGCGAGAAGCTGTCAACGGCCATCCTAAGCTGAACGTGCCTGCTCTCGTCAGATCGCAGACTGCTACCCAGCTCAGGGCCCGGTAAGTACCAGCATGGGAGACTGGCTGGGAATCCCAGGTGTCGTTGACATTTTGCTCTGTTGCCGCTTTCCGCTCCGATTCCGAAAAGGATTTATTGATGCTTAAATCCACAGTATACAGGGTGTGAAGATGTCTACGGCCATCCTAAGCTGAATGCGCATGTTCTCGTCAGATCGCAGACTGCTACCCAGCTTCGGGCCTGGTAAGTACCAGCATGGGAGACTGGCTGGGAATCCCGAGTGCAGTTGACATTTTGCTCTGTTTCTGCTCCGATTCCGAAAATTATTTATTGATGCTTAAATCCACAGTATACAAAGTGTGAAGCTGTCAATGGCTATCCTAAGCTGAACGCGCCTGCTCTCGTCAGATCGCAGACTGCTACCCAGCTTAGGGCCTGGTAAGTACCAGCATGGGAGACTGGCTGGGAATCCCGGGTGCAGTTGACATTTTAATCTGTTGCCGCCTTCCGCGCCGATTCGGAAAAGGATTTATTGATGCTTAAATCCACAACATATAGGGTGTGAAGCTGTCAACGGCCATCCTAAGCCTGAACGTGCCTGCTCTCCTCAGATCGCAGACTGCTGCCCGGCAGTTACCGGCATGGGAGACTGGCTGGCAATCCAAGGCGCCATTGACATTTTGCTCTGTTGCCGCCTTCCTCTCCGATTAATAAAAATATTTATTGATGCTTAAATCCACAATATACAAGGCGTAAAGATGTCAACGGCCATCCTAAGCTGAACGCGCCTGCTCTCGTCAGATCGCAGACTGCTACCCAGCTTAGGGCCCAGTAAGTACCGGCATGGGACACTGGCTGGGAATCCCGGGTGCAGTTGACATTTTGCTCTGTTGCCGCCTTCTGCTCCGATTCGGAAAAGGATTTATTGATGCTTAAATGCACAGTATAAAGGACGTGAAGCTGTCAACGGCCATCCTAAGCTGAACGCGCTGCTCTCGTCAGATCGCAGACTGCTACCCAGCTTAGGGCCCGGTAAGTACCAGCATGGGAGACTGGCTGGGAATCCCAGGTGTTTTTGACATTTTTCTCTGTAGCCGCGTTCCGCTCTGATTCCGAAAAGGATTTATTGATGCTCAAATCCACAGTATACAGGGTGTAAAGCCGTCTACGGCTATCCTAAGCTGAATGTGCCTGTTCTTGTCAGATCGCAGACTGCTGCCCGGCAAGTACGGGCATGGGAGAGTGGCTGGCAATCCAAGGTGCTATTGACATTTTGCTCTGTTGCCGCCTTCCTCTCCGATTCCGAAAAGGATTCATTGATGCTTAAATGCACAGTATAAAAAACATGAAGCTGTCAAAGGCCATCCTAAGCTGAACGCGCCTGCTCTCATCAGATCGCAGACTGCTACCCAGCTTAGGGCCCGGTAAGTACTGGCATAGGAGACTGGCTGGGAGTCCCGGATGCCGTTGATATTTTGCTCTATTGCTGCCTTCCGCTCCGATTCCGAAAAGAATTTATTGATGCTTAAATCCACAGTATACAAGGTGTGAAGCTGTCGACGGCCATCCTAAGCTTAACGCGCCTGCTCTCGTCAGATCGCAGACTGGTACAGATCTTAGGGCCCGGTAAGTACCGGCATGGGACACTGGCTGGGAATCCCGGCTGCCGTTGACATTTTGCTCTGTTGCCGCCTTCCGTTCCAATTCCGAAAAGGATTTATTGATGCCTAAATGCACAGTATAAAGGGCGAGAAGCTGTCAACGGCCATCCTAAGCTGAACGCGCCTGTTCTCGTCAGATCGCAGACTGCTACCCAGCTTCGGGCCTGGTAAGTACCAGCAAGGGAGACTGGCTGGGAATCCCGGGTGCAGTTGACATCTTGCTCTGTTTCTGCTCCGATTCTGAAAATTATTTATTGATGCTTAAATCCACAGTATACAAAGTGTGAAGCTGTCAACGGCCATCCTAAGCTGAACGCGCCTGCTCTCGTCAGATCGCAGACTGCTACCCAGCTTAGGTCCTGGTAAGTACCAGCATGGGAGACTGGCTGGGAACCCCGGGTGCAGTTGACATTTTAATCTGTTGCCGCCTTCCGCTCCGATTCGGAAAAGGATTTATTGATGCTTAAATCCACAATATACAGGGTGTGAAGCTGTCAACGGCCATCCTAAGCCTGAACGTGCCTGCTCTCCTCAGATCGCAGACTGCTGCCCCTCAGATCGCAGACTGCTGCCCGGCAGTTACCGGCATGGGAGACTGGCTGGCAATCCAAGGTGCCATTGACATTTTGCTCTGTTGCCGCCTTCCGTTCCGATTCCGAAAAGGATTTATTGATGCTTAAATGCACAGTATAAAAAGCATGAAGCTGTCAATGGCCATCCTAAGCTGAACGCGCCTGCTCTCGTCAGATCGCAGACTGCTACCCAGCTTAGGGCCCGGTAAGTACTGGCATGGGAGACTGGCTGGTAATCCCGGTTGACATTTAGCTCTACTGCTGCCTTCCGCTCCGATTCCGAAAATAATTTATTGATGCTTAAAACCACAGTATACAAGGTGTGAAGCTGTCGACGGCCATCCTAATCTTAACGCGCCTGCTCTTGTCAGATCGCAGACTGGTACAGATCTTAGGGCCCGGTAAGTACCGGCATGGGACACTGGCTGGGAATCCCGGCTGCCGTTGACATTTTGCTCTGTTGCCGCCTTCCGTTCCGATTCCGAAAAGGATTTATTGATGCTTAAATGCACAGTATACAAAGTGTGAAGCTGTCAACGGCCATCCTAAGCTGAACGCGCCTGCTCTCGTCAGATCGCAGACTGCTACCCAGCTTAGGGCCTGGTAAGTACCAGCATGGGAGTCTGGCTGGGAATCCCGGGTGCAGTTGACATTTTAATCTGTTGCCGCCTTCCGCTCCGATTCGGAAAAGGATTTATTGATGCTTAAATGCACAGTATAAAGTGCATGAAGCTGTTAACGGCCATCCTAAGCTGAACGCGCCTGCTCTCGTCAGATCGCAGACTGCTACCCAGCTTCGGGCTCGGTAAGAACCAGCATGGGAGACTGGCTGGGAATCCCAGGTGTTGTTGACATTTTGCTCTGTAGCTCTGTAGACATTTTGCTCGGATTGCGAAAAGGATTTATTGATGCTTAAATCCACAATATACAGGGTGTGAAGCCGTCTACGGCTATCCTAAGCTGAATGCGCCTGTTCTTGTCAGATCGCAGACTGCTGCCCGGCAAGTACGGGCATGGGAGACTGGCTGGCAATCCAAGGTGCTATTGACATTTTGATCTGTTGCCGCCTTCCTCTCCGATTAAAAAAAATATTTATTGATGCTTAAATCCACAGTATACAAGTCATGAAGATGTCAACGGCCATCCTAAGCTGAACGCGCCTGCTCTCGTCAGATCGCAGACTGCTATCCAGCTTAGGGCCCGGTAAGTACTGGCATGGGAGACTGGCTGGTAATCCCGGTTGACATTTAGCTCTATTGCTGCCTTCCGCTCCGATTCCGAAAAGAATTTATTGATGCTTAAATCCACAGTATACAAGGTGTGAAGCTGTCGACGGCCATCCTAAGCTTAACACGCCTGCTCTCGTCAGATCGCAGACTGGTACAGATCTTAGGGCCCGGTAAGTACCGGCATAAGACACTGGCTGGGAATCCCTACTGCCGTTGACATTTTGCTCTGTTGCCGCCTTCCGTTCCGATTCCGAAAAGGATTTATTGATGCTTAAATGCACAGTATACAAAGTGTGAAGCTGTCAACGGCCATCCTAAGCTGAACGCGCCTGCTCTCGTCAGATCTGCTACCCAGCTTAGGGCCTGGTAAGTACCAGCATGGGAGACTGGCTGGGAATCCCGGGTGCAGTTGACATTTTAATCTGTTGCCGCCTTCCGCTCCGATTCGGAAAAGGATTTATTGATGCTTAAATGCACAGTATAAAGAGAGTGAGGCTGTTAACGGCCATCCTAAGCTGAACGCGCCTGCTCTCGTCAGATCGCAGACTGCTACCCAGCTTAGGGCCCGGTAAGTACCAGCATGGGAGACTGGCTGGGGATCTCAGGTGTTGTTGACATTTTGCTCTGTAGCTCTGTAGACATTTTGCTACGATTTCGAAAAGGATTTATTGATGCTTAAATCCACAATATACAGGGTGTGAAGCCGTCTACGGCTATCCTAAGCTGAATGCGCCTGTTCTTGTCAGATCGCAGACTGCTGCCCGGCAAGTACGGGCATGGGAGACTGGCTGGCAATCCAAGGTGCTATTGACATTTTGATCTGTTGCCGCCTTCCTCTCCGATTAAAAAAAATATTTATTGATGCTTAAATCCACAGTATACAAGGCGTTAAGATGTCAACGGCCATCCTAAGCTGAACGCGCCTGCTCTCGTCAGATCGCAGACTGCTACCCAGCTTAGGGCCCGGTAAGTACCAGCATGGGAGACTGGCTGGGAATCTCGGCTGCCGTTGACATTTTGCTCTGTTGCCGCCTTCCGCTCCGATTCCGAAAAGGATTTATTGATGCTTAAATGCACAGTATAAAGTGCGAGAAGCTGTCAACGGCCATCCTAAGCTGAACGTACCTGCTCTCGTCAGATCGCAGACTGCTACCCAGCTTAGGGCCCGGTAATTACCAGCATGGGAGACTGGCTGGGAATCCCAGGTGTCGTTAACATTTTGCTCTGTTGCCGCCTTACGCTCCGATTCCGAAAAGGATTTATTGATGCTTAAATCCACAGTATACAGGGTGTCAAGATGTCTACGGCCATCCTAAGCTGAATGCGCCTGTTCTCGTCAGATCGCAGACTGCTACCCAGCTTCGGGCCTGGTAAGTACCAGCATGGGAGACTGGCTGGGAATCCCGGGTGCAGTTGACATTTTGCTCTGTTTCTGCTCCGATTCCGAAAATTATTTACTGATGCTTAAATCCACAGTATACAAAGTGTGAAGCTGTCAACGGCCATCCTAAGCTGAACGCGCCTGCTCTCGTCAGATCGCAGACTGCTACCCAGCTTAGGGCCTGGTAAGTACCAGCATGGGAGACTGGCTGGGAATCCCAGGTGCAGTTGACATTTTAATCTGTTGCTGCCTTCCGCTTCGATTCGGAAAAGGATTTATTGATGCTTAAATCCACAATACACAGGGTGTGAAGCTGTCAACGGCCATCCTAAGCCTGAACATGCCTGCTCTCCTCAGATCGCAGACTGCTGCCGGGCAGTTACCAGCATGGGAGACTGGCTGGCAATTCAATGTGCCATTGACATTTTGCTCTGTTGCCGCCATCCTCTCCGATTAATAAAAATATTTATTGATGCTAAAATCCACAATATACAAGGCGTGAAGATGTCAACGGCCATCCTAAGCTGAACGCGCCTGCTCTCGTCAGATCGCAGACTGCTACCCAGCTTAGGGCCCAGTAATTACCGGCATGGGAGACTGGCTGGGAATCCCGGGTGCAGTTGACATTATGCTCTGTTGCCACCTTCCGTTCTGATTCCGAAAAGGATTTATTGATGCTTAAATGCGCAGTATAAAAAGCATGAAGCTGTCAATGGCCATCCTAAGCTGAACGCGCCTGCTCTCGTCAGATCGCAGACTGCTACCCAGCTAAGGGCACAGTAAGTACCAGCATGGGAGACTGGCTGGGAATCCCGGGTGCAGTTGACATTTTAATCTGTTGCCGCCTTCTGCTCAGATTCCGAAAAGGATTTATTGATGCTTAAATGCACAGTATAAAAAGCATGAAGCTGTCAATGGCCATCCTAAGCTGAACGCGCCTGCTCTCGTCAGATCGCAAACTGCTACCCAGCTTAGGGCCCGCTAAGTACTGGCATGGGAGACTGGCTGGGAATCCCGGGTGCCGTTGACATTTTGCTCTATTGCTGCCTTCCGCTCCGATTCCGAAAATAATTTATTGATGCTTAAATCCACAGTATACAAGGTGTGAAGCTGTCGACGGCCATCCTAAGCTTAACGTGCCTGCTCTTGTCAGATCGCAGACTGGTACAGATCTTAGGGCCCGGTAAGTACCAGCATGGGACACTGGCTGGGAATCTCGGCTGCCGTTGACATTTTGCTCTGTTGCCGCCTTCCGTTCCGATTCCGAAAAGGATTTATTGATGCTTAAATGCACAGTATAAAGTGCGAGAAGCTGTCAACGGCCATCCTAAGCTGAACGTGCCTGCTCTCGTCAGATCGCAGACTGCTACCCAGCTTAGGGCCCGGTAAGTACCAGCATGGGAGACTGGCTGGGAATCCCAGGTGTCGTTAACATTTTGCTCTGTTGCCGCCTTACGCTCCGATTCCGAAAAGGATTTATTGATGCTTAAATCCACAGTATACAGGGTGTGAAGCTGTCAACGGCCATCCTAAGCTGAACGCGCCTGCTCTCGTCAGATCGCAGACTGCTACCCAGCATAGGGCCTGGTAAGTACCAGCATGGGAGACTGGCTGGGAATCCCGGGTGCAGTTGACATTTTGCTCTGCTTCTGCTCCGATTCCGAAAATTATTTATTGATGCTTAAATCCACAATATACAGGGTGTGTAGCTGTCAACGGCCATCCTAAGCCTGAACATGCCTGCTCTCCTCAGATCGCAGACTGCTGCCCGGCAGTTACCAGCATGGGAGACTGGCTGGCAATTCAAGGTGCCATTGACATTTTGCTCTGTTGCCGCCTTCCTCTCCGATTAATAAAAATATTTATTGATGCTAAAATCCACAATATACAAGGCATGAAGATGTCAACGGCCATCCTAAGCTGAACGCGCCTGCTCTCGTCAGATCGCAGACTGCTACCCAGCTTAGGGCCCAGTAATTACCGGCATGGGAGACTGGCTGGGAATCCCGGGTGCAGTTGACATTATGCTCTGTTGCCGCCTTCCGTTCCGATTCCGAAAAGGATTTATTGATGCTTAAATGCGCAGTATAAATAGCATGAAGCTGTCAATGGCCATCCTAAGCTGAACGCGCCTGCTCTCGTCAGATCGCAGACTGCTACCCAGCTAAGGGCACAGTAAGTACCAGCATGGGAGACTGGCTGGGAATCCCGGGTGCAGTTGACATTTTAATCTGTTGCCGCCTTCTGCTCCGATTCCGAAAAGGATTTATTGATGCTTAAATGCACAGTATAAAAAGCATGAAGCTGTCAATGGCCATCCTAAGCTGAACGCGCCTGCTCTCGTCAGATCGCAGACTGCTCTAGCTTAGGGCCCGGTATGTACTGGCATGGGAGACTGGCTGGGAATCCCGGGTGCCGTTGACATTTTGCTCTATTGCTGCCTTCCGCTCCGATTCCGAAAATAATTTATTGATGCTTAACTCCACAGTATACAAGGTGTGAAGCTGTCGACGGCCATCCTAAGCTTAACGCGCCTGCTCTCGTCAGATCGCAGACTGGTACAGATCTTAGGGCCCGGTAAGTACCGGCATGGGACACTGGCTGGGAATCCCGGCTGCCGTTGACATTTTGCTCTGTTGCCGCCTTCCGTTCCGATTCCGAAAAGGATTTATTGATGCTTAAATGCACAGTATACAAAGTGAGAAGCTGTCAACGGCCATCCTAAGCTGAACGCGCCTGCTCTCGTCAGATCGCAGACTGCTACCCAGCTTAGGGCCCGGTAAGTACCAGCATGGGAGGCTGGCTGGGAATCCCGGGTGCAGTTGACATTTTGCTCTGTTGCCGCCTTCCGTTCCGATTCCGAAAAGGATATATTGATGCTTAAATGCACAATATAAAAATCAAGAAGCTGTCAACGGCCATCCTAAGCTGAACGTGCCTGCTCTCGTCAGATCGCAGCCTGATACCCAGCTTAGGGCCTGGTAAGTACCACCATGGGAGACTGGCTGGGAATCCCAGGTGTCGTTTACATTTTGCTCTGTTGCCGCCTTACGCTCCGATTCCGAAAAGGATTTATTGATGCTTAAATCCACAGTATACAGGGTGTGAAGATGTCTATGGCCATCCTAAGCTGAATGCGCCTGTTCTCGTCAGATCGCAGACTGCTACCCAGCTTCGGGCCTGGTAACTACCAGCATGGGAGACTGGCTGGGAATCCCGGGTGCAGTTGCCATTTTGCTCTGTTTCTGCTCCGATTCCGAAAATTGATTATTGATGCTTAAATCCACAGTATACAAAGTGTGAAGCTGTCAACGGCCATCCTAAGCTGAACGCGCCTGCTTTCGTCAGATCGCAGACTGCTACCCAGCTTAGGGCCTGGTAAGTACCAGCATGGGAGACTGGCTGGGAATCCCAGGTGCAGTTGACAATTTAATCTGTTGCCGCCTTCCGCTCCGATTCGGAAAAGGATTTATTGATGCTTAAATCCACAATCCACAATACACAGGGTGTGAAGCTGTCAACGGCCATCCTAAGCCTGAACGTGCCTGCTCTCCTCAGATCGCAGACTACTGCCCGGCAGTTACCGGCATGGGAGACTGGCTGGCAATCCAAGGTGCCATTGACATTTTGCTCTGTTGCCGCCTTCCTCTCCGATTAATAAAAATATTTATTGATGCTTAAATTCACAATATACAAGGCGTGAAGATGTCAACGGACATCCTAAGCTGAACGCGCCTGCTCTCGTCAGATCGCAGACTGCTACCCAGCTTAGGGCCCAGTAAGTACCGGCATGGGAGACTGGCTGGGAATCCCGGGTGCAGTTGACATTATGCTCTGTTGCCGCCTTCCGTTCCGATTCCGAAAAGGATTTATTGATGCTTAAATGCACAGTATAAAAAGCATGAAGCTGTCAATGGCCATCCTAAGCTGAACGCGCCTGCTCTCGTCAGATCGCAGACTGCTACCCAGCTTAGGGCCCAGTAAGTACCGGCATGGGAGA
Organism: Hyla sarda; assembly: GCF_029499605.1. NCBI lineage: Eukaryota > Metazoa > Chordata > Amphibia > Anura > Hylidae > Hyla > Hyla sarda. The sequence goes on from NC_079189.1 coordinate 261,630,641, forward strand.
CTGTCTGGGAATCCCGGGTGCAGTTGACATTTTGCTCTGTTGCCGCCTTCTGTTCCGATTCCGAAAAGGATTTATTGATGCTTAAATGCACAGTATAAAAAGCATGAATCTGTCAATGGCCATCCTAAGCTGAACGCGCCTGCTTTCGTCAGATCGCAGACTGCTACCTAACTTAGGGCCCGGTAAGTACTGGCATGGGAGACTGGCTGGGAATCCCAGTTGCCGTTGACATTTTGCTCTATTGCTGCCTTCCGCTCCGATTCCGAAAATAATTTATTGATGCTTAAATCCACAGTATACAAGGTGTGAATCTGTCGACGGCCATCCTAAGCTTAACGCGCCTGCTCTCGTCAGATCGCAGACTGGTACAGATCTTAGGGCCCGGTAAGTACCGGCATGGGACACTGGCTGGGAATCCCGGCTGCCGTTGACATTTTGCTCTGTTGCCGCCTTCCGTTCCGATTCCGAAAAGGATTTATTGATGCTTAAATGCACAGTATACAGTATACAGGGTGGGAAGCTGTCAACGGCCATCCTAAGCTGAACGCGCCTGCTCTCGTCAGATCGCAGACTGATACCCAGCTTAGGGCCTGGTAAGTACCAGCATGGGAGACTGGCTGGGAATCCAGGGTGCAGTTGACATTTTAATCTGTTGCCGCCTTCCGCTTCGATTCGGAAAATTATTTATTGATGCTTAAATCCACAATATAAAGGGCGTGAAGCTGTCAACGGCCATCCTAAGCTGAACGCGCCTGCTCTCGTCAGATCGCAGACTGCAACCCAGCTTAGGGCCCGGTAAGTACCAGCATGGGAGACTGGCTGGGAATCCCAGGTGTTGTTGACCTTTTGCTCTATAGCCGCCTTCCGCTCCGATTCCGAAAAGGATTTATTGATGCTTAAATCCACAGTATACAGGGTGTGAAGCCGTCTACGGCTATCCTAAGCTGAATGTGCCTGTTCTTGTCAGATCGCAAACTGCTGCCCAGCAAGTACGGGCATGGGAGACTGGCTGGCAATCCAAGGTGCTATTGACATTTTGCTCTGTTGCCGCCTTCCTCTACGATTCCGAAAAGGATTTATTGATGCTTAAATGCACAGTATAAAAAGCATGAAACTGTCAATGGCCATCCTAAGATGAACGCGCCTGCTCTCGTCAGATCGCAGACTGCTACCCAGCTTAGGGCCCGGTAAGTACTGGCATGGGAGACTGGCTGGGAATCCCAGGTGCCGTTGACATTTTGCTCTATTGCTGCCTTCCGCTCCGATTCCGAAAATAATTTATTGATGCTTAAATCCACAGTATACAAGGTGTGAAGCTGTCGACGGCCATCCTAAGCTTAACGCGCCTGCTCTCGTCAGATCGCAGACTGGTACAGATCTTAGGGCTCGGTAAGTACCGACATGGGACACTGGCTGGGAATCCCGGCTGCCGTTGACATTTTGCTCTGTTGCCGCCTTCCGTTCCGATTCCGAAAAGGATTTATTGATGCCTAAATGCACAGTTTAAAGGGCGAGAAGCTGTCAACGGCCATCCTAAGCTGAACGCGCCTGCTCTCGTCAGATCGCAGACTGCTACCCTGCTTAGGGCCCGGTAAGTACCAGCATGGGAGACTGGCTGGGAATCCCAGGTGTCGTTGACATTTTGCTCTGTTGCCGCCTTCCGCTCCGATTCCGAAAAGGTTTTATTGATGCTTAAATCCACAGTATACAGGGTGTGAAGATGTCTATGGCCATCCTAAGCTGAATGCGCCTGTTCTCGTCAGATCGCAGACTGCCACCCAGCTTCGGGCCTGGTAAGTACCAGCATGGGAGACTGGCTGGGATTCCCGGGTGCAGTTGACATTTTGCTCTGTTTCTGCTCCGATTCCAAAAATTATTTATGAAGCTGTCAACGGCCATCCTAAGCTGAACGCGCCTGCTCTCCTCAGATCGCAGACTGCTGCCCGGCAGTTACCAGCATGGGAGACTGGCTGGCAATTCAAGGTGCCATTGACATTTTGCTCTGTTGCCGCCTTCCTCTCCGATTAATAAAAATATTTATTGATGCTTAAATTCACAATAAACAAGGCGTAAAGATGTCAACGGCCATCCTAAGCTGAACGCGCCTGCCCTCGTCAGATCGCAGACTGCTACCCAGCTTAGGGCCCAGTAAGAACCGGCATGGGAGACTGGCTGGGAATCCCGGGTGCAGTTGCCATTTTGCTCTGTTTCTGCTCCGATTCGGAAAAGGATTTATTGATGCTTAAATCCACAGTATACAATGTGTGAAGCTTTCAACGGCCATCCTAAGCTGAACGCGCCTGCTCTCGTCAGATCGCAGACTGCTACCCAGCTTAGGGCCTGGTAAGTACCAGCATGGGAGACTGGCTGGGAATCCTAGGTGTTGTTGACATTTTAATCTGTTGCCGCCTTCCGCTTCGATTCCGAAAAGGATTTATTGATGCTTAAATCCACAGTATGCAGGGTGTGAAGCCGTCTACGGCTATCCTAAGCTGAATGTGCCTGTTCTTGTCAGATCGCAGACTGCTGCCCGGCAAGTACGGGCATGGGAGACTGGCTGGCAATCCAAGGTGCTATTGAAATTTTGCTCTGTTGCCGCCTTACTCTCCGATTCCGAAAAGGATTTATTGATGCTTAAATGCACAGTATAAAAAGCACGAAGCTGTCAATGGCCATCCTAAGCTGAACGCGCCTGCTCTCGTCAGATCGCAGACTGCTACCCAGCTTAGGGCCCGGTAAGTACAGGCATGGGAGACTGGTTGGAAATCCCAGGTGCCGTTGACATTTTGCTCTATTGCTGCCTTCCGCTCCGATTCCGAAAAGAATTTATTGATGCTTAAATCCACAGTATACAAGGTGTGAAGCTGTCGACGGCCATCCTAAGCTTAACGCGCCTGCTCTCGTCAGATCGCAGACTGCTACCCAGCTTCGGGCCTGGTAAGTACCAGCATGGGAGACTGGCTGGGAATTCCGGGTGCAGTTGACATTTTGCTCTGTTTCTGCTCCGATTCCGAAAATTATTTATTGATGCTTAAATCCACAGTATACAAAGTGTGAAGCTGTCAACGGCCATCCTAAGCTGAACGCGCCTGCGCTCGTCAGATAGCAGACTGCTACCCAGTTTAGGGCCTGGTAAGTACCAACATGGGAGACTGGCTGGGAATCCCGGGTGCAGTTGACATTTTAATCTGTTGCCGCCTTCCGCTCCGATTCGGAAAAGGATTTATTGATGCTTAAATCCACAATATACAGGGTGTGAAGCTGTCAACGGCCATCCTAAGCCTGAACGTGCCTGCTCTCCTCAGATCGCAGACTGCTGCCTGGCAGTTACCGGCATGGGAGACTGGCTGGCAATCCAAGGTGCCATTGACATTTTGCTCTGTTGCCGAATTCCTCTCCGATTAATAAAAATATTTATTGATGCTTAAATCCACAATATACAAGGCGTGAAGATGTCAACGGCCATCCTAAGCTGAACGTGCCTGCTCTCGTCAGATCGCAGACGGCTACCCAGCTTAGGGCCCGGTAAGTACTGGCATAGGAGACTGGCTGGGAATCCCGGGTGCCGTTGACATTTTACTCTATTGCTGCCTTCCGCTCCGATTCCGAAAATAATTTATTGATGCTTAAATCCACAGTATACAAGGTGTGAAGCTGTCGACGGCCATCCTAAGCTTAACGCGCCTGCTCTCGTCAGATCGCAGACTGGTACAGATTTTAGGGCCCGGTAATTACCGGCATGGGACACTGGCTGGGAATCCCGGCTGCCGTTGACATTTTGCTCTGTTGCCGCCTTCCGTTCCGATTCTGAAAAGGATTTATTGATGCTTAAATGCACAGTATACAAAGTGTGAAGCTGTCAACGGCCATCCTAAGCTGAACGCGCCTGCTCTCCTCGGATCGCAGACTGCTACCCAGCTTAGGGCCTGGTAAGTACCAGCATGGGAGACTGGCTGGGAATCCCGGGTGCAGTTGACATTTTAATCTGTTGCCGCCTTTCGCTCCGATTCGGAAAAGGATTTATTGATGCTTAAATGCACAGTATAAAGGGCGTGAAGCTGTCAACGGCCATCCTAAGCTGAACGCGCCTGCTCTCGTCAGATCGCAGACTGCTACCCAGCTTAGGGCCCGGTAAGTACCAGCATGGGAGACTGGCTGGAAATCCCTGGTGCCGTTGACATTTTGCTCTGTAACCGCCTTCCGCTTCGATTCCGAAAAGGATTTATTGATGCTTAAATCCACAGTATACAGGGTGTGAAGCCGTCTACGGCTATCCTAAGCTGAATGTGCCTGTTCTTGTCAGATCGCAGACTGCTGCCCGGCATGGGAGACTGGCTGGCAATCCGAGGTGCTATTGACATTTTGCTCTGTTGCCGCGTTCCTCTCCGATTCAGAAAAGGATTTATTGATGCTTAAATGCACAGTATAAATAGCATGAAGCTGTCAATGGCCATCCTAAGCTGAATGCGCCTGCTCTCGTCAGATCGCAGACTGCTACCCAGCTTAGGGCCCGGTAAGTACTGGCATGGGAGACTGGCTGGGAATCCCAGGTGCCGTTGACATTTTGCTCTATTGCTGCCTTCCGCTCCGATTCCGAAAATAATTTATTGATGCTTAAATCCACAGTATACAGGGTATGAAGATGTCTACGGCCATCCTAAGCTGAATGCGCCTGTTCTCGTCAGATCGCAGACTGCTACCCAGCTTCGGGCCTGGTAAGTACCAGCATGGGAGACTGGCTGGGAATCCCGGGTGCAGTTGACATTTTGCTCTGTTTCTGCTCCGATTCCGAAAATTATTTATTGATGCTTAAATCCACAGTATACAAAGTGTGAAGCTGTCGATGGCCATCCTAAGCTGAACGCGCCTGCTCTCGTCAGATCGCAGACTGCTACCCAGCTTAGGGCCTGGTAAGTACCAGCATGGGAGACTGGCTGGGAATCCCGGGTGCCGTTGACATTTTAATCTGTTGCCGCCTTCCGCTCCGATTCGGAAAAGGATTTATTGATGCTTAAATCCACAGTATAAAGAGCGTGAAGCTGTCAACGGCCATCCTAAGCTGAACGTGCCTGCTCTCGTCAGATCGCAGACTGCTACCCAGCTTAGGGCCCGGTAAGTACCAGCATGGTAGACTGGCTGGGAATCCCAGGTGTCGTTGACATTTTGCTCTGTTGCCGCCTTCCCTTCCGATTCCGAAAAGGATTTATTGATGCTTAAATGCACAGTATAAAAAGCATGAAGCTGTCAATGGCCATCCTAAGCTGAACGCGCCTGCTCTCGTCAGATCGCAGACGGCTACCCAGCTTAGGGCCCGGTAAGTACTGGCATGGGAGACTGGCTGGGAATCCCGAGTGCCGTTGACATTTTGCTCTATTGCTGCCTTCCGCTCCGATTCCGAAAATAATTTATTGATGCTTAAATCCACAGTATACAAGGTGTAAAGCTGTCGACGGCCATCCTAACCTTAACGCGCCTGCTCTCGTCAGATCGCAGACTGGTACAGATCTTAGGGCCCGGTAAGTACCGGCATGGGACACTGGCTGGGAATCCCGGCTGCCGTTGACATTTTGCTCTGTTGCCGCCTTCCATTCCGATTCCGAAAAGGATTTATTGATGCTTAAATGCACAGTATAAAGGGCGAAAAGCTGTCAACGGCCATCCTAAGCTGAACGCGCCTGCTCTCGTCAGATCGCAGACTGCTACCCAGCTTAGGGCCCGGTAAGTACTGGCATGGGAGACTGGCTGGGAATCCCAGGTGCCGTTTACATTTTGCTCTATTGCTGCCTTCCGCTCCGATTCCGAAAAGAATTTATTGATGCTTAAATCCACAGTATACAGGGTATGGAGATGTCTATGGCCATCCTAAGCTGAATGCGCCTGCTCTCGTCAGATCGCAGACTGCTACCCAGCTTCGGGCCTGGTAAGTACCAGCATGGGAGACTGGCTGGGAATCCCGGGTGCAGTTGACATTTTGCTCTGTTTCTGCTCAGATTCCGAAAATTATTTATTGATGCTTAAATCCACAGTATACAAAGTGTGAAGCTGTCAATGGACATCCTAAGCTGAACGTGCCTGCTCTCGTCAGATCGCAGACTGCTACCCAGCTTAGGGCCTGGTAAGTACCAGCATGGGAGACTGGCTGGGAATCCCGGGTGCCGTTGACATTTTAATCTGTTGCCGCCTTCCGCTCCGATTCGGAAAAGGATTTATTGATGCTTAAATCCACAGTATAAAGAGCGTGAAGCTGTCAACGGCCATCCTAAGCTGAACGTGCCTGCTCTCGTCAGATCGCAGACTGCTACCCAGCTTAGGGCCCGGTAAGTACCAGCATGGTAGACTGGCTGGGAATCCCAGGTGTCGTTGACATTTTGCTCTGTTGCCGCCTTACGCTCCGATTCCGAAAAGGATTTATTGATGCTTAAATTCACAGTATACAGGGTGTGAAGATGTCTACAGCCATCCTAAGCTGAACGCGCCTGCTCTCGTCAGATCGCAGACTGCTACCCAGCTTAGGGTCCAGTAAGTACCGGCATGGGAGATTGGCTGGGAATCCCGGGTGCAGTTGACATTTTGCTCTGTTGCCGCCTTCCCTTCCGATTCCGAAAAGGATTTATTGATGCTTAAATGCACAGTATAAAAAGCATGAACCTGTCAATGGCCATCCTAAGCTGAACGCGCCTGCTCTCGTCAGATCGCAGACGGCTACCCAGCTTAGGGCCCGGTAAGTACTGGCATGGGAGACTGGCTGGGAATCCTGAGTGCCGTTGACATTTTGCTCTATTGCTGCCTTCCGCTCCGATTCCAAAAATAATTTATTGATGCTTAAATCCACAGTATACAAGGTGTAAAGCTGTCGACGGCCATCCTAAGCTTAACGCGCCTGCTCTCGTCAGATCGCAGACTGGTACAGATCTTAGGGCCCGGTAAGTACCGGCATGGGACACTGGCTGGGAATCCCGGCTGCCGTTGACATTTTGCTCTGTTGCCGCCTTCCATTCCGATTCCGAAAAGGATTTATTGATGCTTAAATGCACAGTATAAAGGGCAAAAAGCTGTTAACGGCCATCCTAAGCTGAACGCGCCTGCTCTCGTCAGATCGCAGACTGCTATCCAGCTTAGGGCCCGGTAAGTACCAGCATGGGAGACTGGCTGGGAATCCCAGGTGTCGTTGACATTTTGCTCTGTTGCCGCCTTACGCTCCGATTTCGAAAAGGATTTATTGATGCTTAAATCCACAGTATACAGGGTGTGAAGATGTCTACGGCCATCCTAAGCTGAATGCGCCTGTTCTTGTCAGATCGCAGACTGCTACCCAGCTTCGGGCCTGGTAAGTACCAGCATGGGAGACTGGCTGGGAATCCCGGGTGCAGTTGACATTTTGCTCGGTTTCTGCTCCGATTCCGAAAATTATTTATTGATGCTTAAATCCACAGTATACAAATTGTGAAGCAGTCAACGGCCATCCTAAGCTGAACGCGCCTGCTCTCGTCAGATCGCAGACTGCTACCCAGCTTAGGGCCCGGTAAGTACCAGCATGGGAGACTGGCTGGGAATCCCAGGTGTTGTTGACATTTTGCTCTGTAGCCGCCTTCCGCTTCGATTCCGAAAAGGATTTATTGATGCTTAAATCCACAGTATACAGGGTGTGAAGCCGTCTATGGCTATCCTAAGCTGAATGTGCCTGTTCTTGTCAGATCGCAGACTGCTGCCCGGCAAGTAAGGGCATGGGAGACTGGCTGGCAATCCAAGGTGCTATTGACATTTTGCTCTGTTGCCGCCTTCCTCTCCGATTCCGAAAAGGATTTATTGATGCTTAAATGCACAGTATAAAAAGCATGAAGCTGTCAATGGCCATCCTAAGCTGAACGCGCCTGCTCTCATCAGATCGCAGACTGCTACCCAGTTTAGGGCCCGGTAAGTACTGGCATGGGAGACTGGCTGGGAATCCCGGGTGCCATTGACATTTTGCTCTATTGCTGCCTTCCGCTCCGATTCCGAAAAGGATTTATTGATGCTTAAATGCACAGTATAAAGGGCGAGAAGCTGTCAACGGCCATCCTAAGCTGAACGCGCCTGCTCTCATCAGCTCGCAGACTGTTACCCAGCTTAGGGCCCGGTAAGTACCAGCATGGGAGACTGGCTGGGAATCCCAGGTGTCGTTGACATTTTGCTCTGTTGCCGCCTTAGGCTCCGATTCCGAAAAGGATTTATTGATGCTTAAATCCACAATATACAAGGCGTGAAGATGTCAACGGACATCCTAAGCTGAACGCACCTGCTCTCGTCAAATCGCAGACTGCTACCCAGCTTAGGGCCCAGTAAGTACCGGCATGGGAGACTGGCTGGGAATCCCGGTTGCCGTTGACATTTTGCTCTATTGCTGCCTTTCGCTCCGATTCCGAAAAGAATTTATTGATGCTTAAATCCACAGTATACAAGGTGTGAAGCTGTCGACGGCCATCCTAAGCTTAACGCGCCTGCTCTCGTCAGATCGCAGACTGGTACAGATCTTAGGGCCCGGTAAGTACCGGCATGGGACACTGGCTGGGAATCCTGGCTGCCGTTGACATTTTGCTCTGTTGCCGCCTTCCGTTCCGATTCCGAAAAGGATTTATTGATGCTTAAATGCACAGTATAAAGGGCGAGAAGCTGTCAACGGCCATCCTAAGCTGAACGCGCCTGCTCTCGTCAGATCGCAGACTGCTACCCAGCTTAGGGCCCGGTAAGTACCAGCATGGGAGACTGGCTGGGAATCCCAGGTGTCGTTGACATTTTGCTCTGTTGCCGCCTTCCGCTATGATTCGGAAAAGGATTTATTGATGCTTAAATGCACAGTATAAAGGGCCTGAAGCTGTTAACGGCCATCCTAAGCTGAACGCGCCTGCTCTCGTCAGATTGCAGACTGCTACCCAGCTTAGGGCCCGGTAAGTACCAGCATGGGAGACTGGCTGGGAATCTCAGGTGTTGTTGATATTTTGCTCTGTAGCTCTGTAGACATTTTGCTGCGATTCCGAAAAGGATTTATTGATGCTTAAATCCACAATATACAGGGTGTGAAGCCGTCTACGGCTATCCTAAGCTGAATGCGCCTGTTCTTGTCAGATCGCAGACTGCTGCCCGGCAAGTACGGGCATGGGAGACTGGCTTTCAATCCAAGGTGCTATTGACATTTTGCTCTGTTGCCGCCTTCCTCTCCGATTAAAAAAAATATTTATTGATGCTTAAATCCACAGTATACAAGGCTTGAAGATGTCAACGGCCAACCTTAGCTGAACGCGCCTGCTCTCGTCAGATCGCAGACTGCTACCCAGCTTAGGGCCCGGTTAGTATTGGCATGGGAGACTGGCTGGGAATCCCAGGTGTTGTTGACATTTTGCTCTGTAGCCGCCTTCCGCTCAGATTCCGAAAAGGATTTATTGATGCTTAAATGCACAGTATAAAAAGCATGAAGCTGTCAATGGCTATCCTAAGCTGTACGCGCCTGCTCTTGTCAGATCGCAGACTGCTACCCAGCTTAGGGCCCGGTAAGTATTGGCATGGGAGACTGGCTGGGAATCCCTGGTGCCGTTGACATTTTGCTCTGTAACCGCCTTCCGCTTCGATTCCGAAAAGGATTTATTGATGCTTAAATCCACAGTATACAGGGTGTGAAGCCGTCTACGGCTATCCTAAGCTGAATGTGCCTGTTCTTGTCAGATCGCAGACTGCTGCCCGGCATGTACGGGCATGGGAGACTGGCTGGCAATCCAAGGTGCTATTGACATTTTGCTCTGTTGCCGCCTTCCTCTCCGAATCCGAAAAGGATTTATTGATGCTTAAATGCACAGTATAAAAAGCATGAAGCTGTCAATGGCCATCCTAAGCTGAATGCGCCTGCTCTCGTCAGATCGCAGACTGCTACCCAGCTTAGGGCCCGGTAAGTACTGGCATGGGAGACTGGCTGGGAATCCCAGGTGCCGTTGACATTTTGCTCTATTGCTGCCTTCCGCTCCGATTCCGAAAATAATTTATTGATGCTTAAATCCACAGTATACAAGGTGTGAAGCTGTTGACGGCCATCCTAAGCTTAACGCGCCTGCTCTCGTCAGATCGCAGACTGGTACAGATGTTAGGGCCCGGTAAGTACCGGCATGCGACACTGGCTGGGAATCCCGGCTGCCGTTGACATTTTGCTCTGTTGCCGCCTTCCGTTCCGATTCCGAAAAGGATTTATTGATGCTTAAATCCACAGTATACAGGGTATGAAGATGTCTACGGCCATCCTAAGCTGAATGCGCCTGTTCTCGTCAGATCGCAGACTGCTACCCAGCTTCGGGCCTGATAAGTACCAGCTTGGGAGACTGGCTGGGAATCCCGGGTGCAGTTGACATTTTGCTCTGTTTCTGCTCCGATTCCGAAAATTATTTATTGATGCTTAAATCCACAGTATACAAAGTGTGAAACTGTCAACGGCCATCCTAAGCTGAACGCGCCTGCTCTCGTCAGATTGCAGACTGCTACCCAGCTTAGGGCCCGGTAAGTACCAGCATGGGAGACTGGCTGGGAATCCCAGGTGTTGTTGACATTTTGCTCTGTAGCCGCCTTCCGCTTCGATTCCGAAAAGGATTAATTGATGCTTAAATCCACAGTATACAGGGTGTGAAGCCGTCTACGGCTATCCTAAGCTGAATGTGCCTGTTCTTGTCAGATCGCAGACTGCTGCCCGGCAAGTACGGGCATGGGAGACTGGCTGGCAATCCAAGGTGCTATTGACATTTTGCTCTGTTGCCGCCTTCCTCTCCGATTCCGAAAAGGATTTATTGATGCTTAAATGCACAGTATAAAAAGCATGAAGCTGTCAATGGCCATCCTAAGCTGAATGCGCCTGCTCTCGTCAAATCGCAGACTGCTACCCAGCTTAGGGCCCAGTAAGTACCGGCATGGGAGACTGGCTGGGAATCCCAAGTGCAGTTGACATTTTGCTCTGTTGCCGCCTTCCGTTCCGATTCCGAAAAGGATTTATTGATGCTTAAATGCACAGTATAAAAAGCATGAAGCTGTCAATGGCCATCCTAAGCTGAATGCGCCTGCTCTCGTCAGATCGCAGACTGCTACCCAGCTTAGGGCCCGGTAAGTACTGGCATGGGAGACTGGCTGGGAATCCCGGTTGCCGTTGACATTTTGCTCTATTGCTGCCTTCCGCTCCGATTCCGAAAAGAATTTATTGATGCTTAAATCCACAGTATACAAGGTGTGAAGCTGTCGACGGCCATCCTAAGCTTAACGCGCCTGCTCTCGTCAGATCGCAGACTGGTACAGATCTTAGGGCCCGGTAAGTACCGGCATGGGACACTGGCTGGGAATCCTGGCTGCCGTTGACATTTTGCTCTGTTGCCGCCTTCCGTTCCGATTCCGAAAAGGATTTATTGATGCTTAAATGCACAGTATAAAGGGCGAGAAGCTGTCAACGGCCATCCTAAGCTGAACGCGCCTGCTCTCGTCAGATCGCAGACTGCTACCCAGCTTAGGGCCCGGTAAGTACCAGCATGGGAGACTGGCTGGGAATCCCAGGTGTCGTTGACATTTTGCTCTGTTGCCGCCTTCCGCTCTGATTCGGAAAAGGATTTATTGATGCTTAAATGCACAGTATAAAGGGCCTTTAGCTGTTAACGGCCATCCTAAGCTGAACGCGCCTGCTCTCGTCAGATTGCAGACTGCTACCCAGCTTAGGGCCCGGTAAGTACCAGCATGGGAGACTGGCTGGGAATCTCAGGTGTTGTTGACATTTTGCTCTGTAGCTCTGTAGACATTTTGCTGCGATTCCGAAAAGGATTTATTGATGCTTAAATCCACAATATACAGGGTGTGAAGCCGTCTACGGCTATCCTAAGCTGAATGCGCCTGTTCTTGTCAGATCGCAGACTGCTGCCCGGCAAGTACGGGCATGGGAGACTGGCTTTCAATCCAAGGTGCTATTGACATTTTGCTCTGTTGCCGCCTTCCTCTTCGATTAAAAAAAATATTTATTGATGCTTAAATCCACAGTATACAAGGCGTGAAGATGTCAACGGCCAACCTTAGCTGAACGCGCCTGCTCTCGTCAGTTCGCAGACTGCTACCCAGCTTAGGGCTCGGTTAGTATTGGCATGGGAGACTGGCTGGGAATCCTGGGTGCCGTTGACATTTTGCTCTATTGCTGCCTTCCGCTCCGATTCCGAAAATACTTTATTGATGCTTAAAACCACAGTATACAAGGTGTGAAGCTGTCGACGGCCATCCTAAGCTTAACGCGCCTGCTCTCGTCAGATCGCAGACTGGTACAGATCTTAGGGCCCGGTAAGTACCGGCATGGGACACTGGCTGGGAATCCCGGCTGCCGTTGACATTTTGCTCTGTTGCCGCCTTCCGTTCCGATTCCGAAAAGGATTTATTGATGCTTAAATGCACAGTATAAAGGGCGAGAAGCTGTCAACGGCCATCCTAAGCTGAACCTGCCTGCTCTCGTCAGATCGCAGACTGCTACCCAGCTCAGGGCCCGGTAAGTACCAGCATGGGAGACTGGCTGGGAATCCCAGGTGTCGTTGACATTTTGCTCTGTTGCCGCTTTCCGCTCCGATTCCGAAAAGGATTTATTGATGCTTAAATCCACAGTATACAGGGTGTGAAGATGTCTACGGCCATCCTAAGCTGAATGCGCATGTTCTCGTCAGATCGCAGACTGCTACCCAGCTTCGGGCCTGGTAAGTACCAGCATGGGAGACTGGCTGGGAATCCCGAGTGCAGTTGACATTTTGCTCTGTTTCTGCTCCGATTTCGAAAATTATTTATTGATGCTTAAATCCACAGTATACAAAACGTGAAGCTGTCAACGGCCATCCTAAGCTGAACGCACCTGCTCTCGTCAGATCGCAGACTGCTACCCAGCTTAGGGCCTGGTAAGTACCAGCATGGGAGACTGGCTGGGAATCCCGGGTGCAGTTGACATTTTAATCTGTTGCCGCCTTCCGCTTTGATTCGGAAAAGGATTTATTGATGCTTAAATCCACAATATACAGGGTGTGAAGCTGTCAACGGCCATCCTAAGCCTGAACGTGCCTCCTCTCCTCAGATCGCAGACTGCTGCCCGGCAGTTACCGGCATGGGAGACTGGCTGGCAATCCAAGGTGCCATTGACATTTTGCTCTGTTGCCGCCTTCCTCTCCGATTAAAAAAATATTTATTGATGCTTAAATCCACAATATACAAGGCGTGAAGATGTCAACGGCCATCCTAAGCTGAACGCGCCTGCTCTCGTCAGATCGCAGACTGCTACCCAGCTTAGGGCCTGGTAAGTACCAGCATGGGAGACTGGCTGGGAATCTCAGGTGTTGTTGACATTTTGCTCTGTAGCTCTGTAGACATTTTGCTCCGATTCCGAAAAGGATTTATTGATGCTTAAATCCACAATATACAGGGTGTGAAGCCGTCTACGGCTATCCTAAGCTGAATGCGCCTGTTCTTGTCAGATCGCAGACTGCTGCCCGGCAAGTACGGGCATGGGATACTGGCTGGCAATCCAAGGTGCTATTTACATTTTGATCTGTTGCCGCCTTCCTCTCCGATTAAAAAAAAATATTTATTGATGCTTAAATCCACAGTATACAAGGCGTGAAGATGTCAACGGCCATCCTAAGCTGAACGCGCCTGCTCTCGTCAGATCGCAGACTGCTACCCAGCTTAGGGCCCGGTAAGTTCTGGCATGGGAGACTGGCTGGGAGTCCCGGGTGCCGTTGATATTTTGCTCTATTGCTGCCTTCCGCTCCGATTCCGAAAAGAATTTATTGATGCTTAAATCCACAGTATACAAGGTGTGAAGCTGTCGACGGCCATCCTAAGCTTAACGCGCCTGCTCTCGTCAGATCGCAGACTGGTACAGATCTTAGGGCCCGGTAAGTACCGACATGGGACACTGGCTGGGAATCCCGGCTGCCGTTGACATTTTGCTCTGTTGCCGCCTTCCGTTCCAATTCCGAAAAGGATTTATTGATGCCTAAATGCACAGTATAAAGGGCGAGAAGCTGTCAACGGCCATCCTAAGCTGAACGCGCCTGTTCTCGTCAGATCGCAGACTGCTACCCAGCTTCGGGCCTGGTAAGTACCAGCAAGGGAGACTGGCTGGGAATCCCGGGTGCAGTTGACATCTTGCTCTGTTTCTGCTCCGATTCTGAAAATTATTTATTGATGCTTAAATCCACAGTATACAAAGTGTGAAGCTGTCAACGGCCATCCTAAGCTGAACGCGCCTGCTCTCGTCAGATCGCAGACTGCTACCCAGCTTAGGTCCTGGTAAGTACCAGCATGGGAGACTGGCCTGGAATCCCGGGTGCAGTTGACATTTTAATCTGTGGCCGCCTTCCGCTCCGATTCGGAAAAGGATTTATTGATGCTTAAATCCACAATATACAGGGTGTGAAGCTGTCAACGGCCATCCTAAGCCTGAACGTGCCTGCTCTCCTCAGATCGCAGACTGCTGCCCCTCAGATCGCAGACTGCTGCCCGGCAGTTACCGGCATGGGAGACTGGCTGGCAATCCAAGGTGCCATTGACATTTTGCTCTGTTGCCGCCTTCCGTTCCGATTCCGAAAAGGATTTATTGATGCTTAAATGCACAGTATAAAAAGCATGAAGCTGTCAATGGCCATTCTAAGCTGAACGCGCCTGCTCTCGTCAGATCGCAGACTGCTACCCAGCTTAGGGCCCGGTAAGTACTGGCATGGGAGACTGGCTGGTAATCCCGGTTGACATTTAGCTCTACTGCTGCCTTCCGCTCCGATTCCGAAAATAATTTATTGATGCTTAAATCCACAGTATACAAGGTGTGAAGCTGTCGACGGCCATCCTAAGCTTAACGCGCCTGCTCTCGTCAGATCGCAGACTGGTACAGATCTTAGGGCCCGGTAAGTACCGGCATGGGACACTGGCTGGGAATCCCGGCTGCCGTTGACATTTTGCTCTGTTGCCGCCTTCCGTTCCGATTCCGAAAAGAATTTATTGATGCTTAAATGCACAGTATACAAAGTGTGAAGCTGTCAACGGCCATCCTAAGCTGAACGCGCCTGCTCTCGTCAGATCGCAGACTGCTACCCAGCTTAGGGCCTGGTAAGTACCAGCATGGGAGTCTGGCTGGGAATCCCGGGTGCAGTTGACATTTTAATCTGTTGCCGCCTTCCGCTCCGATTCGGAAAAGGATTTATTGATGCTTAAATGCACAGTATAAAGTGCATTAAGCTGAACGCGCCTGCTCTCGTCAGATCGCAGACTGCTACCCAGCTTCGGGCTCGGTAAGAACCAGCATGGGAGACTGGCTGGGAATCCCAGGTGTTGTTGACATTTTGCTCTGTAGCTCTGTAGACATTTTGCTCCGATTCCGAAAAGGATTTATTGATGCTTAAATCCACAATATACAGGGTGTGAAGCCGTCTACGGCTATCCTAAGCTGAATGCGCCTGTTCTTGTCAGATCGCAGACTGCTGCCCGGCAAGTACGGGCATGGGAGACTGGCTGGCAATCCAAGGTGCTATTGACATTTTGATCTGTTGCCGCCTTCCTCTCCGATTAAAAAAAATATTTATTGATGCTTAAATCCACAGTATACAAGTCGTGAAGATGTCAACGGCCATCCTAAGCTGAACGCGCCTGCTCTCGTCAGATCGCAGACTGCTACCCAGCTTAGGGCCCGGTAAGTACTGGCATGGGAGACTGGCTGGTAATCCCGGTTGACATTTAGCTCTATTGCTGCCTTCCGCTCCGATTCCGAAAATAATTTATTGATGCTTAAATCCACAGTATACAAGGTGTGAAGCTGTCGACGGCCATCCTAAGCTTAACGCGCCTGCTCTCGTCAGATCGCAGACTGGTACAGATCTTAGGGCCCGGTAAGTACCGGCATAAGACACTGGCTGGGAATCCCGGCTGCCGTTGACATTTTGCTCTGTTGCCGCCTTCCGTTCCGATTCCGAAAAGGATTTATTGATGCTTAAATGCACAGTATACAAAGTGTGAAGCTGTCAACGGCCATCCTAAGCTGAACGCGCCTGCTCTCGTCAGATCGCAGACTGCTACCCAGCTTAGGGCCTGGTAAGTACCAGCATGGGAGACTGGCTGGGAATCCCGGGTGCAGCTGACATTTTAATCTGTTGCCGCCTTCCGCTCCGATTCGGAAAAGGATTTATTGATGCTTAAATGCACAGTATAAAGAGTGTGAGGCTGTTAACGGCTATCCTAAGCTGAACGCGCCTGCTCTCGTCAGATCGCAGACTGCTACCCAGCTTAGGGCCCGGTAAGTACCAGCATGGGAGACTGGCTGGGAATCTCAGGTGTTGTTGACATTTTGCTCTGTAGCTCTGTAGACATTTTGCTCCGATTCCGAAAAGGATTTATTGATGCTTAAATCCACAATATACAGGGTGTGAAGCCGTCTACGGCTATCCTAAGCTGAATGCGCCTGTTCTTGTCAGATCGCAGACTGCTGCCCGGCAAGTACGGGCATGGGAGACTGGCTGGCAATCCAAGGTGCTATTGACATTTTGATCTGTTGCCGCCTTCCTCTCCGATTAAAAAAAATATTTATTGATGCTTAAATCCACAGTATACAAGGCGTTAAGATGTCAACGGCCATCCTAAGCTGAACGCGCCTGCTCTCGTCAGATCGCAGACTGCTACCCAGCTTAGGGCCCGGTAAGTACCAGCATGGGAGACTGGCTGGGAATCCCGGCTGCCGTTGACATTTTGCTCTGTTGTCGCCTTCCGCTCCGATTCCGAAAATGATTTATTGATGCTTAAATGCACAGTATAAAGTGCCAGAAGCTGTCAACGGCCATCCTAAGCTGAACGTGCCTGCTCTCGTCAGATCGCAGACTGCTACCCAGCTTAGGGCCCGGTAAGTACCAGCATGGGAGACTGGCTGGGAATCCCAGGTGTCGTTAACATTTTGCTCTGTTGCCGCCTTATGCTCCGATTCCGAAAAGGATTTATTGATGCTTAAATCCACAGTATACAGGGTGTGAAGATGTCTACGGCCATCCTAAGCTGAATGCGCCTGTTCTCGTCAGATCGCAGACTGCTACCCAGCTTCGGGCCTGGTAAGTACCAGCATGGGAGACTGGCTGGGAATCCCGGGTGCAGTTGACATTTTGCTCTGTTTCTGCTCCGATTCCGAAAATTATTTACTGATGCTTAAATCCACAGTATACAAAGTGTGAAGCTGTCAACGACCATTCTAAGCTGAACGCGCCTGCTCTTGTCAGATCGCAGACTGCTACCCAGCTTAGGGCCTGGTAAGTACCAGCATGGGAGACTGGCTGGGAATCCCGGGTGCAGTTGACATTTTAATCTGTTGCTGCCTTCCGCTTCGATTCGGAAAAGGATTTATTGATGCTTAAATCCACAATACACAGGGTGTGAAGCTGTCAACAGCCATCCTAAGCCTGAACATGCCTGCTCTCCTCAGATCGCAGACTGCTGCCCGGCAGTTACCAGCATGGGAGACTGGCTGGCAATTCAATGTGCCATTGACATTTTGCTCTGTTGCCGCCTTCCTCTCCGATTAATAAAAATATTTATTGATGCTAAAATCCACAATATACAAGGCGTGAAGATGTCAACGGCCATCCTAAGCTGAACGCGCCTGCTCTCGTCAGATCGCAGACTGCTACCCAGCTTAGGGCCCAGTAATTACCGGCTTGGGAGACTGGCTGGGAATCCCGGGTGCAGTTGACATTATGCTCTGTTGCCACCTTCCGTTCCGATTCCGAAAAGGATTTATTGATGCTTAAATGCGCAGTATAAAAAGCATGAAGCTGTCAATGGCCATCCTAAGCTGAACGTGCCTGCTCTCGTCAGATCGCAGACTGCTACCCAGCTAAGGGCACAGTAAGTACCAGCATGGGAGACTGGCTGGGAATCCCGGGTGCAGTTGACATTTTAATCTGTTGCCGCCTTCTGCTCAGATTCCGAAAAGGATTTATTGATGCTTAAATGCACAGTATAAAAAGCATGAAGCTGTCAATGGCCATCCTAAGCTGAACGCGCCTGCTCTCGTCAGATCGCAGACTGCTACCCAGCTTAGGGCCCGCTAAGTACTGGCATGGGAGACTGGCTGGGAATCCCGGGTGCCGTTGACATTTTGCTCTATTGCTGCCTTCCGCTCCGATTCCGAAAATAATTTATTGATGCTTAAATCCACAGTATACAAGGTGTGAAGCTGTCGACGGCCATCCTAAGCTTAACGTGCCTGCTCTTGTCAGATCGCAGACTGGTACAGATCTTAGGGCCCGGTAAGTACCAGCATGGGACACTGGCTGGGAATCTCGGCTGCCGTTGACATTTTGCTCTGTTGCCGCCTTCCGTTCCGATTCCGAAAAGGATTTATTGATGCTTAAATGCACAGTATAAAGTGCGAGAAGCTGTCAACGGCCATCCTAAGCTGAACGTGCCTGCTCTCGTCAGATCGCAGACTGCTACCCAGCTTAGGGCCCGGTAAGTACCAGCATGGGAGACTGGCTGGGAATCCCAGGTGTCGTTAACATTTTGCTCTGTTGCCGCCTTACGCTCTGATTCCGAAAAGGATTTATTGATGCTTAAATCCACAGTATACAGGGTGTGAAGATGTCTACGGCCATCCTAAGCTGAATGCGCCTGTTCTCGTCAGATCGCAGACTGCTACCCAGCTTCGGGCCTGGTAAGTACCAGCATGGGAGACTGGCTGGGAATCCCGGGTGCAGTTGACATTTTGCTCTGTTTATGCTCCGATTCCGAAAATTATTTACTGATGCTTAAATCCACAGTATACAAAGTGTGAAGCTGTCAACGGCCATCCTAAGCTGAACGCGCCTGCTCTCGTCAGATCGCAGACTGCTACCCAGCTTAGGGCCTGGTAAGTACCAGCATGGGAGACTGGCTTGGAATCCCGGGTGCAGTTGACATTTTGCTCTGCTTCTGCTCCGATTCCGAAAATTATTTATTGATGCTTAAATCCACAATATACAGGGTGTGTAGCTGTCAACGGCCATCCTAAGCCTGAACATGCCTGCTCTCCTCAGATCGCAGACTGCTGCCCGGCAGTTACCAGCATGGGAGACTGGCTGGCAATTCAAGGTGCCATTGACATTTTGCTCTGTTGCCGCCTTCCTCTCCGATTAATAAAAATATTTATTGATGCTAAAATCCACAATATACAAGGCATGAAGATGTCAACGGCCATCCTAAGCTGAACGCGCCTGCTCTCGTCAGATCGCAGACTGCTACCCAGCTTAGGGCCCAGTAATTACCGGCATGGGAGACTGGCTGGGAATCCCGGGTGCAGTTGACATTATGCTCTGTTGCCGCCTTCCGTTCCGATTCCGAAAAGGATTTATTGATGCTTAAATGCGCAGTATAAATAGCATGAAGCTGTCAATGGCCATCCTAAGCTGAACGCGCCTGCTCTCGTCAGATCGCAGACTGCTACCCAGCTAAGGGCACAGTAAGTACCAGCATGGGAGACTGGCTGGGAATCCCGGGTGCAGTTGACATTTTAATCTGTTGCCGCCTTCTGCTCCGATTCCGAAAAGGATTTATTGATGCTTAAATGCACAGTATAAAAAGCATGAAGCTGTCAATGGCCATCCTAAGCTGAACGCGCCTGCTCTCGTCAGATCGCAGACTGCTCTAGCTTAGGGCCTGGTATGTACTGGCATGGGAGACTGGCTGGGAATCCCGGGTGCCGTTGACATTTTGCTCTATTGCTGCCTTCCGCTCCGATTCCGAAAATAATTTATTGATGCTTAACTCCACAGTATACAAGGTGTGAAGCTGTCGACGGCCATCCTAAGCTTAACGCGCCTGCTCTCGTCAGATCGCAGACTGGTACAGATCTTAGGGCCCGGTAAGTACCGGCATGTGACACTGGCTGGGAATCCCGGCTGCCGTTGACATTTTGCTCTGTTGCCGCCTTCCGTTCCGATTCCGAAAAGGATTTATTGATGCTTAAATGCACAGTATACAAAGTGAGAAGCTGTCAACGGCCATCCTAAGCTGAACGCGCCTGCTCTCGTCAGATCGCAGACTGCTACCCAGCTTAGGGCCCGGTAAGTACCAGCATGGGAGGCTGGCTGGGAATCCCGGGTGCAGTTGACATTTTGCTCTGTTGCCGCCTTCCGTTCCGATTCCGAAAAGGATATATTGATGCTTAAATGCACAATATAAAAATCGAGAAGCTGTCAACGGCCATCCTAAGCTGAACGTGCCTGCTCTCGTCAGATCGCAGACTGCTACCCAGCTTAGGGCCCGGTAAGTACCAGCATGGGAGACTGGCTGGGAATCCCAGGTGTCGTTGACATTTTGCTCTGTTGCCGCCTTCCGTTCCGATTCCAAAAAGGATTTATTGATGCTTAAATGCACAGTATATAAAGTGTGAAGCTGTCAACGGCCATCCTAAGCTGAACGCGCCTGCTCTCGTCAGATCGCAGACTGCTACCCAGCTTAGGGCCTGGTAAGTACCAGCATGGGAGACTGGCTGGGAATCCCGGGTGCAGTTGACATTTTAATCTGTTGCCGCCTTCCGCTTCGATTCGAAATATTATTTATTGATGCTTAAATCCACAATATAAAGGGCGTGAAGCTGTTAACGGCCATCCTAAGCTAAACGCGCCTGCTCTCGTCAGATCGCAGCCTGATACCCAGCTTAGGGCCTGGTAAGTACCAGCATGGGAGACTGGCTGGGAATCCCAGGTGTCGTTGACATTTTGCTCTGTTGCCGCCTTACGCTCCAATCCGAAAAGGATTTATTGATGCTTAAATCCACAGTATACAGGGTGTGAAGATGTCTATGGCCATCCTAAGCTGAATGCGCCTGTTCTCGTCAAATCGCAGACTGCTACCCAGCTTCGGGCCTGGTAACTACCAGCATGGGAGACTGGCTGGGAATCCCGGGTGCAGTTGCCATTTTGCTCTGTTTCTGCTCCGATTCCGAAAATTGTTTTTTAATGCTTAAATCCACAGTATACAAAGTGTGAAGCTGTCAACGGCCATCCTAAGCTGAACGCGCCTGCTCTCGTCAGATTGCAGACTGCTACCCAGCTTAGGGCCTGGTAAGTACCAGCATGGGAGACTGGCTGGGAATCCCAGGTGCAGTTGACAATTTAATCTGTTGCCGCCTTCCGCTCCGATTCGGAAAAGGATTTATTGATGCTTAAATCCACAATCCACAATACACAGGGTGTGAAGCTGTCAACGGCCATCCTAAGCCTTAACGTGCCTGCTCTCCTCAGATCGCAGACTACTGCCCGGCAGTTACCGGCATGGGAGACTGGCTGGCAATCCAAGGTGCCATTGACATTTTGCTCTGTTGCCGCCTTCCTCTCCGATTAATAAAAATATTTATTGATGCTTAAATTAACAATATACAAGGCGTGAAGATGTCAACGGACATCCTAAGCTGAACGCGCCTGCTCTCGTCAGATCGCAGACTGCTACCCAGCTTAGGGCCCAGTAAGTACCGACATGGGAGACTGGCTGGGAATCCCGGGTGCAGTTGACATTATGCTCTGTTGCCGCCTTCCGTTCCGATTCCGAAAAGGATTTATTGATGCTTAAATGCACAGTATAAAAAGCATGAAGCTGTCAATGGCCATCCTAAGCTGAACGCGCCTGCTCTCGTCAGATCGCAGACTGCTACCCAGCTTAGGGCCCAGTAAGAACCGGCATGGGAGACTGGCTGGGAATCCCGGGTGCAGTTGCCATTTTGCTCTGTTTCTGCTCCGATTTGGAAAAGGATTTATTGATGCTTAAATCCACAGTATACAATGTGTGAAGCTTTCAACGGCCATCCTAAGCTGAACGCGCCTGCTCTCGTCAGATCGCAGACTGCTACCCAGCTTAGGGCCTGGTAAGTACCAGCATGGGAGACTGGCTGGGAATCCTAGGTGTTGTTGACATTTTAATCTGTTGCCGCCTTCCGCTTCGATTCCGAAAAGGATTTATTGATGCTTAAATCCACAGTATGCAGGGTGTGAAGCCGTCTACGGCTATCCTAAGCTGAATGTGCCTGTTCTTGTCAGATCGCAGACTGCTGCCCGGCAAGTACGGGCATGGGAGACTGGCAGGCAATCCAAGGTGCTATTGACATTTTGCTCTGTTGCCGCCTTACTCTCCGATTCCGAAAAGGATTTATTGATGCTTAAATGCACAGTATAAAAAGCATGAAGCTGTCAATGGCCATCCTAAGCTGAACGCGCCTGCTCTCGTCAGATCGCAGACTGCTACCCAGCTTAGGGCCCGGTAAGTACAGGCATGGGAGACTGGCTGGGAATCCCAGGTGCCGTTGACATTTTGCTCTATTGCTGCCTTCCGCTCCGATTCCGAAAATAATTTATTGATGCTTAAATCCACAGTATACAAGGTGTGAAGCTGTCGACGGCCATCCTAAGCTTAACGCGCCTGCTCTCGTCAGATCGCAGACTGGTACAGATCTTAGGGCCCGGTAAGTACCGGCATGGGACACTGGCTGGGAATCCCGGCTGCAGTTGACATTTTGCTCTGTTGCTGCCTACCGTTCCGATTCCGAAAAGGATTTATTGATGCTTAAATGCACAGTATAAAGGGCAAGAAGCTGTCAACGGCCATCCTAAGCTGAACGCGCCTGCTCTTGTCAGATCGCAGACTGCTACCCAGCTTCGGGCCTGGTAAGTACCAGCATGGGAGACTGGCTGGGAATTCCGGGTGCAGTTGACATTTTGCTCTGTTTCTGCTCCGATTCCGAAAATTATTTATTGATGCTTAAATCCACAGTATACAAAGTGTGAAGCTGTCAACGGCCATCCTAAGCTGAACGCGCCTGCGCTCGTCAGATAGCAGACTGCTACCCAGTTTAGGGCCTGGTAAGTACCAACATGGGAGACTGGCTGGGAATCCCGGGTGCAGTTTACATTTTAATCTGTTGCCGCCTTCCGCTCCGATTCGGAAAAGGATTTATTGATGCTTAAATCCACAATATACAGGGTGTGAAGCTGTCAACGGCCATCCTAAGCCTGAACGTGCCTGCTCTCCTCAGATCGCAGACTGCTGCCTGGCAGTTACCGGCGTGGGAGACTGGCTGGCAATCCAAGGTGCCATTGACATTTTGCTCTGTTGCCGAATTCCTCTCCGATTAATAAAAATATTTATTGATGCTTAAATCCACAATATACAAGGCGTGAAGATGTCAACGGCCATCCTAAGCTGAACGTGCCTGCTCTCGTCAGATCGCAGACGGCTACCCAGCTTAGGGCCCGGTAAGTCCTGGCATGGGAGACTGGCTGGGAATCCCGGGTGCCGTTGACATTTTACTCTATTGCTGCCTTCCGCTCCGATTCCGAAAATAATTTATTGATGCTTAAATCCACAGTATACAAAGTGTGAAGCTGTCAACGGCCATCCTAAGCTGAACGCGCCTGCTCTCCTCGGATCGCAGACTGCTACCCAGCTTAGGGCCTGGTAAGTACCAGCATGGGAGACTGGCTGGGAATCCCGGGTGCAGTTGACATTTTAATCTGTTGCCGCCTTTCGCTCCGATTCGGAAAAGGATTTATTGATGCTTAAATGCACAGTATAAAGGGCGTGAAGCTGTCAACGGCCATCCTAAGCTGAACGCGCCTGCTCTTGTCAGATCGCAGACTGCTACCCAGCTTAGGGCCCGGTAAGTACCAGCATGGGAGACTGGCTGGGAATCCCAGGTGTTGTTGACATTTTGCTCTGTAGCCGCCTTCCGCTCCGATTCGGAAAAGGATTTATTGATGCTTAAATCCACAGTATACAGGGTGTGAAGCCGTCTACGGCTATCCTAAGCTGAATGTGCCTGTTCTTGTCAGATCGCAGACTGCTGCCCGGCAAGTACGGGCATGGGAGACTGGCTGGCAATCCAAGGTGCTATTGACATTTTGCTCTGTTGCCGCCTTCCTCTCCGATTCCGAAAAGGATTTATTGATGCTTAAATGCACAGTATAAAAAGCATGAAGCTGTCAATGGCCATCCTAAGCTGAACGCGCCTGCTCTCGTCAGATTGCAGACTGCTACCCAGCTTAGGGCCCGGTAAGTACTGGCATGGGAGACTGGCTGGGAATCCCAGGTGCTGTTGACATTTTGCTCTATTGCTGCCTTCCGCTCCGATTCCGAAATTAATTTATTGATGCTTAAATCCACAGTATACAAGGTGTGAAGCTGTCGACGGCCATCCTAAGCTTAACGCGCCTGCTCTCGTCAGATCGCAGACTAGTACAGATCTTAGGGCCCGGTAAGTACCGGCATGGGACACTGGCTGGGAATCCCGGCTGCCGTTGACGTTTTGCTCTGTTGCCGCCTTCCGTTCCGATTCCGAAAATTATTTATTTATGCTTAAATCCACAGTATACAAAAAGTGTGAAGCTGTCAACGGCCATCCTAAGCTGAATGCGCCTGCTCTCGTCAGATCGCAGACTGCTACCCAGCTTAGGGCCTGGTAAGTACCAGCATGGGAGACTGGCTGGGAATCCCGGGTGCAGTTGACATTTTAATCTGTTGCCGCCTTCCTCTCCGATTCGGAAAAGGATTTATTGATGCTTAAATCCACAATATACAGGGTGTGAAGCTGTCAAAGGCCATCCTAAGCCTGAACGTGCCTGCTCTCCTCAGATCGCAGACTGCTGCCAGGCAGTTACCGGCATGGGAGACTGGCTGGGAATCCAAGGTGCCATTGACATTTTGCTCTGTTGCCGCCTTCCTCTCCGGTTAATAAAAATATTTATTGATGCTTAAATCCACAATATACAAGGCGTGAAGATGTCAACGGCCATCCTAAGCTGAACGCGCCTGCTCTCGTCAGATCGCAGACTGCTACCCAGCTTAGGGCCCAGTAAGTATCGGCATGGGAGACTGGCTGGGAATCCCGGGTGCAGTTGACATTTTGCTCTGTTGCCGCCTTCCGCTTCGATTCCGAAAAGGATTTATTGATGCTTAAATGCACAGTATAAAGGGCGTGACGCTGTTAACGGCCATCTTAAGCTGAACGTGCCTGCTCTCGTCAGATCGCAGACTGCTACCCAGCTTAGGGCCCGGTAAGTACCAGCATGGGAGACTGGCTGGGAATCTCAGGTGTTGTTGACATTTTGCTCTGTAGCTCTGTAGACATTTTGCTTCGATTCCGAAAAGGATTTATTGATGCTTAAATGCACAGTATAAAAAGCATGAAGCTGTCAATGGCCATCCTAAGCTGAACGCGCCTGCTCTCGTCAGATCGCAGACTGCTACCCAGCTAAGGGCACAGTAAGTACGAGCATGGGAGACTGGCTGGGAATCCCGGGTGCAGTTGACATTTTAATCTGTTGCCGCCTTCCGCTCCGATTCCGAAAAGGATTTATTGATGCTTAAATGCACAGTATAAAAAGCATGAAGCTGTCAATGGCCCTCCTAAGCTGAACGCGCCTGCTCTCGTCAGATCGCAGACTGCTCTAGCTTAGGGCCCGGTAGGTACTGGCATGGGAGACTGGCTGGGAATCCCGGTTGCCGTTGACATTTTGCTCTATTGCTGCCTTCCGCTCCGATTCCGAAAAGAATTTATTGATGCTTAAATCCACAGTATACAAGGTGTGAAGCTGTCGACGGCCATCCTAAGCTTAACGAGCCTGCTCTCGTCAGATCACAGACTGGTACAGATCTTAGGGCCCGGTAAGTACCGGCATGGGACACTGGCTGGGAATCCCGGCTGCCGTTGACATTTTGCTCTGTTGCCGCCTTCCGTTCCGATTCCGAAAAGGATTTATTGATGCTTAAATGCACAGTATACAAAGTGTGAAGCTGTCAACAGCCATCCTAAGCTGAACGCGCCTGCTCTCGACAGATCGCAGACTGATACCCAGCTTAGGGCCCAGTAAGTACCGGCATGGGAGACTGGCTGGGAATCCCGGGTGCAGTTGACATTTTGCTCTGTTGCCGCCTTCCGCTTCGATTCCGAAAAGGATTTATTGATGCTTAAATGCACAGTATAAAGAGCGTGAAGCTGTAACGGCCATCCTAAGCTGAACGTGCCTGCTATCGTCAGATCGCAGACTGCTACCCAGCTTAGGGCCCGGTAAGTACCAGCATGGGAGACTGGCTGGGAATTTCAGGTGTTGTTGACATTTTGCTCTGTAGACATTTTGCTTCGATTCCGAAAAGGATTTATTGATGCTTAAATGCACAGTATAAAAAGCATGAAGCTGTCAATGGCCATCCTAAGCTGAACGCGCCTGCTCTCGTCAGATCGCAGACTGCTACCCAGCTAAGGGCACAGTAAGTACCAGCATGGGAGACTGGCTGGGAATCCCGGGTGCAGTTGACATTTTAATCTGTTGCCGCCTTCCGCTCCGATTCCGAAAAGGATTTATTGATGCTTAAATGCACAGTATAAAAAGCATGAAGCTGTCAATGGCCCTCCTAAGCTGAACGCGCCTGCTCTCGTCAGATCGCAGACTGCTCTAGCTTAGGGCCCGGTAGGTACTGGCATGGGAGACTGGCTGGGAATCCCGGTTGCCGTTGACATTTTGCTCTATTGCTGCCTTCCGCTCCGATTCCGAAAAGAATTTATTGATGCTTAAATCCACAGTATACAAGGTGTGAAGCTGTCGACGGCCATCCTAAGCTTAACGCGCCTGCTCTCGTCAGATCGCAGACTGGTACAGATCTTAGGGCCCGGTAAGTACCGGCATGGGACACTGGCTGGGAATCCCGGCTGCCGTTGACATTTTGCTCTGTTGCCGCCTTCCGTTCCGATTCCGAAAAGGATTTATTGATGCTTAAATGCACAGTATACAAAGTGTGAAGCTGTCAACAGCCATCCTAAGCTGAACGCGCCTGCTCTCGACAGATCGCAGACTGATACCCAGCTTAGGGCCTGGTAAGTACCAGCATGGGAGACTGGCTGGGAATCCCGGCTGCCGTTGACATTTTGCTCTGTTGCCGCCTTCCGTTCTGATTCCGAAAAGGATTTATTGATGCCTAAATGCACAGTATAAAGGGCGAGAAGCTGTCAACGGCCATCCTAAGCTGAACGCGCCTGCTCTCGTCAGATCGCAGACTGCTACCCAGCTTAGGGCCCGGTAAGTACCAGCATGGGAGACTGGCTGGGAATCCCGGGTGCCGTTGACATTTTGCTCTGTTGCCGCCTTCCGTTCCGATTCCGAAAAGGATATATTGATGCTTAAATGCACAATATAAAAATCAAGAAGCTGTCAACGGCCATCCTAAGCTGAACGCGCCTGCTCTCGTCAGATCGCAGACTGCTACCCAGCTTAGGGCCCGGTAAGTACCAGCATGGGAGACTGGCTGGGAATCCCAGGTGTCATTGACATTTTGCTCTGTTGCCGCCTTCCGTTCCGATTCCGAAAAGGATTTATTGATGCTTAAATGCACAGTATACAAAGTGTGAAGCTGTCAACGGCCATCCTAAACTGAACGCGCCTGCTCTCGTCAGATCGCAGACTGCTACCCAGCTTAGGGCCTGGTAAGTACCAGCATGGGAGACTGGCTGGGAATCCCGGGTGCAGTTGACATTTTAATCTGTTGCCGCCTTCCGCTTCGATTCGGAAAATTATTTATTGATGCTTAAATCCACAATATAAAGGGCGTGAAGCTGTCAACGGCCATCCTAAGCTCAACGCGCCTGCTCTCGTCAGATCGCAGACTGATACCCAGCTTAGGGCCTGGTAAGTACCAGTATGGGAGACTGGCTGGGAATCCCAGGTGTCGTTGACATTTTGCTCTGTTGCCGCCTTACGCTCCGATTCCGAAAAGGATTTATTGATGCTTAAATCCACAGTATACAGGGTGTGAAGATGTCTATGGCCATCCTAAGCTGAATGCGCCTGTTCTCGTCAGATCGCAGACTGCTACCCAGCTTCGGGCCTGGTAAGTACCAGCATGGGAGACTGGCTGGGAATCCCGGGTGCAGTTGCCATTTTGCTCTGTTTCTGCTCCGATTCCGAAAATTGTTTATTGATGCTTAAATCCACAGTATACAAAGTGTGAAGCTGTCAACGGCCATCCTAAGCTGAACACGCCTGCTCTTGTCCGATCGCAGACTGCTACCCAGCTTAGGGCCTGGTAAGTACCAGCATGGGAGACTGGCTGGGAATCCCAGGTGCAGTTGACATTTTAATCTGTTGCCGCCTTCCGCTCCGATTCGGAAAAGGATTTATTGATGCTTAAATCCACAATACACAGGGTGTGAAGCTGTCAACGGCCATCCTAAGCCTGAACGTGCCTGCTCTCCTCAGATCGCAGACTACTGCCCGGCAGATACCGGCATGGGAGACTGGCTGGCATTCCAAGGTGCCATTGACATTTTGCTCTGTTTCCGCCTTCCTCTTTGATTAATAAAAATATTTATTGATGCTTAAATTCACAATATACAAGGCGTGAAGATGTCAACGGCCATCCTAAGCTGAACGCGCCTGCTCTCGTCAGATCGCAGACTGCTACCCAGCTTAGGGCCCAGTAAGTACCGGCATGGGACACTGGCTGGGAATCCCGGGTGCAGTTGACATTATGCTCTGTTGCCGCCTTCCGTTCCGATTCCGAAAAGGATTTATTGATGCTTAAATGCACAGTATAAAAAGCATGAAGCTGTCAATGGCCATCCTAAGCTGAACGCGCCTGCTCTCGTCAGATCGCAGACTGCTACCCAGCTAAGGGCACAGTAAGTACGAGCATGGGAGACTGGCTGGGAATCCCGGGTGCAGTTGACATTTTAATCTGTTGCCGCCTTCCGCTCCGATTCCGAAAAGGATTTATTGATGCTTAAATGCACAGTATAAAAACCATGAAGCTGTCAATGGCCCTCCTAAGCTGAACGCGCCTGCTCTCGTCAGATCGCAGACTGCTCTAGCTTAGGGCCCGGTAGGTACTGGCATGGGAGACTGGCTGGGAATCCCGGTTGCCGTTGACATTTTGCTCTATTGCTGCCTTCCGCTCCGATTCCGAAAAGAATTTATTGATGCTTAAATCCACAGTATACAAGGTGTGAAGCTGTCGACGGCCATCCTAAGCTTAACGCGCCTGCTCTCGTCAGATCGCAGACTGGTACAGATCTTAGGGCCCGGTAGGTACCGGCATGGGACACTGGCTGGGAATCTCGGCTGCCGTTGACATTTTGCTCTGTTGCCGCCTTCCGTTCCGATTCCGAAAAGGATTTATTGATGCTTAAATCCACAATACACAGGGTGTGAAGCTGTCAACGGCCATTCTAAGCCTGAACGTGCCTGCTCTCCTCAGATCGCAGACTACCGCCTGGCAGTTACCGGCATGGGAGACTGGCTGGCAATCCAAGGTGCCATTGACATTTTGCTCTGTTGCCGCCTTCCTCTTCGATTAATAAAAATATTTATTGATGCTTAAATTCACAAATATACAAGGCGTGAAGATGTCAACGGCCATCCTAAGCTGAACGCGCCTGCTCTCGTCAGATCGCAGACTGCTACCCAGCTTAGGTCCCAGTAAGTACCGGCATGGGAGACTGGCTGGGAATCCCGGGTGCAGTTGACATTATGCTCTGTTGCCGCCTTCCGTTCTGATTCCGAAAAGGATTTATTGATGCTTAAATGCACAGTATAAAAAGCATGAAGCTGTCAATGGCCATCCTAAGCTGAACGCGCCTGCTCTTGTCAAATCACAGACTGCTACCCAGCTTAGGGCCCAGTAAGTACCGGCATGGGAGACTGGCTGAAAATCCTGGGTGCAGTTGACATTTTGCTCTGTTGCCGCCTTCCGTTCCGATTCCGAAAAGGATTTATTGATGCTTAAATGCACAGTATACAGGGTGTGAAGCTGTCAACGGCCATCCTAAGCTGAACGCGCCTGCTCTTGTCAGATCGCAGACTGATACCCAGCTTAGGGCCTGGTAAGTACCAGCATGGTAGACTGGCTGGAATCCCGGGTGCAGTTGACATTTTAATCTGTTGCCGCCTTCCGCTCCGATTCGGAAAAGGATTTATTGATGCTTAAATCCACAATATACAGGGTGTGAAGCTGTCAACGGCCATCCTAAGCTGAACGTGTCTGCTCTCCTCAGATCGCAGACTGCTGCCCGGCAGATACCGGCGTTTGAGACTGGCTGGCAATCCAAGGTGCCATTGACATTTTGCTCTGTTGCCGCCTTCCTCTCCGATTAATAAAAATATTTATTGATGCTTAAATTCACAATAAACAAGGCGTGAAGATGTCAACGGCCATCCTAAGCTGAACGCGCCTGCTCTCGTCAGATCGCAGACTGCTACCCAGCTTAGGGCCCAGTAAGAACCGGCATGGGAGACTGGCTGGGAATCCCGGGTGCAGTTGCCCTTTTGCTCTGTTTCTGCTCCGATTCCGAAAAATATTTATTGATGCTTAAATCCACAGTATACAAAGTGTGAAGCTGTCAACGGCCATCCTAAGCTGAACGCGCCTGCTCTCGTCAGATTGCAGACTGCTACCCAGCTTAGGGCCTGGTAAGTACCAGCATGGGAGACTGGCTGGGAATCCCAGGTGCAGTTGACATTTTAATCTGTTGCCGCCTTCCGCTCCGATTCGGAAAAGGATTTATTGATGCTTAAATCCACAGTATACAGGGTGTGAAGCTGTCAACGGCCAT
This sequence comes from Hyla sarda, assembly GCF_029499605.1. Taxonomy (NCBI): domain Eukaryota; kingdom Metazoa; phylum Chordata; class Amphibia; order Anura; family Hylidae; genus Hyla; species Hyla sarda. Next base: position 261,661,251 of record NC_079189.1, read on the forward strand.
CCTAAGCTGAACGCGCCTGCTCTTGTCAGATCGCAGACTGCTACCCAGCTTAGGGCCCGGTAAGTACCAGCATGGGAGACTGGGTGGGAATCCTAGGTGTTGTTGACATTTTGCTCTGTAGCCGCCTTCCGCTTCGTTTCCGAAAAGGATTTATTGATGCTTAAATCCACAGTATGCAGGGTGTGAAGCCGTCTACGGCTATCCTAAGCTGAATGTGCCTGTTCTTGTCAGATCGCAGACTGCAGCCCGGCAAGTACGGGCATGGGAGACTGGCTGGCAATCCAAGGTGCTATTGAAATTTTGCTCTATTGCTGCCTTCCGCTTCGATTCCGAAAATGATTTATTGATGCTTAAATGCACAGTATAAAGGGCGTGAAGCTGTTAACGGCCATCCTAAGCTGAACGTGCCTGCTCTCGTCAGATCGCAGACTGCTACCCAGCTTAGGGCCCGGTAAGTACCAGCATGGGAGACTGGCTGGGAGTCTCAGGTGTTGTTGACATTTTGCTCTGTAGACATTTTGCTTCGATTCCGAAAAGGATTTATTGATGCTTAAATGCACAGTATAAAAAGCATGAAGCTGTCAATGGCCATCCTAAGCTGAACGCGCCTGCTCTCGTCAGATCGCAGACTGCTACCCAGCTAAGGGCACAGTAAGTACCAGCATGGGAGACTGGCTGGGAATCCCGGGTGCAGTTGACGTTTTAATCTGTTGCTGCCTTCCGCTCCGATTCCGAAAAGGATTTATTGATGCTTAAATGCACAGTATAAAAAGCATGAAGCTGTCAATGGCCCTCCTAAGCTGAACGCGCCTGCTCTCGACAGATCGCAGACTGATACCCAGCTTAGGGCCCAGTAAGTACCGGCATGGGAGACTGGCTGTGAATCCCGGGTGCAGTTGACATTTTGCTCTGTTGCCGCCTTCCGCTTCGATTCCGAAAAGGATTTATTGATGCTTAAATGCACAGTATAAAGGGCAAGACGCTGTCAATGGCCATCCTAAGCTGAACGCGCCTGCTCTTGTCAGATCGCAGACTGCTACCCAGCTTCGGGCCTGGTAAGTACCAGCATGGGAGACTGGCTGGGAATTCCGGGTGCAGTTGACATTCTGCTCTGATTCCGAAAATTATTTATTGATGCTTAAATCCACAGTATACAAAGTGTGAAGCTGTCAACGGCCATCCTAAGCTGAACGCGCCTGCGCTCGTCAGATAGCAGACTGCTACCCAGCTTAGGGCCGGGTATGTACCAACATGGGAGACTGGCTGGGAATCCCGGGTGCAGTTGACATTTTAATCTGTTGCCGCCTTCCGCTCCGATTCGGAAAAGGATTTATTGATGCTTAAATCCACAATATACAGGGTGTGAAGCTGTCAACGGCCATCCTAAGCCTGAACGTGCCTGCTCTCCTCAGATCGCAGACTGCTGCCTGGCAGTTACCGGCATGGGAGACTGGCTGGCAATCCAAGGTGCCATTGACATTTTGCTCTGTTGCCGCCTTCCTCTCCGATTAATAAAAATATTTAATGATGCTTAAATCCACAATATACAAGGCGTGAAGATGTCAACGGCCATCCTAAGCTGAACGTGCCTGCTCTCGTCAGATCGCAGACGGCTACCCAGCTTAGGGCCCGGTAAGTACTGGCATGGGAGACTGGCTGGGAATCCCGGGTGCCGTTGACATTTTGCTCTATTGCTGCCTTCCGCTCCGATTCCGAAAATAATTTATTGATGCTTAAATCCACAGTATACAAGGTGTGAAGCTGTCGACGGCCATCCTAAGCTTAACGCGCCTGCTCTCGTCAGATCACAGACTGGTACCCAGCTTAGGGCCCGGTAAGTCCCAGCATGGGAGACTGGCTGGGAATCTCAGGTGTTGTTGACATTTTGCTCTGTAGCTCTGTAGACATTTTGCTTCGATTCCGAAAAGGATTTATTGATGCTTAAATCCACAATATACAGGGTGTGAAGCCGTCTACGGCTATCCTAAGCTGAATGCGCCTGTTCTTGTCAGATCGCAGACTGCTGCCCGGCAAGTACGGGCATGGGAGACTGGCTGGCAATCCAAGGTGCTATTGACATTTTGATCTGTTGCCGCCTTCCTCTCCGATTAAAGAAAATATTTATTGATGCTTAAATCCACAGTATACAAGGCGTGAAGATGTCAACGACCATCCTAAGCTGAGCGCGCCTGCTCTAGTCAGATCGCAGACTGCTAGCCAGCTTAGGGCCCGGTAAGTACTGGCACGGGAGACTGGCTGGGAATCCCGGGTGCCGTTGACATTTTGCTCTATTGCTGCCTTCCGCTCCGATTACGAAAAGAATTTATTGATGCTTAAATCCACAGTATACAAGGTGTGAAGCTGTCGACGGCCATCCTAAGCTTAACGCGCCTGCTCTCGTCAGATCGCAGACTGTTACAGATCTTAGGGCCCGGTAAGTACCGGCATGGGACACTGGCTGGGAATCCCGGCTGCCGTTGACATTTTGCTCTGTTGCCGCCTTCCGAAAAGGATTTATTGATGCTTAAATGCACAGTATAAAGAGCGAGAAGCTGTCAACGGCCATCCTAAGCTGAACGCGCCTGCTCTCGTCAGATCGCAGACTGCTACCCAGCTTAGGGCCTGGTAAGTATCAGCATGGGAGATTGGCTGGGAATCCCGGGTGCAGTTGACATTTTAATCTGTTGCCGCCTTCCGCTCCGATTTGGAAAAGGATTTATTGATGCTTAAATCCACAATATACAGGGTGTGAAGCTGTCAACGGCCATCCTAAGCCTGAACGTGCCTGCTCTCCTCAGATCGCAGACTGCTGCCCGGCAGTTAACGGCATGGGAGACTGGCTGGCAATCCAAGGTGCCATTGACATTTTGCTCTGTTGCCGCCTTCCTCTCCGATTAATAAAAATATTTATTGATGCTTAAATCCACATTATACAAAGTGTGAAGCTGTCAACGGCCATCCTAAGCTGAATGCGCTTGTTCTCATCAGATCACAGACTGCTACCCAGCTTCGGGCCCGGTAAGTACCAGCATGGGAGACTGGCTGGGAATCCCGGCTGCCGTTGACATTTTGCTCTGTTTCTGCTCCGATTCCGAAAATGATTTATTGATGCTTAAATCCACAGTATACAAAGTGTAAAGCTATCAACGGCCATCCTAAGCTGAACGCGCCTGCTCTCGTCAGCTCGCAGACTGCTACCCAGCTTAGGGCCCGGTAAGTACCAGCATGGGAGACTGGCTGGGAATCCCGGGTGCAGTTGACATTTTAATCTGTTGCCGCCTTCCGCTCCGATTCGGAAAATGATTTATTGATGCTTCGATCCACAATATGCAGGGTGTGAAGCTGTCAACGGCCATCCTAAGCCTGAACGTGCCTGCTCTCCTCAGATCGCAGACTGCTGCCCGGCATGGGAGACTGGCTGGCAATCCAAGGTGCCATTGACATTTTGCTCTGTTGCCGCCTTCCTCTCCGATTAATAAAAATATTTATTGATGCTTAAATCCACAATATACAAGGCGTGAAGATGTCAACGGCCATCCTAAGCTGAACGCGCCTGCTCTCGTCAGATCGCAGACTGCTACCCAGCTGAGGGCCCAGTAAGTACCGGCATGGGAGACTGGCTGGGAATCCCGGGTGCAGTTGATATTTTTCTCTGTTGCCGCCTTCCGTTCCGATTCCGAAAAGGATTTATTGATGCTTAAATGCACAGTATAAAAAGCATGAAGCTGTCAATGGCCATCCTAAGCTGAACGCGCCTGCTCTCGTCAGATCGCAGACGGCTTCCCAGCTTAGGGCCCGGTAAATACTGGCATGGGAGACTGGCTGGGAATCCCGGGTGCCGTTGACATTTTGCTCTATTGCTGCCTTCCGAAAAGAATTTATTGATGCTTAAATCCACAGTATACAAGGTGTAAAGCTGTCGATGGCCATCCTAAGCTTAACGCGCCTGCTCTCCTCAGATCGCAGACTGGTACAGATCTTAGGGCCCGGTAAGTACCGGCATGGGACACTGGCTGTGAATCCCGGCTGCCGTTGACATTTTGCTCTGTTGCCGCCTTCCGTTCCGATTCTGAAAAGGATTTATTGATGCTTAAATGCACAGTATACAAAGTGTGAAGCTGTCAACGGCCATCCTAAGCTGAACGCGCCTGCTCTTGTCAGATCGCAAACTGCTACCCAGCTTAGGGCCTGGTAAGTACCAGCATGGGAGACTGGCTGGGAATCCCGGGAGCAGCTGTCATTTTAATCTGTTGCCGCCTTCCGATCCAATTCGGAAAAGGATCTATTGATGCTTAAATCCACAATATACAGGGTGTGAAGCTGTCTACGGCCATCCTAAGCCTGAACGTGCCTGCTCTCCTCAGATCGCAGACTGCTGCCCGGCAGATACCGGCATGGGAGACTGGCTGGCAATCCAAGGTGCCATTGACATTTTGCTCTGTTGCCGCCTTCTTCTCCGATTAATAAAAATATTTATTGATGCTTAAATCCACAATATACAAGGCGTAAAGATGTCAACGGCCATCCTAAGCTGAACGCGCCTGCTCTCGTCAGATCGCAGACTGCTACCCAGCTTAGGGCCCAGTAAGTACCGGCATGGGAGACTGGCTGGGGATCCCGGGTGCAGTTGACATTTTGCTCTGTTGCCGCCTTCCGCTCCGATTCGGAAAATGATTTATTGATGCTTAAATGCACAGTATAAAGGGCGTGGAGCTGTCAACGGCCATCCTAAGCTGAACGCGCTTGCTCTCGTCAGATCACAGACTGCTACCCAGCTTAGGGCCCAGTAAGTACCGGCATGGGAGACTGGCTGGGAATCCCGGGTGCCGTTTACATTTTGCTCTTTTGCTGCCAACCGCTCCGATTCCGAAAATAATTTATTGATGCTTAAATCCACAGTATACAAGGTGTAAAGCTGTCGACGGCCATCCTAAGCTTAACGCGCCTGCTCTCGTCAGATCGCAGACTGGTACAGATCTTAGGGCCCGGTAAGTACCGGCATGGGACACTGGCTGGGAATCCCGGCTGCCGTTGACATTTTGCTCTGTTGCCGCCTTTCGTTCCGATTCCGAAAAGGATTTATTGATGCTTAAATGCACAGTATACAAAGGGTGAAGCTGTCAACGGCCATCCTAAGCTGAACGCGCCTGCTCTCGTCAGATCGCAGACTGCTACCCAGCTTAGGGCCTGGTAAGTACCAGCATGGGAGACTGGCTGGGAATCCCGGGTGCAGTTGACATTTTAATCTGTTGCCGCCTTCCGATCCAATTCGGTAAAGGATCTATTGATGCTTAAATCCACAATATACAGGGTGTGAAGCTGTCAACGGCCATCCTAAGCCTGAACGTGCCTGCTCTCCTCAGATCGCAGACTGCTGCCCGGCGGATACCGGCATGGGAGACTGGCTGGCAATCCAAGGTGCCATTGACATTTTGCTCTGTTGCCGCCTTCTTCTCCGAGTAATAAAAATATTTATTGATGCTTAAATCCACAATATACAAGGCATAAAGATGTCAACGGCCATCCTAAGCAGAACGTGCCTGCTTTTGTCAGATCGCAGACTGCTACCCAGCTTAGGGCCCAGTAAGTATCGGCATGGGAGACTGGCTGGGAATCCCGGGTGCAGTTGACATTTTGCTCTGTTGCCACCTTCCGCTCCGATTCAGAAAATGATTTATTGATGCTTAAATGCACAGTATAAAGGGCATGAAGCTGTCAACGGCCATCCTAAGCAGAACGTGCCTGCTCTCGTCAGATCGCAGACTGCTACCCAGCTTAGGGCCCGGTAAGTACAAGCATGGGAGACTGGCTGGGAATCCCAGGTGTTGTTGACATTTTGCTCTGTAGCCGCCTTCCGCTCCGATTCCGAAAAGGATTTATTGATGCTTAAATCCACAGTATACAGGGTGTGAAGATGTCTACGGCAATCCTAAGCTGAATGCCCCTGTTCTCGTCAGATCGCAGACTGCTACCCAGCTTCGGGCCTGGTAAGTACCAGCATGGGAGACTGGCTGGGAATCCCGGGTGCAGTTTACATTTTGCTCTTTTTCTGCTCCGATTCCGAAAATTATTTATTGATGCTTAAATCCACAGTATACAAATTGTGAAGCTGTCAACGGCCATCTTAAGCTGAACGCGCCTGCTCTCGTCAGATCGCAGACTGCTACCCAGTTTAGGGCCTGGTAAGTACTGGCATGGGAGACTGGCTGGGAATCCCAGGTGCCGTTGACATTTTGCTCTATTGCTGCCCTCCGCTCCGATTCCGAAAATAATTTATTGATGCTTAAATCCACAGTATACAAGGTGTGAAGCTGTCGACGGCCATCCTAAGCTTAACGCGCCTGCTCTCGTCAGATCGCAGACTGGTACAGATCTTAGGGCCCGGTAAGTACCGGCATGGGACACTGGCTGGGAATCCCGGCTGCCGTTGACATTTTGCTCTGTTGCCGCCTTACGTTCCGATTCCGAAAAGGATTTATTGATGCTTAAATGCACAGTATAGAGGGCGAGAAGCTGTCAACGGCAATCCTAAGCTGAACGCGCCTGCTCTCGTCAGACTGCTACCCAGCTTAGGGCCCGGTAAGTACCAGCATGGGAGACTGGCTGGGAATCCCGGGTGCAGTTGACATTTTAATCTGTTGCCGCCTTCCGCTCCGATTCGGAAAAGGATTTATTGATGCTTAAATCCACAATATACAGGGTGTGAAGCTGTCAACGGCCATCCTAAGCCTGAACGTGCCTGCTCTCCTCAGATCGCAGACTGCTGCCCGGCAGATACCGGCATGGAAGACTGGCTGGCAATTACTCTCCGAGTAATAAAAATATTTATTGATGCTTAAATCCACAATATACAAGGCATAAAGATGTCAACGGCCATCCTAAGCTGAAAGCGCCTGCTCTCGTCAGATCGCAGAGTGCTACCCAGCTTAGGGCCCAGTAAGTACCGGCATGGGAGACTGGCTGAGAATCCCGGGTGCAGTTGACATTTTGCTCTGTTGCCGCCTTCCGCTCCGAATCGGAAAATGATTTATTGATGCTTAAATGCACAGTATAAAGGGCGTGAAACTGTCAACGGCCATCCTAAGCTGAACGTGCCTGCTCTCGTCATATCGCAGACTGCTACCCAGCTTAGGGCCCGGTAAGTACCAGCATGGGAGACTGGCTGGGAATCCCAGGTGTTGTTGACATTTTGCTCTGTAGCCGCCTTCCGCTCCGATTCCGAAAAGGATTTATTGATGCTTAAATCCACAGTATACAAGGCATGAAGATGTCAACGGCCATCCTAAGCTGAACGCGCCTGCTCTCGTCAGATTGCAGACTGCTACCCAGCTTAGGGCCCAGTAAGTACCGGCATGGGAGACTGGCTGGGAATCTCAGGTGTTGTTGACATTTTGCTCTGTAGACATTTTGCTCCGATTCCGAAAAGGATTTATTGATGCTTAAATCCACAATATACAGGGTGTGAAGCCGTCTACGGCTATCCTAAGCTGAATGCGCCTGTTCTTGTCAGATCGCAGACTGCTGCCCGGCAAGTACGGGCATGGGAGACTGGCTTTCAATCCAAGGTGCTATTGACATTTTGCTCTGTTGCCGCCTTCCTCTCCGATTAAAAAAAATATTTATTGATGCTTAAATCCACAGTATACAAGGCGAGAAGATGTCAACGGCCACCCTTAGCTGAACGTGCCTGCTCTCGTCAGATCGCAGACTGCTACCCAGCTTAGGGCCCGGTAAGTATTGGCATGGGAGACTGGCTGGGAATCCCGGGTGCCGTTGACATTTTGCTCTATTGCTGCCTTCCGCTCCGATTCCGAAAATAATTTATTGAGGCTTAAATCCACAGTATACAAGGTGTGAAGCTGTCGACGGCCATCCAAAGCTTAACGCGCCTGCTCTCGTCAGATCGCAGACTGGTACAGATCTTAGGGCCCGGTAAGTACCGGCATGGGACACTGGCTGGGAATCCCGGCTGCCGTTGACATTTTGCTCTGTTGCCGCCTTCCGTTCGGAAAAGGATTTATTGATGCTTAAATGCACAGTATAAAGGGCGAGAAGCTGTCAACAGCCATCCTAAGCTGAACGCGCCTGCTCTCGTCAGATCGCAGACTGCTACCCAGCTTAGGGCCCGGTAAGTACCAGCATGGGAGACTGGCTGGGAATCCCAGGTGTCGTTGACATTTTGCTCTGTTGCCGCCTTCCGCTCCGATTCCAAAAATGATTTATTGATGCTTAAATCCACAGTATACAGAGTGTGAAGATGTCTACGGCCATCCTAAGCTGAATGCGGCTGTTCTCGTCAGATCGCAGACTGCTACCCAGCTTCGGGCCTGGTAAGTACCAGCATGGGAGACTGGCTGGGAATCCCGGGTGCAGTTGACATTTTGCTCTGTTTCTGCTCCGATTGCGAAAATTATTTATTGATGCTTAAATCCACAGTATACACAGTATACAAAGTGTGAAGCTGGCAACGGCCATCCTAAGCTGAACGCGCCTGCTCTCGTCAGATCGCAGACTGCTACCCAGCTTAGGGCCTGGTAAGTACCAGCATGGGAGACTGGCTGGGAATCCCGGGTGCAGTTGACATGTTAATCTGTTGCCGCCTTCCGCTCCGATTCGGAAAAGGATTTAATGATGCTTAAATCCACAATATACAGGGTGTGAAGCTGTCAACGGCCATCCTAAGCCTGAACAAGCCTGCTCTCCTCAGATCGAAGACTGCTGCCCGGCAGTTACCGGCATGGGAGACTGGCTGGCAATCCAAGGTGCCATTGACATTTTGCTCTGTTGCCGCCTTCCTCTCCGATTAATAAAAATATTTATTGATGCTTAAATCCACAATATACAAGGCATGAAGATGTCAACGGCCATCCTAAGCTGAACGCGCCTGCTCTCGTCAGATCGCAGACTGCTACCCAGCCTAGGGCCCAGTAGGTACCGGCATGGGAGACTGGCTGGGAATCCCTGGTGCAGTTGACATTTTGCTCTGTTGCCGCCTTCCGTTCCGATTCCGAAAAGGATTTATTGATGCTTAAATGCACAGTATAAAAAGCATGAAGCTGTCAACGGCCATCCTTAGCTGAACCCGCCTGCTCTCGTCAGATCGCAGACTGCTACCCAGCTTAAGGCCCGGTAAGTACTGGCATGGGAGACTGGCAAGGAATCCCGGTTGCCGTTGACATTTTGCTCTATTGCTCCGATTCCGAAAAGAATTTATTGATGCTTAAATCCACAGTATCCACAGTATCCACAGTATACAAGGTGTGAAGCTGTCGACGGCCATCCTAAGCTTAACGCGCCTGCTCTCGTCAGATCGCAGACTGGTACAGATCTTAGGGCCCGGTAAGTACCGGCATGGGACACTGGCTGGGAATCCAGGCTGCCGTTGACATTTTGCTCTGTTGCCGCCTTCCGTTCCGATTCCGAAAAGGATTTATTGATGCTTAAATGCACAGTATACAAAGTGTGAAGCTGTCAACGGCCATCCTAAGCTGAACGCGCCTGCTCTCGTGAGATCGCAGACTGCTACCCAGCTTAGGGCCTGGTAAGTACCAGCATGGGAGACTGGCTGGGAATCCCGGGTGCAGTTGACATTTTGCTCTGTTTCTGCTCCGATTCCGAAAATTATTTATTGATGCTTAAATCCACAGTATACAAAGTGTGAAGCTGGCAACGGCCATCCTAAGCTGAGCGCGCCTGCTCTCATCAGATCGCAGACTGCTACCCATCTTCGGGCCTGGTAAGTACCAGCATGGGAGACTGGCTGGGAATCCCGGGTGCAGTTGACATTTTGCTCTGTTTCTGCTCCGATTCCGAAAATTATTTATTGATGCTTAAATCCACAGTATACAAAGTGTGAAGCTGGCAACGGCCATCCTAAGCTGAACGCGCCTGCTCTCGTCAGATCGCAGACTGCTACCCAGCTTAGGGCCTGGTAAGTACCAGCATGGGAGACTGGCTGGGAATCCCGGGTGCAGTTGACATGTTAATCTGTTGCCGCCTTCCGCTCCGATTCGGAATAGGATTTATTGATGCTTAAATCCACAATACACAGGGTGTGAAGCTGTAAACGGCCATCCTAAGCCTGAACATGCCTGTTCTCTTCAGATCGCAGACTGCTGCCCGGCAGTTACCGGCATGGGAGACTGGCTGGCAATCCAAGGTGCCATTGACATTTTGCTCTGTTGCCGCCTTCCTCTCCGATTAATAAAAATATTTATTGATGCTTAAATCCACAATATACAAGGCATGAAGATGTCAACGGCCATCCTACGCTGAACGCGCCTGCTCTCGTCAGATCGCAGACTGCTACCCAGCTTAGGGCCCGGTAAGTACCAGCATGGGAGACTGGCTGGGAATCCCGGGTGCAGTTGAAATTTTGCTCTGTTGCCGCCTTCGGTTCCGATTCCGAAAAGGATTTATTGATGCTTAAATGCACAGTATAAAAAGCATGAAGCTGTCAATGGCCATCCTAAGCTGAATGTGCCTTCTCTCATCAGATCGCAGATGGCTACCCAGCTTAGGGCCCGGTAATTACTGGCATGGGAGACTGGCTGGGAATCCTGGGTGCCGTTGACATTTTGCTCTATTGCTGCCTTCCGCTCCGATTCCGAAATTAATTTATTGATGCTTAAATCCACAGTATACAAGGTGTAAAGCTGTCGACGGCCATCCTAAACTTAACGCGCCTGCTCTCGTCAGATCGCAGACTGGTACAGATCTTAGGGCCCGGTAAGTACCGGCATGGGACACTGGCTGGGAATCCCGGCTGCCGTTGACATTTTGCTCTGTTGCCGCCTTCCGTTCCGATTCCGAAAAGGATTTATTGATGCTTAAATCCACAGTATACAGTGTATGAAGATGTCTATGGCCATCCTAAGCTGAATGCGCCTGTTCTCATCAGATCGCAGAATGCTACCCCGCTTCGGACCTGGTAAGTACCAGCATGGGAGACTGGCTGGGAATCCCGGGTGCAGTTGACATTTTAATCTGTTGCCGCCTTCCGATCCAATTCGGAAAAGGATCTATTGATGCTTAAATCCACAATATACAGGGTGTGAAGCTGTCAACGGCCATCCTAAGCCTGAACGTGCCTGCTCTCCTTAGATCGCAGACTGCTGCCCGGCGGATACCGGCATGGGAAACTGGCTGGCAATCCAAGGTGCCATTGACATTTTGCTCTGTTGCCGCCTTCTTCTCCGATTAATAAAAAATATTTATTGATGCTTAAATCCACAATATACAAGGCATAAAGATGTCAACGGCCATCCTAAGCTGAACGTGCCTGCTCTTGTCAGATCGCAGACTGCTACCCAGCTTAGGGCCGAGTAAGTACCGGCATGGGAGACTGGCTGGGAATCCCGGGTGCAGTTGACATTTTGCTCTGTTGCCACCTTCCGCTCCGATTCAGAAAATGATTTATTGATGCTTAAATGCACAGTATAAAGGGCACGAAGCTGTCAACGGCCATCCTAAGCTGAACGTGCCTGCTCTCGTCAGATCGCAGACTGCTACCCAGCTTAGGGCCCGGTAAGTACCAGCATGGGAGACTGGCTGGGAATCCCAGGTGTTGTTGACATTTTGCTCTATTGCTGCCTTCCGCTCTGATTCCGAAAATAATTTATTGATGCTTAAATCCACAGTTATACAGGGTGTGAAGCCGTCTACGGCTATCCTAAGCTGAATGTGCCTGTTGTTGTCAGACCGCAGACTGATGCCCGGCAAGTACGGGCATGGGAGACTGGCTGGCAATCCAAGGTGCTATTGACATTTTGCTCTGTTGCCGCCTTCCTCTCCGATTCCGAAAAGAATTTATTGATGCTTAAATCCACAGTATACAAGGTGTGAAGCTGTCGACGGCCATCCTAAGCTTAACGCGCCTGCTCTCGTCAGATCGCAGACTGGTACAGATCTTAGGGCCCGGTAAGTACCGGCATGGGACACTGGCTGGGAATCCCGGCTGCCAGTGACATTTTGCTCTGTTGCCGCCTTCCGTTCCGATTCCGAAAAGTATTTATTGATGCTTAAATGCACAGTATAAAGTGCGAGAAGCTGTCAACGGCCATCCTAAGCTGAACGCGCCTGCTCTCGTCAGATCGCAGACTGCTACCCAGCTTAGGGCACGGGAACTACCAGCATGGGAGACTGGCTGGGAATCCCAGGTGTCGTTGCCATTTTGCTCTGTTGCCGCCTTACGCTCCGATTCCGAAAAGGATTTATTGATGCTTAAATCCACAGTATACAGGGTGTGAAGATGTCTACGGCCATCCTAAGCTGAATGCGCCTGTTCTCGTCAGATCGCAGACTGCTACCCAGCTTCGGGCCTGGTAAGTACCAACAAGGGAGACTGGCTGGGAATCCCGGGTGCAGTTGACATTTTGCTCTGTTTCTGCTCCGATTCCGAAAATTATTTATTGATGCTTAAATCCACAGTATACAATGTGTGAAGCTGTCAACGGCCATCCTAAGCTGAACGCGCCTGCTCTCGTCAGATCGCAGACTGGTACAGATCTTAGGGCCCGGTAAGTACCGGCATGGGAGACTGGCTGGGAATCCCGGGTGCCATTGACATTTTGCTCTATTGCTGCCTTCCGCTCCGATTCCGAAAATAATTTATTGATGCTTAAATCCACAGTATACAATGTGTGAAGCTGTCAACGGCCATCCTAAGCTGAACGCGCCTGCTCTCGTCAGATCGCAGACTGGTACAGATCTTAGGGCCCGGTAAGTACCGGCATGGGACACTGGCTGGGAATCCCGGCTGCCGTTGACATTTTGCTCTGTTGCCGCCTTCCGTTCCGATTCCGAAAAGGATTTATTGATGCTTAAATGCACAGTATAAAGGACGAGAAGATGTCAACGGCCAACCTAAGCTGAACGCGCCTGCTCTCGTCAGATCGCAGACTGCTACCCAGCTTAGGGCCCGGTAAGTACCAGCATGGGAGACTGACTGGAAATCCCAGGTGTCGTTGACATTTCGCACTGTTGCCGCTTTCCGCTCCGATTCCGTAAAGGATTTATTGATGCTTAAATCCACAGTATACAGGGTGTGAAGATGTCTTCGGCCATCCTAAGCTGAATGTGTCTGTTCTGGTCAGATCGCAGACTGCTATCCAGCTTCGGGCCTGGTAAGTACCGGCATGGGAGACTGGCTGGAATCCCGGGTGCAGTTGACATTTTAATCTGTTGCCGCCTTCCGCTCCGATTCGGAAAAAGATTTATTGATGCTTAAATGCACAGTATAAAGGGTGTGAAGCTGTCAACGGCCATCCTAAGCTGAACGTGTCTGCTCTCCTCAGATCGCAGACTGCTGCCCGGCAGATACCGGTGTGGGAAACTGGCTGGCAATCCAAGGTGCCATTGACATTTTGCTCTGTTGCCGCCTACCTCTCCGATTAATAAAAATATTTATTGATGCTTAAATCCACAATATACAATGCGTGAAGATGTCAACGGCCATCCTAAGCTGAACGCGCCTGCTCTCGTCAGATCGCAGACTGCTACCCAGCTTAGGGCCCAGTAAGTACCGGCATGGGAGACTGGCTGGGAATCCCGGGTGCAGTTGACATTTTGCTCTGTTGCCGTCTTCCGTTTCGATTCCGAAAAGGATTTATTGATGCTTAAATGCACAGTATAAAAATCATGAAGCTGTCAATGGCCATCCTAAGCTTGAACGCGCCTGCTCTCGTCAGATCGCAGACTGCTACCCAACTTAGGGCCCGGTAAGTACTGGCATGGGAGACTGGCTGGGAATCCCGGTTGCCGTTGACATTTTGCTCTATTGCTGCCTTCCGCTCCGATTCCGAAAATAATTTATTGATGCTTAAATCCACAGTATACAGGGTGTGAAGCTGTCGACGGCCATCCTAAGCTTAACGCGCCTGCTCTCGTCAGATCGCAGACTGGTACAGATCTTAGGGCCCGGTAAGTACCGGCATGGGACACTGGCTGGGAATCCCGGCTGCCGTTGACATTTTGCTCTGTTGCCGCCTTCCGTTCCGATTCCGAAAAGGATTTATTGATGCTTAAATGCACAGTATACAAAGTGTGAAGCTGTCAACGGCCATCCTAAGCTGAACGCGCCTGCTCTCGTCAGATCGCAGACTGCTACCCAGCTTAGGGCCTGGTAAGTACCAGCATGGGAGACTGGCTGGGAATCCCGGGTGCAGTTGACATTTTAATCTGTTGCCGCCTTCCGCTCCGATTCGGAAAAGGATTTATTGATGCTTAAATGCACAGTATAAAGGGCGTGAAGCTGTCAACGGCAATCCTAAGCTGAACGCGCCTGCTCTCGTCAGATCGCAGACTGCTACCCAGCTTAGGGCCCGGTAAGTACCAGCATGGGAGACTGACTGGGAATCCCAGGTGTTGTTGACATTTTGCTCTGTAGCCGCCTTCCGCTTCGATTCCGAAAAGGATTTATTGATGCTTAAATCCACAGTATACAGGGTGTGAAGCCGTCTACGGCTATCCTAAGCTGAATGTGCCTGTTCTTGTCAGATCGCAGACTGCTGCCCGGCAAGTACGGGCATGGGAGACTGGCTGGCAATCCAAGGTGCTATTGACATTTTGCTCTGTTGCCGCCTTCCTCTCCGATTCCGAAAAGGATTTATTGATGCTTAAATGCACAGTATAAAAAGCATAAAGCTGTCAATGGCCATCCTAAGCTGAACGCGCCTGCTCTCGTCAGATCGCAGACTGCTACCCAGCTTAGGGCCCGGTAAGTACTGGCATGGGAGACTGGCTGGGAATCCCAGGTGCCGTTGACATTTTGCTCTGTTGCCACCTTCCGTTCCGATTCCGAAAAGGATTTATTGATGCTTAAATCCACAGTATACAGGGTGTGAAGCTGTCGACGGCCATCCTAAGCTTAACGCGCCTGCTCTCGTCAGATCGCAGACTGGTACAGATCTTAGGGCCCGGTAAGTACCGGCATGGGACACTGGCTGGGAATCCCGGCTGCCGTTGACATTTTGCTCTGTTGCCGCCTTCCGTTCCGATTCCGAAAAGGATTTATTGATGCTTAAATGCACAGTATAAAGGGTGAGAAGCTGTCAACGGCCATCCTAAGCTGATTGCGCCTGCTCTCGTCAGATCGCAGACTGCTACCCAGCTTCGGGCCTGGTAAGTACCAGCGTGGGAGACTGGCTGGGAATCCCGGGTGCAGTTGACATTTTGCTCTGTTTCTGCTTCGATTCCGAAAATTATTTATTGATGCTTAAATCCACAGTATACAAAGTGTGAAGCTGTCAACGGCCATCCTAAGCTGAACGCGCCTGCTCTCATCAGATCGCAGACTGCTACCCAGCTTAGGGACTGGTAAGTACCAGCATGGGAGACTGGCTGGGAATCCTGGATGCAGTTGACATTTTAATCTGTTGCCGCCTTCCGCTCCGATTCGGAAAAGGATTTATTGATGCTTAAATCCACAATATACAGGGTGTGAAGCTGTCAACGGCCATCCCAAGCCTGAACGTGCCTGCTCTCCTCAGATCGCAGACTGCTGCCCGGCAGTTACCGGCATGGGAGACTGGCTGGCAATCCAAGGTGCCATTGACATTTTGCTCTGTTGCCGCCTTCCTCTCCGATTAATAAAAATATTTATTGATGCTTAAATCCACAATATACAAGGCGTGAAGATGTCAATGGCCATCCTAAGCTGAACGTGCCTGCTCTCGTCAGATCGCAGACTGCTACCCAGCTTAGGGCTCGGTAAGTACCAGCATGGGAGACTGGCTGGGAATCCCAGGTGTCGTTGACATTTTGCTCTGTTGCCGCCTTACGCTCCGATTCCGAAAAGGATTTATTGATGCTTAAATGCACAGTATAAAAAGCATGAAGCTGTCAATGGCCATCCTAAGCTGAACGCGCCTGCTCTCGTCACATCACAGACTGCTACCCAGCTTAGGGCCCGGTAGGTACTGGCATGGTAGACTAGCTGGGAATCCCGGTTGCCGTTGACATTTTGCTCTATTGCTGCCTTCCGCTCCGATTCCGAAAAGAATTTATTGATGCTTAAATCCACAGTATACAAGGTGTGAAGCTGTCGACGGCCATCCTAAGCTTAACGCGCCTGCTCTCGTCAGATCGCAGACTGGAACAGATCTTAGGGTCCGGTAAGTACCAGCAAGGGACACTGGCTGGGAATCCCGGCTGCCGTTGACATTTTGCTCTGTTGCCGCCTTCCGTTCCGATTCCGAAAAGGATCTATTGATGCTTAAATGCACAGTATACAAAGTGTGAAGCTGTGAACGGCCATTCTAAGCTGAACGCGCCTGCTCTCGTCAGATCGCAGACTGATACCCAGCTTAGGGCCTGGTAAGTACCAGCATGGGAGACTGGCTGGGAATCCCGGGTGCAGTTGACATTTTAATCTGTTGCCGCCTTCCGTTCCGATTCCGAAAAGGATTTATTGATGCCTAAATGCACAGTATAAAAAGCATGAAGCTGTCAACGGCCATCCTAAGTGGAACGCGCCTGCTCTCGTCAGATCGCGGACTGCTACCCAGCTTAGGGCCCGATAAGTACCAGCATGGGAGACTGGCTGGGAATCCCAGGTGTCATTAACATTTTGCTCTGTTGCCGCCTTCCGTTTCCATTCCGAAAAGGATTTATTGATGCTTAAATCCACAGTATACAGGGTGTGAAGATCTCTTCGGCCATCCTAAGCTGAATGCGCCTGTTCTCGTCAGATCGCAGACTGCTACCCAGCTTTGGGCCTGGTCAGTACCAGCATGGGAGACTGGCTGGGAATCCCGGGTGCAGTTGACATTTTGCTCTGTTTCTGCTCTGATTCCGAAAATTATTTATTGATGCTTAAATCCACAGTATACAAAGTGTGAAGCTGTCAACGGCCATCCTAAGCTGAACGCGCCTGCTCTCGTCAGATCGCAGACTGCTACCCAGCTTAGGGCCTGGTAAGTACCAGCAAGGGAGACTGGCTGGGAGTCCCGGGTGCAGTTGACATTTTAATCTGTTGCCGCCTTCCGCTCCGATTCGGAAAAGGATTTATTGATGCTTAAATCCACAATATACAGGGTTTGAAGCTGTCAACGGCCATCCTAAGCTGAACGTGTCTGCTCTCCTCAGATCGCAGACTGCTGCCCGGCAGATACCGGCGTGGGAGACTGGCTGGCAATCCAAGGTGCCATTGACATTTTACTCTGTTGCCGCCTTCCTCTCCGATTAATAAAAATATTTATTGATGCTTAAATCCACAATATACAATGCGAGAAGATGTCAACGGCCATCCTAAGCTGAACGCGCCTGCTCTCGTCAGATCGCAGATTGCTACCCAGCTTAGGGCCCAGTAAGTACCAGCATGGGAGACTGGCTGTGAATCACGGGTGCACTTGACATTTTGCTCTATTGCTGCCTTCTGTTCCGATTCCGAAAAGAATTTATTGATGCTTAAATGCACAGTATACAAGGTGTGAAGCTGTCGACGGCCATCCTAAGCTTAACGTGCCTGCTCTCGTCAGATCGCAGACTGATACCCAGCTTAGGGCCTGGTAAGTACCAGCATGGGAGACTGGCTGGGAATCCCGGGTGCAGTTGACATTTTAATCTGTTGCCGCCTTCCGCTCCGATTCGGAAAAGGATTTATTGATGCTTAAATCCACAATATAAAGGGCGTGAAGCTGTCAACGGCCATCCTAAGCTGAACGCGCCTGCTCTCGTCAGATCGCAGACTGCTACCCAGCTTAGGGCCCGGTAAGTACCAGCATGGGAGAATGGCTGGGAATCCCAGGTGTTGTTTACATTTTGCTCTGTAGCCGCCTTCCGCTTCGATTCCGAAAAGGATTTATTGATGCTTAAATCCACAGTATACAGGGTGTGATGCAGTCTACGGCTATCCTAAGCTGAATGTGCCTGTTCTTGTCAGATCGCAGACTGCTGCCCGGCAAGTACGGGCATGGGAGACTGGCTGGCAATCCAAGGTGCTATTGACATTTTGCTCTGTTGCCACCTTCCTCTACGATTCCGAAAAGGATTTATTGATGCTTAAATGCACAGTATAAAAAGCACGAAGCTGTCAATGGCCATCCTAAGCTGAACGTGCCTGCTCTCGTCAGATCGCAGACTGCTACCCAGCTTAGGGCCCGGTAAGTACTGGCATGGGAGACTAGCTGGGAATCCCGGGTGCCGTTGACATTTTGCTCTATTGCTGCCTTCCGCTCCGATTCCGAAAATAATTTATTGATGCTTAAATCCACAGTATACAAGGTGTGAAGCTGTCGACGGCCATCCTAAGCTTAACGCGCCTGCTCTCGTCAGATCGCAGACTGGTACAGATCTTAGGGCCCGGTATGTACCGGCATGGGACACTGGCTGGGAATCCCGGCTGCCGTTGACATTTTGCTCTGTTGCCGCCTTCCGAAAAGGATGTATTGATGCCTAAATGCACAGTATAAAGGGCGAGAAGCTGTCAACGGCCATCCTAAGCTGAACGCGCCTGCTCTCGTCAGATCGCAGACTGCTACCCAGCTTAGGGCCCGGTAAGTACCAGCATGGGAGACTGGCTGGGAATCCCATGTGTCGTTGACATTTTGCTCTGTTGCCGCCTTCCGCTCCGATTCCGAAAAGGATTTATTGATGCTTAAATACACAGTATACAGGGTGTGAAGATGTCTACGGCCATCCTAAGCTGAATGCGCCTGTTCTCGTCAGATTGCAGACTGCTACCCAGCTTCGGGCCTGGTAAGTACCAGCATGGGAGACTGGCTGGGAATCCCGGGAGCAGTTGACATTTTGCTCTGTTTCTGCTCCGATTCCGAAAATTATTTATTGATGCTTAAATCCACAGTATACAAAGTGTGAAGCTGTCAACGGCCATCCTAAGCTGAACGTGCCTGCTCTCTTCAGATCGCAGACTGCTACCCACCTTAGGGCCTGGTAAGTACCAGCATGGGAGACTGGCTGGGAATCCCGGGTGCAGTTGACATTTTAATCTGTTGCCGCCTTCCGCTCCGATTCGGAAAAGGATTTATTGATGCTTAAATCCACAATATACAGGGTGTGAAGCTGTCAACGGTCATCCTAAGCCTGAACGTGCCTGCTCTCCTCAGATCGCAGACTGCTGCACGGCAGTTACCGGCATGGGAGTCTGGCTGGCAATCCAAGGTGCCATTGACATTTTGCTCTGTTGCCGCCTTCCTCTCAGATTAATAAAAATATTTATTGATGCTTAAATCCACAATATACAAGGCGTGAAGATGTCAACGGCCATCCTAAGCTGAACGTGCCTGCTCTCGTCAGATCGCAGACTGCTAATCAGCTTAGGGCCCAGTAAGTACCGGCATGGGAGACTGGCTGGGAATCCCGGGTGCAGTTGACATTTTGCTCTGTTGCCGCCTTCCGTTCCGATTCCGAAAAGGATTTATTGATGCTTAAATGCGCAGTATACAAGGTGTGAAGCTGTCGACGGCCATCCTAAGCTTAACGCGCCTGCTCTCGTCAGATCGCAGACTGGTACAGATCTTAGGGCCCGGTAAGTACCGGCATGGGACACTGGCTGGGAATCCCGGCTGCCGTTGACATTTTGCTCTGTTGCCGCCTTCCGTTACGTTCCGATTCCGAAAAGGATTTATTGATGCTTAAATGCACAGTATACAAAGTGTGAAGCTGTCAACGGCCATCCTAAGCTGAACGCACCTGCTCTCGTCAGATCGCAGACTGCTACCCAGCTTAGGGCCTGGTAAGTACCAGCATTGGAGACTGGCTGGGAATCCCGGTTGCAGTAGACATTTTAATCTGTTGCCGCCTTCCGCTCCGATTCGGAAAAGGATTTATTGATGCTTAAATGCACAGTATAAAGGGCGTGAAGCTGTCAACGGCCATCCTAAGCTGAACGCGCCTGCTCTCGTCAGATCGCAGACTGCTACCCAGCTTAGGGCCCGGTAAGTACCAGCATGGGAGAATGGCTGGGAATCCCAGGTGTTGTTGACATTTTGCTCTGTAGCCGCCTTCCGCTCCGATTCCGAAAAGGATTTATCGATGCTTAAATCCACAGTATACAGGGTGTGAAGCCGTCTACGGCTATCCTAAGCTGAATGTGCCTGTTCTTGTCAGATCGCAGACTGCTGCCCGGCAAGTACGGGCATGGTAGACTGGCTGGCAATCCAAGGTGCTATTGAAATTTTGCTCTGTTGCCGCCTTCCTCTACGATTCCGAAATGGATTTATTGATGCTTAAATGCACAGTATAAAAAGCATGAAGCTGGCAGTGGCCATCCTAAGCTGAACGCGCCTGCTCTCGTCAGATCGCAGACTGCTACCCAGCTTAGGGCCCGGTAAGTACTGGCATGGGAGACTGGCTGGGAATCCCGGGTGCCGTTGACATTTTGCTCTATTGCTGCCTTCCGCTCCGATTCCGAAAAGAATTTATTGATGCTTAAATCCACAGTATACAAGGTGTGAAGCTGTCGACGGCCATCCTAAGCTGAATGCGCCTTTTCTCGTCAGATCGCAGACTGCTACCCAGCTTCAGGCCTGGTAAGTACCAGCATGGGAGACTGGCTGGGAATCCCGGGTACAGTTGACATTTTGCTCTGTTTCTGCTCCGATTCCGAAAATTATTTATTGATGCTTAAATCCACAGTATACAAAGTGTGAAGCTGTCAACGGCCATCCTAAGCTGAACGCGCCTGCTCTCGTCAGATCGCAGACTGGTACAGATCTTAGGGCCCGGTAAGTACCGGCATGGGACACTGGCTGGGAATCCCGGCTGCCGTTGACAGTTTGCTCTGTTGCCGCCTTCCGTTCCGATTCCGAAAAGGATTTATTGATGCCTAAATGCTCAGTATAAAGGGCGAGAAGCTGTCAATGGCCATCCTAAGCTGAACGCGCCTGCTCTCGTCAGATCGCAGACTGCTACCCAGCTTAGGGCCCGGTAGGTACTGGCATGGGAGACTGGCTGGGAATCCCGGGTGCCATTGACATTTTGCTCTGTTGCCGCCTTCCGTTTCCGATTCCGAAAAGGATTTATTGATGCTTAAATGCACAGTATACAAAGTGTGAAGCTGTCAACGGCCATCCTAAGCTGAACGCGCCTGCTCTCGTCAGATCGCAGACTGATACCCAGCTTAGGGCCTTGTAAGTACCAGCATGGGAGACTGGCTGGGAATCCCAGGTGTTGTTGACATTTTGCTCTGTAGCCGCCTTCCGCTTCGATTCCGAAAAGGATTTATTGATGCTTAAATCCACAGTATACAGGGTGTGAAGCAATCTACGGCTATCCTAAGCTGAATGTGCCTGTTCTTGTCAGACCGCAGACTGCTGCCCGGCAAGTACGGGCATGGGAGACTGGCTGGCAATCCAAGGTGCTATTGACATTTTGCTCTGTTGCCGCCTTCCTCTCCGATTCCGAAAAGGATTTATTGATGCTTAAATGCACAGTATAAAAAGGATGAAGCTGTCAATGGCCATCCTAAGCTGGACACGCCTGCTCTCGTCAGATCGCAGACTGCTACCCAGCTTATTGCTTGGTAAGTACTGGCATGGGAGACGGGCTGGGAATCCCAGGTGCCGTTGACATTTTGCTCTATTGCTGCCTTCTGCTCCGATTCCGAAAAGAATTTATTGATGCTTAAATCCACAGTATACAAGGTGTGAAGCTGTCAACGGCCATCCTAAGCTTAACGCGCCTGCTCTCGTCAGATCGCAGACTGGTACAGATCTTAGGGCCCGGTAAGTACCGGCATGGGACACTGGCTGGGAATCCGGCTGCCGTTGACATTTTGCTCTGTTGCCGCCTTCCGTTCCGATTCCGAAAAGGATTTATTGATGCTTAAATCCACAGTATACATAGTGTGAAGCTGTCAACGGCCATCCTAAGCTGAACGCGCCTGCTCTCGTCAGATCGCAGACTGCTACCCACCTTAGGGCCTGGTAAGTACCAGCATGGGAGACTGGCTGGGAATCCCGGGTGCAGTTGACATTTTAATCTGTTGCCGCCTTCCGCTCCGATTCGGAAAAGGATTTATTGATGCTTAAATCCACAATATACAGGGTGTGAAGCTGTCAACAGCCATCCTAAGCCAGAACGTGCCTGCTCTCCTCAGATCGCAGACTGCTGCCCGGCAGTTACCGGCATGGGAGACTGGCTGGCAATCCGAGGTGCCATTGAAATTTTGCTCTGTTGCCAATTTCCTCTCCGATTAATAAAAACATTTATTGATGCTTAAATCCACAATATACAAGGCTTCAAGATGTCAACGGCCATCCTAAGCTGAACGCGCCTGCTCTCGTCAGATCGCAGACTGCTACCCAGCTTAGGGCCCAGTAAGTACCGGCATGGGAGACTGGCTGGGAATCCCGGGTGCAGTTGACATTTTGCTCTGTTGCCGCCTTCCGTTCCGATTCCGAAAAGGATTTATTGATGCTTAAATGCACAGTATAAAAAAGCATGAAGCTGTCAATGGCCATCCTAAGCTTAACGCGCCTGCTCTCGTCAGATCGCAGACTGGAACAGATCTTAGGGCCCGGTAAGTACCGGCATGGGACACTGGCTGGGAATCCCGGCTGCCGTTGACATTTTGCTCTGTTGCAGCCTTCCGTTCCGGTTCCGGTTCCGATTCCGAAAAGGATTTATTGATGCTTAAATGCACAGTATACAAAGTGTGAAGCTGTCAACGGCCATCCTAAGCTGAACGTGCCTGCTCTCGTCAGATCGCAGACTGCTGCCCGGCAAGTACGGGCATGGGTGACTGGCTGGCAATTCAAGGTGCTATTGACATTTTGCTCTGTTGCCGCCTTCCGTTCCGATTCCGAAAAGGATTTATTGATGCTTAAATGCACAGTATAAAAACGCATGAAGCTGTCAATGGCCATCCTAAGCTGAACGTACCTGCTCTCGTCAGATTGCAGACGGCTACCCAGCTTAGGGCCCGGTAAGTACTAGCATGGGAGACTGGCTGGGAATCCCGGGTGTCGTTGACATTTTGCTCTATTGCTGCCTTCCGCTCCGATTCCGAAAAGAATTTATTGATGCTTAAATCCACAGTATACAAGGTGTGAAGCTGTCGACGGCCATCCTAAGCTTAACGTGCCTGCTCTCCTCAGATCGCAGACTGCTGCCCGGCAGTTACCGGCATGGGAGACTGGCTGGCAATCCGAGGTGCCATTGACATTTTGCTCTGTTGCCAATTTCCTCTCCGATTAATAAAAACATTTATTGATGCTTAAATCCACAATATGCAAGGCTTCAAGATATCAACGGCCATCCTAAGCTGAACGCGCCTGCTCTCGTCAGATCGCAGACTGCTACCCAGCTTAGGGCCCAGTAAGTACCGGCATGGGAGACTGGCTGGGAATCCCGGGTGCAGTTGACATTTTGCTCTGTTGCCGCCTTCCGTTCCGATTCCGAAAAGGATTTATTGATGCTTAAATGCACAGTATAAAAAAGCATGAAGCTGTCAATGGCCATCCTAAGCTGAACGTGCCTACTCTCGTCAGATCGCAGACGGCTATCCAGCTTAGGGCCCGGTAAGTACTGGCATGGGAGACTGGCTGGGAATCCCGGGTGCCGTTGACATTTTGCTCTATTGCTGCCTTCCGCTCCGATTCCGAAAATAATTTATTGATGCTTAAATCCACAGTATACAAGGTGTGAAACTGTCGACGGCCATCCTAAGCTTAACGCGCCTGCTCTCGTCAGATCGCAGACTGGAACAGATCTTAGGGCCCGGTAAGTACCGGCATGGGACACTGGCTGTGAATCCCGGCTGCCGTTGACATTTTGCTCTGTTGCAGCCTTCCGTTCCGGTTCCGGTTCCGAAAAGGATTTATTGATGCTTAAATGCACAGTATACAAAGTGTGAAGCTGTCAACGGCCATCCTAAGCTGAACGTGCCTGCTCTCGTCAGATCGCAGACTGCTGCCCGGCAAGTACGGGCATGGGTGACTGGCTGGCAATTCAAGGTGCTATTGACATTTTGCTCTGTTGCCGCCTTCCGTTCCGATTCCGAAAAGGATTTATTGATGCTTAAATGCACAGTATAAAAAAGCATGAAGCTGTCAATGGCCATCCTAAGCTGAACGTACCTGCTCTCGTCAGATCGCAGACGGCTACCCAGCTTAGGGCTCGGTAAGTACTAGCATGGGAGACTGGCTGGGAATCCCGGGTGTCGTTGACATTTTGCTCTATTGCTGCCTTCCGCTCCGATTCCGAAAATAATTTATTGATGCTTAAATCCACAGTATACAAGGTGTGAAGCTGTCGACGGCCATCCTAAGCTTAACGTGCCTGCTCTCCTCAGATCGCAGACTGCTGCCCGGCAGTTACCGGCATGGGAGACTGGCTGGCAATCCAAGGTGCCATTGACATTTTGCTCTGTTGCCGCCTTCCTCTCCGATTAATAAAAATATTTATTGATGCTTAAATCCACAATATACAAGGCGTGAAGATGTCAATGGCCATCCTAAGCTGAACGTGCCTGCTCTCGTCAGATCGCAGACTGCTACCCAGCTTAGGGCCCAGTAGGTACCGGCATGGGAGACTGGCTGGGAATCCCTGGTGCAGTTGACATTTTGCTCTGTTGCCGCCTTCCGTTCCGATTCCGAAAAGGATTTATTGATGCTTAAATGCACAGTATAAAAAGCATGAAGCTGTCACTGGCCATCCTAAGCTGAACGCGCTTGCTCTCGTCAGATCACAGACTGCTACCCAGCTTAGGGCCCGGTAAGTACCAGCATGGGAGACTGGCTGGGAATCTCAGGTGTTGTTGACATTTTGCTCTGTAGCTCTGTAGACATTTTGCTCCGATTCCGAAAAAGGATTTATTGATGCTTAAATCCACAGTATACAGGGTGTGAAGCCGTCTACGGCTATCCTAAGCTGAATGCGCCTGTTCTTGTCAGATCGCAGACTGCTGCTCGGCAAGTACGGGCATGGGAGACTGGCTGGCAATCCAAGGTGCTATTGACATTTTGCTTTGTTGCCGCCTTCCTCTCCGATTAAAAAAAATATTTATTGATGCTTAAATCCACATTATACAAGGCATGAAGATGTTAAGGCCATCCTAAGCTGAACGCGCCTGCTCTCGTCAGATCGCAGACTGATACCCATCTTAGGGCCTGGAAAGTTCCAGCATGGGAGACTGGCTGGGAATCCCGGATGCAGTTGACATTTTAATCTGTTGCCGCCTTCCGCTCCGATTCGGAAAAGGATTTATTGATGCTTAAATGCACAGTATAAAGGGCGTGAAGCTGTCAACGGCCATCCTAAGCTGAACGCGCCAGCTCTCGTCAGATCGCAGACTGCTACCCAGCTTAGGGCCCGGTAAGTACCAGCATGGGAGACTGGCTGGGAATCCCAGGTGTTGTTGACATTTTGCTCTGTAGCCGCCTTCCGCTTCGATTCTGAAAAGGATTTATTGATGCTTAAATCCACAGTATACAGGGTGTGAAGCCGTCTACAGCTATCCTAAGCTGAATGTGCCAGTCCTTGTCAGATCGCAGACTGCTGCCCGGCAAGTACGGGCATGGGAGACTGGCTGGCAATCCAAGGTGCTATTGACATTTTGCTCTGTTGCCGCCTTCCTCTCCGATTCCGAAAAGGATTTTTTGATGCTTAAATGCACAGTATAAAAAACATGAAGCTGTCAATGGCCATCCTAAGCTGAACGCGCCTGCTCTCGTCAGATCGCAGACTGTTACCCAGCTTAGGGCCCGGTAAGTACTGGCATGGGAGACTGGCTGGGAATCCCGATTGACACTTTGCTCTATTGCTGCCTTCCGCTCCGATTCCGAAAATAATTTATTGATGCTTAAATCCACAGTATACAAGGTGTGAAGCTGTCGATGGCCATCCTAAGCTTAACGCGCCTGCTCTCGTCAGATCGCAGACTGGTACAGATCTTAGGGCCCGGTAAGTACCGGCATGGGACACTCGCTGGGAATCCCGGCTGCCGTTGACATTTTGCTCTGTTGCCGCCTTCCGTTCCGATTCTGAAAAGGATTTATTGATGCTTAAATGCACAGTATAAAGGGCGAGAAGCTGTCATCGGCCATCCTAAGCTGAACGCGCCTGCTCTTGTCAGATCGCAGACTGCTACCCAGCTTAGGGCTCGGTAAGTACCAGCATGGGAGACTGGCTGGGAATCCCAGGTGTTGTTGACATTTTGCTCTGTTGCCGACTTCCGCTCCGATTCCGAAAAGGATTTATTGATGCTTAAATCCACAGTATACAGGGCGTGAAGCTGTCAACGGCCATCCTAAGCTGAACGCGCCTGCTCTCGTCAGATTGCAGACTGCTACCCAGCTTAGGGCCCGGTAAGTACCAGCATGGGAGACTGGCTGGGAATCTCAGGTGTTGTTGACATTTTGCTCTGTAGCTCTGTAAACATTTTGCTCCGATTCCGAAAAGGATTTATTGATGCTTAAATCCACAGTATACAGGGTGTGAAGCCGTCTACGGCTATCCTAAGCTGAATGCACCTGTTCTTGTCAGATCGCAGACTGCTGCCCGGCAAGTACGGGCATGGGAGACTGGCTGGCAATCCAAGGTGCTATTGACATTTTGCTTTGTTGCCGCCTTCCTCTCCGATTAAAAAAAATATTTATTGATGCTTAAATCCACAGTATACAAGGCGTGAAGATGTCAAGGCCATCCTAAGCTGAACGTGCCTGCTCTCGTCAGATCGCAGACTGCTACGCAGCTTAGGGCCCAGTAAGTACCAGCATGGGAGACTGGCTGGGAATCCCAGGTGTCGTTGACATTTCGCTCTGTTGCCGCCTTCCGCTCCGATTCCGAAAAGGATTTATTGATGCTTAAATCCACAGTATACAGGGTGTGAAGATGTCTACGGCCATCCTAAGCTGAATGCGCCTGTTCTCGTCAGATCGCAGACTGCTACGCAGCTTAGGGCCCAGTAAGTACCGGCATGGGAGACTGGCTGGGAATCCCGAGTGCTGTTGACATTTTGCTCTATTGCTGCCTTCCGCTCCGATTCCGAAAATAATTTATTGATGCTTAAATCCACAGTATACAAGGTGTGAAGCTGTCGACGCCCATCCTAAGCTTAACGCGCCTGCTCTCGTCAGATCGCAGACTGGTACAGATCTTAGGGCCCGGTAAGTACCGGCATGGGACACTGGCTGGGAATCCCGGCTGCCGTTGACATTTTGCTCTGTTGCCGCCTTCCGTTCCGATTCCGAAAAGGATTTATTGATGCTTAAATGCACAGTGTAAAGGACGAGAAGATGTCAACGGCCAACCTAAGCTGAACGCGCCTGCTCTCGTCAGATCGCAGACTGCTACCCAGCTTAGGGCCCGGTAAGTACCAGCATGGGAGACTGACTGGAAATCCCAGGTGTCGTTGACATTTCGCTCTGTTGCCGCCTTCTGCTCCGATTCCGTAAAGGATTTATTGATGCTTAAATCCACAGTATACAGGGTGTGAAGATGTCTACGGCCATCCTAAGCTGAATGTGTCTGTTCTCGTCAGATCGCAGACTGCTACCCAGCTTAGGGCCTGGTAAGTACCAGCATGGTAGACTGGCTGGGAATCCCGGGTGCAGTTGACATTTTAATCTGTTGCCGCCTTCCGCTCCGATTCGGAAAAGGATTTATTGATGCTTAAATCCACAATATACAGGGTGTGAAGCTGTCAACGGCCATCCTAAGCCTGAACATGCCTGCTCTCCTCAGATCGCAGACTGCTGCCCGGCAGTTACCGGCATGGGAAACTGGCTGGCAATCCAAGGTGCCATTGACATTTTGCTCTGTTGCCGCCTTCCTCTCCGATTAATAAAAATATTTATTGATGCTTAAATCCACAATATACAAGGCGTGAAGATGTCAATGGCCATCCTAAGCTGAACGTGCCTGCTCTCGTCAGATCGCAGACTGCTACCCAGCTTAGGGCTCGGTAAGTACCAGCATGGGAGACTGGCTGGGATCATAGGTGTCGTTGACATTTTGCTCTGTTGCCGCCTTACGCTCCGATTCCGAAAAGGATTTATTGATGCTTAAATCCACAGTATACAGGGTGTGAAGCCGTCTACGGCTATCCTAAGCTGAATGCGCCTGTTCTTGTCAGATCGCAGACTGCTGCACGGCAAGTACGGGCATGGGAGACTGGCTGGCAAACCAAGGTGCTATTGCCATTTTGCTCTGTTGCCGCCTTCCTCTCCGATTACAAAAAATATTTATTGATGCTTAAATCCACAGTATACAAGGCGTGAAGATGTCAACGGCCATCCTAAGCTGAACGCGCCTGCTCTCATCAGATCGCAGACTGCTACGCAGCTTAGGGCCCAGTAAGTACCGGAATGGGAGACTGGCTGGGAATCTCGGGTGCAGTTGACATTTTGCTCTATTGCTGCCTTCCGCTCCGATTCCGAAAAGAATTTATTGATGCTTAAATCCACAGTATACAAGGTGTGAAGCTGTCGACGGCCATCCTAAGCTTAACGCGCCTGCTCTCGTCAGATCGCAGACTGGTACAGATCTTAGGGTCCGGTAAGTACCGGCATGGGACACTGGCTGGGAATCCCGGCTGCCGTTGACATTTTGCTCTGTTGCCGCCTTCCGTTCCGATTCCGAAAAGGATCTATTGATGCTTAAATGCACAGTATACAAAGTGTGAAGCTGTCAACTGCCATTCTAAGCTGGACGCGCCTGCTCTCGTCAGATCGCAGACTGATACCCAGCTTAGGGCCTGGTAAGTACCAGCATGAGAGACTGGCTGGGAATCCCAGGTGTCGTTAACATTTTGCTCTGTTGCCGCCTTCCGCTTCCATTCCGAAAAGGATTTATTGATGCTTAAATCCACAGTATACAGGGTGTGAAGGTGTCTACGGCCATCCTAAGCTGAATGCGCCTGTTCTCGTCAGATCGCAGACTGCTACCCAGCTTTGGGCCTGGTAAGTACCAGCATGGGGGACTGGCTGGGAATCCCGGGTGCAGTTGACATTTTGCTCTGTTTCTGCTCCGATTCCGAAAATTATTTATTGATGCTTAAATCCACAGTATACAAAGTGTGAAGCTGTCAACGGCCATCCTAAGCTGAACGTGCCTGCTTTCGTCAGATCGCAGACTGCTACCCAGGTTAGGGCCTGGTAAGTACCAGCATGGTAGACTGGCTGGAATCCCGGGTGCAGTTGACATTTTAATCTGTTGCCGCCTTCCGCTCCGATTCGGAAAAGGATTTATTGATGCTTAAATCCACAATATACAGGGTGTGAAGCTGTCAACGGCCATCCTAAGCTGAAAGTGTCTGCTCTTCTCAGATCGCAGACTGCTGCCCGGCAGATACCGGCGTGGGAGACTGGCTGGCAATCCAAGGTGCCATTGACATTTTGCTCTGTTGCCGCCTTCCTCTCCGATTAATAAAAATATTAATTGATGCTTAAATCCACAATATACAATGCGTGAAGATGTCAACGGCCATCCTAAGCTGAACGCGCCTGCTCTCCTCAGATCGCAGACTGCTGTCCGGCAGATACCGGCGTGGGAGACTGGCTGGCAATCCAAGGTGCCATTGACATTTTGCTCTGTTGCCGCCTTCCTCTCCGATTAATAAAAATATTTATTGATGCTTAAATCCACAATATACAATGCGTGAAGATGTCAACGGCCATCCTAAGCTGAACGCGCCTGCTCTTGTCAGATCGCAGACTGCTACCCAGCTTAGGGCCCAGTAAGTACCGGCATGGGAGACTGGCTGTGAATCCCGGGTGCAGTTGACATTTTGCTCTGTTGCCGCCTTCCGTTCCGATTCCGAAAAGGATTTATTGATGCTTACATGCACAGTATACAAAGTGTGAAGCTGTCAACGGCCATCCTAAGCTGAACGCGCCTGCTCTCGTCAGATCGCAGACTGATACCCAGCTTAGGGCCTGGTAAGTACCAGCATGGGAGACTGGCTGGGAATCCCGGGTGCACTTGACATTTTAATCTGTTGCCGCCTTCCGCTCCGATTCGGAAAAGGATTTATTGACGCTTAACTCCACAGTATACAGGGTGTGAAGCTGTCTACGGCCATCCTAAGCTGAACGCGCCTGCTCTCGTCAGATCGCAGACTGCTACCCAGCTTAGGGCCTGGTAAGTACCAGCATGGGAGACTGGCTGGGAATCCCAGGTGTTGTTGACATTTTGCTCTGTAGCCGCCTTCCGCTTCGATTCTGAAAAGGATTTATTGATGCTTAAATCCACAGTATACAGGGTGTGAATCCGTCTACGGCTATCCTAAGCTGAATGTGCCTGTTCTTGTCAGATCGCAGACTGCTGCCCGGCAAGTACGGGTATGGGAGACTGGCTGGCAATCCAAGGTGCTATTGACATTTTGCTCTGTTGCCGCCTTCCTCTCCGATTCCGAAAAGGATTTATTGATGCTTAAATGCACAGTATAAAAATCCTGAAGCTGTCAATGGCCATCCTAAGCTGAACGCGCCTGCTCTCGTCAGATGGCAGACTGCTACCCAGCTTAGGGCCCAGTAAGTACTGGCATGGGAGACTGGCTGGGAATCTCAGGTGCCGTTGACATTTTGCTCTATTGCTGCCTTCCGCTCCGATTCCGAAAAGAATTTATTGATGCTTAAATCCACAGTATACAAGGTGTGAAGCTGTCGACGGCCATCCTAAGCTTAACGCGCCTGCTCTCGTCAGATCGCAGACTGGTACAGATCTTAGGGCCCGGTAAGTACCGGCATGGGACACTGGCTGTGAATCCCGGCTGCCGTTGACATTTTGCTCTGTTGCCGCCTTCCGTTCCGATTCCGAAAAGGATTTATTGATGCTTAAATGCACAGTATAAAGGGCAAGAAGCTGTCAACAGCCATCCTAAGCTGAACGCGCCTGCTCTTGTCAGATCGCAGACTGCTGCCCGGCAGTTACCGGCATGGGAGACTGGCTGGCAATCCAAGGTGCCATTGACATTTTGCTCTGTTGCCGCCTTCCTCTCCGATTAATAAAAATATTTATTGATGCTTAAATCCACAATATACAAGGCGTGAAGATGTCAACGGCCATCCTAAGCTGAACGCGCCTGCTCTCGTCAGATCGCAGACTGCTACCCAGCTTAGGGCCCAGTAAGTACCGGCATGGGAGACTGGCTGGGAATCCCGGGTGCAGTTGACATTTTGCTCTGTTGCCGCCTTCCGTTCCGATTCCGAAAAGGATTTATTGATGCTTAAATGCGCAGTATAAAAAGCATGAAGCTGTCAATGGCCATCCTAAGCTGAACGCGCCTGCTCTCGTCAGATTGCAGACTGCTACCCAGCTTAGGGCCCGGTAAGTACTGGCATGGGAGACTGGCTGGGAATCCCAGGCGCCGTTGACATTTTGCTCTATTGCTGCCTTCCGCTCCGATTCCGAAAATAATTTATTGATGCTTAAATCCACAGTATAAAAGTTGTGAAGCTGTCGACGGCCATCCTAAGCTTAACGCGCCTGCTCTCGTCAGATCGCAGACTGGTACAGATCTTAGGGCCCGGTAAGTACCGGCATGGGACACTGGCTGGGAATCCCGGCTGCTGTTGACATATTGCTCTGTTGCCGCCTTCCGTTCCGATTCCGAAAAGGATTTGTTGATGCTTAAATGCACAGTATAAAGGGCGAGAAGCTGTCAACGGCCATCCTAAGCTGAACGCGCCTGCACTCGTCAAATCGCAGACTGCTACCCAGCTTAGGGCCCGGTAAGTACCAGCATGGGAGACTGGCTGGGAATCCCAGGTGTCGTTAACATTTTGCTCTGTTGCTGCCTTCCGCTCCGATTCCGAAAAGGATTTATTGATGCTTAAATCCACAGTATACAGGGTGTGAAGATGTCTACGGCCATCCTAAGCTGAATGCGCCTGTTCTCGTAAGATCGCAGACTGCTACCCAGCTTCGGGCCTGGTAAGTACCAGCATGGGAGACTGGCTGGGAGTCCCGGGTGCAGTTGACATTTTGCTCTGTTTCTGCTCCGATTCCGAAAATTATTTATTGATGCTTAAATCCACAGTATACAAAGCGTGAATCCGTCAATGACCATCCTAAGCTGAACGCACCTGCTGTCGTCAGATCGCAGACTGCTACCCAGCTTAGGCCCCGGTAAGTACCATTATGGGAGACTGGCTGGGAATCCCAGGTGTTGTTGACATTTTGCTCTGTAGCCGCCTTCCACTTCGATTCCGAAAAGGATTATTGATGCTTAAATCCACAGTATACAGGGTGTGAAGCCGTCTACGGCTATCCTAAGCTGAACGTGCCTGTTCTTGTCAGATCGCAGACTGCTGCCCGGCAAGTACGGGCATGGGAGACTGGCTGGGAATCCAAGGTGCTATTGACATTTTGCTCTGTTGCCGCCTTCCTCTCCGATTCCGAAAAGGATTTATTGATGCTTACATGCACAGTATACAAAGTGTGAAGCTGTCAACGGCCATCCTAAGCTGAACGCGCCTGCTCTCGTCAGATCGCAGACTGATACCCACCTTAGGGCCTGGTAAGTACCAGCATGGGAGACTGGCTGGGAATCCCGGGTGCAGTTGACATTTTAATCTGTTGTCGCCTTCCGCTCCGATTCGGAAAAGGATTTATTGATGCTTAAATCCACAGTATACAGGATGTGAAGCTGTCAACGGCCATCCTAAGCTGAACGCGCCTGCACTCGTCAAATCGCAGACTGCTACCCAGCTTAGGGCCCGGTAAGTACCAGCATGGGAGACTGGCTGGGAATCCCAGGTGTCGTTAACATTTTGCTCTGTTGCTGCCTTCCGCTCCGATTCCGAAAAGGATTTATTGATGCTTAAATCCACAGTATACAGGGTGTGAAGATGTCTACGGCCATCCTAAGCTGAATGCGCCTGTTCTCGTCAGATCGCAGACTGCTACCCAGCTTCGGGCCTGGTAAGTACCAGCATGGGAGACTGGCTGGGAGTCCCGGGTGCAGTTGACATTTTGCTCTGTTTCTGCTCCGATTCCGAAAATTATTTATTGATGCTTAAATCCACAGTATACAAAGTGTGAATCCGTCAATGACCATCCTAAGCTGAACGCACCTGCTGTCGTCAGATCGCAGACTGCTACCCAGCTTAGGCCCCGGTAAGTACCATTATGGGAGACTGGCTGGGAATCCCAGGTGTTGTTGACATTTTGCTCTGTAGCCGCCTTCCACTTCGATTCCGAAAAGGATTATTGATGCTTAAATCCACAGTATACAGGGTGTGAAGCCGTCTACGGCTATCCTAAGCTGAACGTGCCTGTTCTTGTCAGATCGCAGACTGCTGCCCGGCAAGTACGGGCATGGGAGACTGGCTGGGAATCCAAGGTGCTATTGACATTTTGCTCTGTTGCCGCCTTCCTCTCCGATTCCGAAAAGGATTTATTGATGCTTACATGCACAGTATACAAAGTGTGAAGCTGTCAACGGCCATCCTAAGCTGTACGCGCCTGCTCTCGTCAGATCGCAGACTGATACCCACCTTAGGGCCTGGTAAGTACCAGCATGGGAGACTGGCTGGGAATCCCGGGTGCAGTTGACATTTTAATCTGTTGTCGCCTTCCGCTCCGATTCGGAAAAGGATTTATTGATGCTTAAATCCACAGTATACAGGATGTGAAGCTGTCAACGGCC